>NC_054372.1:67068553-67399981 GCF_017654675.1 Xenopus laevis | reverse complement strand
ATCTTGAAACAAACTGAACGAGGTGATTCCAGAGAAGAAAATGCGTTCTGGACAACAGGTTTGAGCAATGAAACGTGGAAAGAGCTGGAAATGTTCATGTTGGGAGGAAGGTCCAACCTCACAGACACCGGATTAATGATTTCCTTGACTTTAAAAGGACCGATGAAGCGAGGACCCAGCTTAGGACAGGACTGCTTGAGCTTGATATTCCTAGAAGAGAGCCAGACAGAGTCCCCTACCTTGAACCAGGGAGCAGGGCGACGATGTTTATTGGCAGCCACCTTCTGGCGTGAAGAAGCCTTGGCAAGGGCGGAATGAGCATCTGTCCAGATCTTCTGAAAGTTCCGAAACAAGGAGTCAGCTGCAGGAACGTCCACTTTGACAGCAGTTGGAGGAAGAGCTGAGGGAGAGAGACCATAGACACAGAAAAAGGGAGAGCAGTTTAAAGAGCTATGTTTGAGATTATTATGTGCAAACTCAGCCCAAGGAAGAAGATCAGACCAGTTATCCTGATTTTGTGAGATGAAACATCGGAGAAACTGCTCCAAAGATTGGTTCGTCCTTTCAGTCTGCCCATTACTCTGAGGATGGTAAGCCGTGGAAAAGTTCAGATGAATGTTCAGAAGTTTACAAAAAGCCCTCCAGAATCTTGAAACAAACTGAACGCCACGATCAGAGACATTGGAGGAAGGAATGCCATGCAGACGAAAAACCTCTTTGACAAAAAGCTGAGCGAGAGTGGAGGCTGTGGGCAACTTCTTGAGGGGAACAAAGTGCGCCATCTTCGAGAATCTATCCACGACGACCCAAATGGTAGTCATCCCCGAAGACTTGGGTAAATCCACCACAAAGTCCATTGCAATGTCCACCCAGGGTTGGGAGGGAGTGGGTAAAGGTTGAAGAAGGCCACAAGGAAGGGAACGAGGAGTCTTCTGTTGAGCACAGGTGACACAGGAAGACACAAACAAAGAGACATCTCATTTCAAGGAGGGCCACCAAAAGTACCTGGATAACAAATCGAAAGTCTTGTTGACACCAGGATTCCCAGCCAACTTGGATGAATGGGCCCAGGACAGGACTTGAGGGACAGAGGACGCAGGCACAAAGGTCTTTCCAGGAGGACATTCTGGAGGAGAGACAGAAACAGGAGCCACAATGAATTCAGGAGGAATAATTGGAGTAGGAGAGAGAACAGGGGCTTCATCTGACGAAAATGATCTGGACAGGGCATCAGCCTTGGAGTTTTTTGAACCAGGGCGAAAAGAAATGATGAAATTAAATCTGGAGAAAAAGAGAGCCCAACGTGCTTGGCGGGGATTCAGTCTCTTGGCAGAAGAGATGTATTCAAGATTTTTATGATCCGTAAGAATGGTGATAGTTTCAGCCGAACCCTCCAGTAGATGACGCCATTCCTCTAGGGCCAATTTAACTGCCAAAAGTTCTCTGTTGCCCACGTCATAGTTTCTCTCAGCAGAGGAAAATTTCCGTGAAAAGAAGGCACAGGGATGTAACGGGCCATGAAAGTCAGACCGTTGTGAGAGGATGGCCCCAACTCCGGAATCAGAAGCATCAACCTCCAAAACAAAAGGACGAGAAACATCTGGATGAATCAAAACAGGAGCAGAAGAAAAGGCTTGTTTCAGATCATCAAAAGCTCTCTGTGCTTCAGGGGTCCAGACAAACCTTGTACCCTTCCTAGTAAGGGCGGTGACAGGAAGGACGATGCCGGAAAAATTTCTAATGAACTTCCTATAGAAGTTGGCGAAGCCCAGGAACCGTTGGACCGCTTTCAGATTAGAAGGAGGGACCCATTTCTGGACCGCAGAGACTTTCGCTGGATCCATCTCAAAACCAGAGGCAGAATTGATGTAACCAAGAAAGGAAATCTTAGGCTGATGAAATTCGCATTTGTCAATCTTGGCAAACAAATTATTCTCTCTGAGGCGCTGAAGAACCTGTCTCAGATGAGAAACATGAAGGGATTCACAAGGGGAGAAAATCAAAATGTCATCCAGATAGATTACAACAAAGGAGTAGAGGAGGTCTCGGAAAATATCGTTCATGAAGTCTTGAAAGACAGCGGGGGCGTTGCAGAGGCCGAAAGGCATGACCAGGTACTCATAATGGCCGTCACGTGTGTTGAAGGCTGTCTTCCACTCATCTCCTTGCCTTATACGGATAAGATTGTAGGCTCCCCTGAGGTCTAACTTAGAAAAAATTTTGGCACCCTTGAGCTTATCAAAAAGTTCAGGAATGAGAGGGAGAGGATATCTGTTTTTGATAGTTATCTTGTTGAGACGATAATCAATGCATGGACGAAGACCCCCATCCTTCTTCTGAACGAAGAAAAATCCGGCACCAGCAGGAGAATTAGACTTCCTGATGAACCCCCTAGATAAATTGTCCTGGATGTAGTCCTTCATAGCCTGAGTTTCAGGTATGGATAAAGGGTAAGTTCTTCCCCTAGGAGGGACGGTTCCAGGGATCAGGTCAATGGGACAGTCATAGGGTCTATGGGGGGGAAGGACTTCAGCGCTTTTCTTCTCAAAGACATCAGAAAAGTCTCTATAACAGGCAGGAAGAGACTCGAGGGTGGATAAGGAACAAACGGAGACTGGAGAAGAAGAAGAAGAGAGCAAACAACTGGAAGAACAGCAGGAATTCCAAGCAGACAGTTCTCCAGCAGACCAGTCAATAGCAGGGTTATGCAGTTGCAGCCAGGGCAACCCTAGGATGACCGGAGTGGAAGGGCAGGAGATGGCCAAAAACGAAATCTTCTCTTTATGGAAAGGACCAACTTGAAAGTGCAGAGGAGAAGTGGAGTGAGTTATCAGTCCAGGAGAGACGGGATGTCCATCAATTGCTTGAGCCGCCAGAGGCACTTGAAGAGGAACAAGGGGCAAGGAAGAGGCTCGGGCAAAAGAGAGGTCAATGAAGTTCCCAGCAGCACCGGAGTCAATGAAAGCCTGGCAAGGAATGGTCTTGGAGGAGTGCTTAATAAGACAGGGAACCAATAGGCGAGAGTAGTTTCTTGGTGGAGAAGAAGCGGCAGTGCCCAGGACGGTCTCCACCGGCCGACCTAGGCTTTGAAGTTTCCCTGCGGCCGAGGTTGAGGCTTGTCAGGACAAGTTTTGACAAAATGACCCTTCAGGCCACAGTAAAGGCACAGACCTGCCGTACGACGACGAGACCTCTCCTCGCGGGTAAGTCCAGTAGCCCCCAGCTGCATAGGTTCCTCCGGCACAGGAAGAGAATTAGCCAGAGAAGCTGGAATGTTGGAGTCGAGGAACAGTCTGTGAGCACGTGATTTGGCCGAAAGCCTCTCCTTCAGTCGAACATCAATTCGGATGACCAAAGAGACCAGGTCTTCAAACTGCGGAGGAAGATCTTGGGCAGCCAACTCGTCTTTTAGGGAGTCATTGAGACCGTTCCAAAAAGCTGCCATAAGGGCCTCGTTATTCCAGGATACTTCCGCGGCAATGGTACGGAAATCGATGGCGTACTCGGCTGCGGAGAGTGACCCCTGGGAAATCTTTAAGAGACGAGTCGAGGCATTCTCCTTCCTACCAGGAGCATCAAAAATCTCACGGAAAGTGGATAGGAAGGCCGTGGAATTGTGAACCAGAGGATCGTCTCGTTCCCAGAGAGGGGAAGCCCAGGCCAGTGCCTTTCCATAAAGCAAAGTCAAGACATAGGCCACTTTGGACTTCTCACTAGGAAACTGTGAAAGCTCGAAGTGGATCTTACACTGATTCAAAAAACCTCGACAGGTCTCGGGGTCCCCGGAGTAACGAAGGGGTGCAGAAATCTTGGGTCTCCAGCAAAAACTCTCCCCACTGGGTAAATGAGCTGAGACCAGAACTGGAGCAGGCGGTGCCACAGAAACAGGAGGCAATGGGGTCTGGGAGGCCTGCAGGACATCTAGGCGACTGGACAGATGTTGAATACTCTGAGCGAGATGCAACTGTTGGGTCTCAGAATCTTCAAGACGCTTCATGAGAGCCTCCAAAACAGTCTCCAGAGAGGAAGGTCGACCAGCGGCTTGGGAGGGATCCATTTTAAATGGCCCAAGCTAACTGTAACGATCTGTTACCTGGGATCCCGGAGGAGGACAGCTGGTCCTAGGCGGACAGATGGCAACTGGAACTCCGCTACGGCTCCGGTCTTCACCGACGCCCTTTTGGGGCCCCGGACTTTCTGCGGTGGAGTCAGCAAAGGAGCCAAGCGTGTTAGCCAAAAGCGAAGTATCCAGGGATCAGGCAAAGGCGTAGTCAATTACAGGCAGTGGTCGGTTTCAGGAAGCAGAGAAGCGAAGTACCAAGGGATAAGGCAAAAGCGTCGTCAAGTTCAAGCAGTGGTCGGTCCGGGCAGCGAAGGTACAAGGTCGAATTAACAGGCCAAGGGTCGAATAAACAGGAAAGCAGGCAAACGGGACTTGAGCAGGAACTGTGGAAACAGAAGCCAGCTTGGGCAATGTGAGAAGGAAGAGGAAGGTATTTAAGGGGACAGGAACCAATCAGGAGCAGGCTGAGGAAGACAGACAGATCAGGAACCAATAGGAAGCCAGGCGCCCAAATTAGATGTCATAGCTCCTAAGTGTTTTGGTGGGAGTGTCCATTTTGGCATGCACCGGTGTTTATGCGCCGGCGCCTAAGTTGACGCGCTCCAGCGTTTATGCGCTGGTGCGCTGCCGGTGTTACAGATTCGAACTAAAAATCGTTCAAATATTCAACCATTCGATAATCGAAGTACTGACTCTTTAAAAAAAACTTCGACCCCCTACCTAAAACCTACCGAGGTGCAATGTTAGCCTATGGGGAAGGTTCCCATAGGCTTCCTGGCAATTTTTGGTCGAAGAAAAATCGTTTGATCGATGGATTAAAATCTTTAATCGTTCGATCAAACTATTTGCGGTAAATCCTTCGACTTCGATATTCGAAGTCGAAGGATTTACATTCAGCAGTCGAATATCGAGGGTTAATTAACCCTCGATATTCGACCATATGTAAATCTGCCCCTAAATCTGTCAGGCAGATGTAAAAATCCGTCTTTTTCACAGAAACTGTGAAATTTGTTTGAATGTTTAAACAGAATTCTGAGTTAATCCATTTGTCAGACTTTCTAGAAATTGAGATTTACTATAGGAAAAAATGGAACAGACGGGGATTACTGGGAAAGGTTAAATATTATTGGGCATGTATGTTATTTATTAGTTTGTATTTATATTTTGCTTGAACATAGTGCCTTGTCAGAAAAATACAGCCAATAAATACCCCTGTAAGTGCGACTGAGGGGTTACTGGGGCTTTGGTGATTGGCTTTCACTTTCATTTGGCTTGTCATCAGGATCAAGTCTTTCTTCCTTAATGGAAACCTGCTGATCTTAGGATCCTGCCAGCCATAATATTTACTGTAACCAGGCAAAGGGCTTGTTTATTTATTACAGCAATATGCAAAGTAGACAAACCAAAACCACATGCAAGCAAGAAATGCATATTTTTTTTTTTTTTTTTTTTTTATGTCGTAGGGCTATGAAATCTTTTTGAATCTCAAAGACTCCTTGCCCATCTCTTGAACAAGTTTTGCAGTTTTGTATTTAAATCTTCAGGGATTATGTATGGTAATAGGAATTTTTTTATTAGTTCTCTATATTTCTGCCTTAGCTATATTTTCTTTTTTACAATTAGCCAGTCAATTGGCTTTAAGGTTAGTCGACACAAGAGACAGTGCTAAATATTCTATTCTATACAATTACAGGTACATGTCTTATATCTCTTAAAAATCATGTTGCATACCAATCAAGATATGTTCTGGCTCAATATACAGTTACGGGACCTGTTATCCAGAATGCTTGGCCTGGGGTTTTCTGGATAACAGATCTTTCTGTAATGGATCATCATACCTTAAGAAAATTATTAGTGAAGGGTCTGATTTGCCAGTCCGCAGAGCAATAAAGTTCCAGGATTTTGCTCCAGTTGCTAGGGCACCCTCATATATTCATTTAACAAAAGAAATCCCATGAACTGCTAATTATAAAAAAAAAATAATAATTTTATTAAGTTAGCATATTTAAAAATAGAACATACCCCAAAATGGCCCACCTTACGCGTTTCGTACCCTCCGCTACTTAGTCATAGGTGTCTTTGACACTGTGAAACTTTGGTACTTTGCTTAAAGTAGACTCAATGGGAGATGGCATTTCCATCATTCCAAACGTTCTAGATATTGGGTCTAACAAATCTAAATCTTATCGATACAGATCCCAAATACTATATTTTAACAATGCAGTTTTTAATTATAGCTTGCTACAAATAATTAAACGTAACAAACTCATGGATAATGAGCCTTGGTGTCCCCAAATACACACATGCAATTAGACATTCCTGTTTATTGTGGAACGAGCAGATCAAACTACAGGCACTTCCTGCACAACTTACAATTTCCAAGATAATGTTTGATATAAATTTCCATAATTAAAAAGTTAGTTCATAAATGATGCCATTAGATTAATTGGAGGTATCTTATCATAGATCATAATCCTGTGCTGATATTTTTCTCCTTTCCTTACAGTAGAATGTTTGCACAAATAAAATACTGCTTGTACAGAAAGACATGCTAATGTATCCAATAAATAACCATGATTACTCGCTTGTTTTGTTGAACTACTTTTATGCATAATTCAGCTTCCGTTTTACACACTAAGAATACATTAATGCATTATTCATCCGATTTATGAATAAATCTAATTGCTATGCAGATGCAATTAAGTTGCTTTAAAAAGTGAAAGAAAAATAGAAGACCATATGGTCTTAGCTGACAAAAGCAACGGCATAAGCATGATTTAAACACAAGGTCACAAACACATACGCTTAAATACTGCAACATTATATTGGTGAACTTTTCACTGCTCTTAAAAGCATACTTCATACATATTCATAGAAAAACGTCTGAATTCTGAAGGAAGTCCGACCACAATTTATCCATTGCATTACAACTTTTTTATATTGTTGGCACACATTTAAGGGTTAACAGTTAGGATAATTGTGGGGTGTTGAATTATATCCTTACAGTAGAGACACAGTATTGGAATTAAACCATATTCTTTTATTCACTTGAACTGATGTCAGAGACTGAACTATAAGGGCTTTTCCATGTTAAAGTCAATCAAGTATGTCCATTTGTGCACTATGGAAAAATTAAATTGTACTGTATATCAGTAAGTGTCTCATTAGGCCTCTTATTTTTGGATCTACTGACCCTGCCTATTTTTTGTTTTGGGGGGGGTTACATATTTTAGTTTTGCACGCTCCTTCATTTTACATTTATGCATCTTTGCCTGTTTTTTTTGTCTGCTTTTTGGAGGTGGCTTAGCCATTATATTCTCATTGTGAAGCTTGCTTTCCATTCACATAGCATTCTATTGACAGGTCTATTGAAAATGTCCCGTTTGTTTGCACCTTCCCCCAGAAAATTATTCTATGGCTAACGAATCCATGTTTGCTCCTGCTGACAATATACAGTAAATGTGTCACACTCAAAGTCAGGGATCCCCAACCTTTAGAAGCCGCGAGCAACATTCAGAAGTAAAAGTAGTTGGGGAGCAACACACAGCATGAAAAATGTTCCTGGGTGCCAAAATAAGGGCTGTGATTGGCCATTTAGTAGCCCCTATGTGGATTGTCAACCTATATTGAGACTCTGTTTGGCAGTACATCTGGTTTTTATGCAACTAAAACTTGCCTCCAAGCCTGGAATTGAAAAATTAGCACTTGCTTTAAGGCCACTGGGAGCAACATCCAAGGGGTTGGAGAGCAACATGTTGCTCGCGAGCTACTGGTTGGGGATCACTGCTCAAAGTGATGGTTAAAACTTATAGAAAATAATGTGCTATTTGTCCTGTTAGGTAATGTTTGTTGTTTTATTTTAATTAGTATCACTCCTATTGTTGTGATAAAATCAATAGCAGTAAGGGAGGGTCACTGTGGGCAGTTCCCAAGCAAAGTAAGTGATATAAGAGCCACTGCATGTCAGAGCTGGTTCAAGATTAACACGAAAACATGCAAATATGAACGTTAAAGGGGTGTTTCACCTTTAAGTGAAATTTTTAGTATGTAACTAAGGGCTCTTACACACTGGTGCTTTTGCCTGCGCTTTATTCCAATTAGCCGCAGGGGAGCGCAGGAGTAGAAATACTCAATTATTGTGAAGGGGGCTGTACTTACACAGACATGTAATGTAAGCACCAAACGCAGGTGGAACGCAGCATGCTGCATTTCACCTGCGTTCAGCACATACATGCATCTGTGTGAGTACAGCCCCCTTCACAATAATTGAGTGCGTCTACTCCAGCACTCCCCTGCGGCTGAACGGAAGAAAGCGCAACACAGGGGAGAGCAGGATAGTCTCCCTCCTATACTTATTCCAGTTTCTTTTCAAATCACTGCCGAGTTGCTAAGGAAAATAAGACCGTAGAAGCCAGGTAGCTGCTGAAATACCAAACTGGAGGGTTGTTGAACAGAAAGCTAAAAACTGAAAAGCTTGAAACTGAAAAACCTTAAAAAATTAAAACCAATTGCACATTGTCTCAGAATGTCAATATCTACATCATACTACACATTAATTTGAAAGTAAACTACTCCTTTAAGCCTGTAAATATGGAAACACTGAAGAATATGTTGGTGTTTCAGGGTAGGACTACATGGACGTTTTCGGCGCGATCCGACTCGTGCAGTGCTTGCATCCAACAGTAGTGTTGCGTCGGATCAACGCTGTGACTTCATGCGACATTTCCATTACTTACCTTATTTCCATTGCATGCGATTTGACTCTGCGTTTTGTTGCAGCACATCGGATCGCGATGAAAACGTCCATGTAGTCCTACCCTTATAAATACATGTTAATAATAATAATCATAATGATTATAATAATATATGGCCATACGTTTATGAGCTGTCATGTTTATTGAACTGTTAATAAGTGAGAACTATGTGAAGTAGGTGAAACCGAACACATATGGAATCCACAGCCTGCATGGCTAATTAGCAATTCATTTAGATGCATGTTGCAGACTGAACTGATTTATGTGCAGCCATGTATCATGCATCTAAATGAATTGCTAATTAGCCATGCAGGCTGTAGATTCCATAGTGCAAACGATTGGGTATTCTATAGTTTATCCGTGGTTTCCAGTGCGATTGTTTGTGAGTTGATTATGTGTAGAAAGTCTAATACTTATGGATCCTTTAGTAGGTGCACACAATGATCACAGGCTAATATCTTTACACCAAGCTCTGAAGTGATCCCATTTGTATGGAATAAAAAAAATGTGTGCTACAACTTGTTCACATTTGTGAAATGAATATAAATTGTGGCATATGGGATTAGGTACCCATAATCATGGTGCTGCATCGTGGGTAAAAATAGAGGAAGTTGCATCTCTATTTTGCATTTTGCCCTAAAAGAAATGTTTGTCCACTAATCCTACATAGATAATTCTTGTTTTATTATTATTCTGTATTTTTTTTTTTTTAGAAAAGACAATTTTATATCAGGGCCTTGTGAATCCTTCTGTTTAAGAAGCCTTTCCCTTTCCTATTGATCCTTATGACCCTGCAGCAGACGTCTGTCAGAAGCAAAGCAGTGAGAGTGCATAAAGCAGGTCAGCCCCTGTCTGTGTCTGGAGTGGAAGGAAGCCTGATTAATAACTGATTGCTAGAATAGAGCTTTTTCTTTGATAACAAATCTTATTTCTGAGTGGCTCCCAAGCTTTACAGGTGTAAATAAATACTTCTTAGAATTTCCCTTTCAAGGTAGGCTGTGTGAGCACCATTTACCAGCAAAACTATACAGACAGGGGTGTGAACAATTAATGGAACCGCTGTTGTTTAATTATAAGCATCCCCTTCATTTTTAATTAAAATGTACATAGAAAAACAATTGGTAATTTTAATACCATACTGTCACTAGTGAAAAGCTTGGCTCCGCGTGGCGCATCCTTGCAGCACAATTAAAAAGCATTAAATGTTTCGCTGGCTCAGCCAGTTAAGTTTACTAAACATGGTTCATGGTTTGATATATCTTTAACTCCTTCACTACTAGGACATTTTGCTGATAAAGAAGGAGGCAACAGATTTTGTGGCTGGGAAAATCAGCTGTCCATTTAATAATTAGCATCTGGCTGTGTTATTAATGAGTTATGCAAGCAGAAAAACCTTCTGTTGCACGGGAGGCTGATATTGCAAATCCATTTGTGCTGCTTTGTCTGGGAGCGAATGGGGTTATTAAAAAATCCACATAACTCAGCAAAGAGATGAGTCATGTGACTGAAAGATGATTTATGGGAATACTAAATGATAGAGTAATTATCTTTATGCATCTTATCAAATTATATTAAGCCATCTCTTATTCTACATTAAATAAAGCTATAAAAAAATCCCTGACAGAGGTACAAGCTCACTGATCCATTATTTCTAGAATTTTTCCATCTTACAAATCTTATTGTTGGTTTTTTTACTCACCGTCACTGAAAAGCATTCGATTAGTAATGTGGTGGACACTGTCGGAAATATAAAAGAATAATAACAGTCAACATGAAGTCCCATAACCTTGAAATGGCATTACACAGGTTGCAGTGCAACTGTTTTTTTTTCAGGTGCTTCAAAATGATGATTACATTTAAACAGATTGATTAAACTGTAAGGGCTCTTACTGAGGAGTGGTTGTAGCTGCGCTCCCCTGCGTTCCATTTTTCTGCGTTCAGGCGCAGGGGAGCAGGAATAGACGCATTACATTTTTTCCAATGGGGCTGTACTCACACAGGCGCGTGTAGGTGCTGAACGTAGGTTGAGACGCAAAATGCTGCATTTTTCCTGCGTTCGGCGCCTACACGCGACTGTGTGAGTAAAGCCCCATTGGAAAAAACTTAATGCGTCTATTCCTGCACTCCCCTGCGGCTGAAAGCAGAAAAACGGAACGCAGGGGAGTGCAGCTACAACTGCTCGTCAGTAAGAGCCCTTATATAGGGAATAGTCATTATTAATGAAACATTTTCCAGCTGCAAGTCTTGTGGGTGGATGATACTTCCGTAATTTGGATCTGTACTTAAATCTACTAGAAAATCATTTAATTAACCCAAATAGGCTGGTTCTGTTTCCAGTAAGGAATCATTATATCTTAGTTTGGGTTATGTACAAGATGCTGTTTTATTATTACAGGAAAAAAATAAATCATTTTTAAAAATTTTAATTAATTTATTTTTAAAATGCAGTTTATGGGCAATGGCCTTTCCTTAATTTGGAGCTTTATGGATAACGGGTTGCGGATAAAAGATCCCATACCTGCTTTTGTCTCTGCACACAAGCTTTTTAAGGGCTCTTAACACACGGCCGTTTTTGCCTATGCTCCCCTGCGTTACGCTTTCTTTCAGTCACAGGGGAGCGCAGGAGTAGACACAGTCATTTTGAAGGGGGCTGTACTCACATAGACGCATGTATGCACCGAACACAGGTGAAATGCAACATGCTGTGTACCAACCTGCATTTGGCGCTTACATGCGTCTGTGTGAGTACAGGCCCTTCAAAATAATTGACTCTGTCTACTCCTGCGCTCCCCTGCGGCTGAACGGAAGAAAGCGCAACGCAGGGGAGCGCAGGCAAAAACGGCCATGTGTAAGGGCCCTAAAGAATGCAAAAAAATGCTTTTTTAAACACATGAATGCAAGGAAGAGAACAATGCTGAATGCAGTGCTGAATCCGGCACAAGGTGCAAAGTGTGTCTATGACCCAGCTGCCCCTTAGTGCTTTTGCACTTACATTCAGAGCATTTGTGAATGACCCCCTGTATGGTTTTTTTTTTTTTTTTCAGTTTCAAAAAAAAGCTTTATTGGAAATTATCAGTGATACAAAGCTGTAAAAGCATTAACAGTACCAAATGCATATGTCAGTAACAGTTAAGCTAACATCTACAATGTCTCTTGCAAATGCGCTGAAGGTTAAAGTTCACAAAATGACAGACTTACAGGTAGTAGTCAACAGGTTTCACAGCGTAACAGCCAGAAATCATAATATTTCAAAACAGAGGGAGACATACATAAACGTAACAACAGCAAAAGAGTAAGTAGAGAAGGAGGGGGGGAGAAAGGAGAAAGGGTGCAGCGGGACGGTATTGGGTCCACAACTCATGAAAGGTATGTTTTGTAAAGATCAGTTTCCTTAAATAGGAACCATCGTATCCAAGTAGTTGAGAATTTTGTGAATTGCTCAGGGGTATGGGATGACATTTCCTCGAATCTGCAAATTTCCGTAATTTTGTTGAACCAATCTTTAATAGTAGGCACATATGTAGTTTTCCAGTGTAGAGGTATCAACAGTTTAGCGGCATTAAGCAGTTGAGGCTCCAGACCCAGGTTAAAGACCGCGGCAGGCACTGTGTTATGGAAGAGCAATATTTGCGAAGGATCTGCCGCCACAGTGCCCCCTAGGATTTGCCCCACCAGTGAGCAGACCTCAGTCCAGAAAGGTCTCAGAAGGTCACAGTTCCAAAAAATATGGTATAAAGTGCCTGTTTCTCTTGTACAACGCCAACAAATGCCATTAGAGTTCTTATATATATGCTGTAATTTAGAAGGAGTATAATACCATCTCGTGACTATCTTATAGTTTAGTTCTTGTATGCGACAACATGCGGAGCTCTTGAGCAGTTTGGAGAGAATATTTTCAATCTGTACCTCCTCCAACTGGAGATTAAGATCTCTAGACCATCTGTGGATAAATGAGACTGATTCCCAGTTAGTAGGTAATTGTAATAGTTTGTAGAGGTGAGAGATAACATGACGCGGAGGGTCAGGTGTCGAGCAGGCCAATTCAAATTTGGTAAGGTCACGACCTAATGTTTGTGGACCGCCTAAGCTGTGAAAATAGTGTGAGAGCTGTGCAACTTTAAGGTGATCTTTCTGCTTGAAGTGTGGCAAGCTTTGCAGTTTTTCTTTGGGGAGGAGTGTTTTATTTTCCATAAAGTGGATAAGTTGGAGGTTTCCATCTATAAGCCAGTCCTGAAAGCTGTTAGGCAGCAATCCCGGGGGGAAGGCTGGGTTGTTAATTAGGGGTATTAAGGGCGATGGGTATGTTGTGAGAGAGTATTTCGTACGGCATTTATCCCAGACAGCTAAGGTGCTAGAAAGAAGAGGATGGTCGGGGTGCTTCAGTCTTCTATACAAGTTATCTATCCAGGGTAAATGCAAAAGATAGCAGTACGTGGACTGTTGCTCTATTTCTATCCAGAGTTTAACATTAGCGTAATGGGACCAGTCTATTACTCGTAGTAAGACAGCAGCATTATAATAAGTCCTGCAATCGGGAAGTGCTACTCCGCCCTGCTTTTTAGGTTTTGTTAGCATTTTGTAACTAATTCTAGCTTTTTTACCCTGCCATATAAAATTGTTTATCAGGCTTTGAAGTTGGTGCAACTGGGTGTCTCCTAGTTGTAAAGGGAGCGTTTGGAAGATATATAGGATTCGGGGCATTATGTTCATTTTTACGACATTCATCCTTCCCATCCACGATATAGGTTTATCCCTCCACGCATTTAGGTCCTTCTTTATTTTTGATATAACCTGTTTTAGATTGAGGTCCGCCCAGTTCGCAACGTCCTTGGAGATCAGGAGACCTAAGTAGGTAAGTGTACGTGTGGCCCATTTATAAGGGAAACCGGTAGATAGAGCTTGCAGAGTGGCGTCTGGGACGGAAACATTAAGTGCCATGGATTTAGAAAAGTTTATCTTAAAATTACTGAGAAGACCATAAGTGAAGTGTCTGGTTAAGCGCCGGTATGGAAGTCCCAGGATTAGTGAGGAAAAATAGTAAATCATCCGCGTACGCGGCTATTTTATGTTGCGTGTTACGTACAGGGATGCCTGTTATCTGAGGATGTAATCTAACATGGTTCAACAGGGGCTCAAGTGCCAGTATGAACAAAGTAGGAGATAAGGGGCATCCCTGTCTCGTGCCGTTACGAATGTCGAAAGAATCAGATAAACCCCCGTTGATTTTGAGCCTTGCCGAGGGGTTAGTATACAGTGACGAAATCCACTTTAGCATGTTAGGACCTAGTCCCAGGCGTCGAAGACAGGCAAACATGAATGTCCAACTGACCCTATCAAACGCCTTTTCGGCATCAGTAGATAACAACATGGTTTCAATTTTGTGTTTTTTAGCCCAAAAAATTAAGTTGACTAATTTATTCGTATTGTCCCTACCTTCTCGGCCCGGGACAAAGCCCACCTGCTCCGGATGGATTAAATTTGGGAGAAACATTTGTATTCTATGAGACAAAATCTTGGCTAACAATTTTATATCAGTATTTATCAGCGAGATGGGGCGGTAATTACCTGGGTCTATTGCATCTTTGCCCGGCTTCAGAAGTAATGTAATGTGTGCTGCGAGCGACGATTTGTCGAAGGTTTTGCCCGAAGTGATGCAATTAAATGCCGAGCACATAAATGGTAAAAGTTTCTCTTTAAACGTTTTATAATACGAAATAGTGTAGCCGTCGGGTCCTGGGCTTTTGCCGGAGGCTGTGCTTTGGAGGGCTAGCTCCAGTTCCTCCAACGTAATTGCCCCTTCCAGTTGCTCCATCAAGTCAGGGGAGATAGGCTTCAAATTCGCTGATGTGAGGAATTGGTCAATGTTTTCTCGAAGTGAAGGCGGATGAGCTGGGGTCTGATCAGGTAATTGGTAGAGTGAGATATAAAAATCACGAAATATGGATGCAATTTTGTCCGAAATATGTTCAATGTAACCTTGTTTGTTTCGTATCGAGGGAATAAAGTTCTTGGATTGTGAGGCTTTTAATACTCTGGCCAGCAGTTTACCACATTTATTGCCATGTTCATAAAAGCGATGTTTCGTCACAGCAATCACTTTATTAGTATAGTATTCTAGGTGATTTGCCAATTGTTTTCTAGCCTCAGTCAGATCAGAGAGGATGCTCTCTTGCATGGTGAGTTTGTGTGTTGTTTCTAAAGAAACTATTTTTTGTAAATATATGATATGTTTTTTCCCGTTCTCTCTTTCTTCGGGCTCCTATTTGAATCAAAAAGCCTCGTATTACACATTTATGGGCTTCCCAGCAAGAGATTGGTGAGGTTTCAGGCAAGTTATTTTCTGTGAAGTACAGTGTTATTTTGGAGGTTATGTCCTGGATTACTTGTTCATCCTTCAGCAAGGAGTCATTGAGTCGCCATGAGCTATTTTTCTGCCTATCGGAGGGAGTCCGTAACGTAAGTGTGATCATAGAATGGTCAGACCATGTCCTAGGCAATATTTGGCTATTGAGAACATCCTGTAAAGCATTATGTGAAAGGAATAGATGGTCGATTTTAGAATAGGTATGGTGTCTGTGTGAGTAAAACGTGTAGTCTTTTACTGTTGGGAAAAGGATTCGCCATGGATCTGCCACTTGTAACTGGTGTAAAAGTTTTTTGGTTTTAGTTATATGTGACCGAGGAATCGCAGTATGTGTAGCCGAGCAATCGAGCGTGGGTTCCATGGGGTGATTGAAGTCCCCTCCTAGAATGAGGGTGCCCTCGGAGAAGGAGAGGAGTTGATCCACTATGCGAGTGAATTCAGTCACCTGGTCTACGTTAGGGAGGTACAGATTGGCCAGGGTGTACAGTCGCCCGAGAAACGTGCCCTTTACAAAAATATAGCGGCCTTGGGGGTCGCTTTTTCTGTCCGTGGGTAGAAACTCAAAATTTCGAGCAACTACTATTGCAACTCCTTTAACCTTCGTGGGCTGAGGCCGGCTGTGGTATATATCTGGGTAATGTTTATTATTCCACTTGGGGGTGCAGCCTTCCTTGAAGTGTGTTTCCTGTATAAAAGCTATACTAGCTTTAGTCTTCTGCAGGTCCGAGGAAAGTAGGATCCGTTTTTGGGGGGAGTTAAGTCCATTAACATTAATGCTTACGATCCGGAATGAATCAGACTTGTGTTTGGACATAGTGTAAACAATATATATGCTAATTAGTAGCAATGGATTGGGTTGTGGAGCAGTGTGGCTCCCGCTGCACCAGAGGTGGGGATGTAGCACGGAAGAGCAAAGAGGAGAGGAGGATGGGGGAGGGTATCAAGGGAATTCCCTTTCTGAAACTAGAGGTAGAAAGGGGGAGAGATCGAAAAGCGCTTCTGCCCAAGGGAAGCCTAAAGCATTCCCTGAGTAGATAAGTATAGTAGCGCAAGTGTAGAGGGTGGGTAAGGGTGGTCGGTGTAGTTAACTAAACGGCAGAGCCCCGCCTCCCTGGGCTGTAAAAAGTGAATATCTTGGCGAAATCAAAGGTAGTCAAGGCGTAAGGAGAAGGGCTGGTGGGGCGTCTTGAGTTAAGTAAAGTAGTGGTAATCCTGTAGGGCAGTGATCCCCAACCAGTAGCTCGCGAGCAACATGTTGCTCTCCAACCCCTTGGATGTTGCTCTCTGTGTCCTCAGAGCAGATGCTTATTTTTGCATTCCAGGCTTGGGAACAAGTTTTAATTGCATAAAAACTAAGTATAGTGCCAAGTAGAGCCTCTTGTAGACTGCCAGTCCACATAGGGGCAACCAAATAGCCAATCACAGCCCTTATTTGGCACCCCAAGGGACTATTTTATGCTTGTGCTGCTCCCCAACTCTTTTTACATTTGAATGTGGCTCCCGGGTAAAAAAAGGTTGGGGACCCCTGCTGTAGGGCGTTCCCGAGTATAGGGGGGTGAGCTGAGACGTGAGGAGACATGTCGAGTAGAAGCTCAAAGAAAGACATATAGTTGAGAATGGGCAAAGTAAACATGTGATAAATCATAACCCGGAGCAGCTTTTCAAATATTAACCAGAACAGCACCTGGGACATACGTTAAAATGGGGATAAAGTGAGGCCCAGTAAGTATGGTGAGGGAAATCCCAAATTTAGTGCTGGGGAAAGCCCTGTAAAGAGGGAGGTAGCGTCAGACCACAGTCCCATATGGGGCAGTAAGGAATACCGTAATACCCCCACGAGCTATACTTGTGTCAAATAAAGGGTAACCCCAGGATCGGTTTGGAAGACAATAAGTAACAAATTAGAAGGTTGGGGGATCCTCCTGTATGTGATGGCCATGGAACATGTAGGAATAGGTATCAATATCAATATTCCCTCCAGTACCTGAAAGAAAGGCATATGCATACAAATGTACAAATAGAAACACAAGTGCACTTCGAAAGACATTCCCTAATTTGCAGTGGGGGTACCAACAAAAAAAAAAAAAAAAAAAAAGGGGGGGGGCATCGGTACAGAAGGCAATAATTAACAAACTAAAAGGTTGGGGGGATCCCCCATCAGATTATGGCCATGGGTCGTGTAGGTATAGGCATCAACACTTTCATAAGCACCTGGAAGGAAGATAAATGTATACAAATATAGACACATGCGCACATCGAGATACATTCCCAGAGTTGCCGGGGAGGTAACAAGAGAGAAAAAAAAAGAAAAAAAAAAAACCTTCCAAGGGGGGGGGGGGAATGGAAGGAAGGTCCAGCTGAGCAGTAACATTTCAGTTTGAGAAAGGCAATATCGTTCTAACGGGTAGGGTTACTAAATATTGGAAGGCAAAAAAAATTACCTAGCATGAGATAAATGAAATACATAGAAACGTAATAGGCCATTAGCTGTCGGAAAAGGACCTTGCAAAAGTTGAAGGAGTAAAAAAAAAAAAAAAAAAAAGGGGGGGGAAAGGGACCATAAGTATCCAGCTGAAAAAAGACAATGGATCAGCATCTGGAAGGGTTCGCCAAGTAGTGCAGATTAAAAGTGCCCCTGTATGTTTTAATGGTGTTGTTTAACATTTTTGTTGTATATGGTATGTCATAGCCAACAGCTGATTGGTTGATATAGGTTGAAACTTGGAACAGAAAAAATGGGTGTTTAGTTCCAGTTAATATTTTTTCTATAAACCTTACTATAATCCATTACCAGTACCAAACAGTCCTTCTTAAATTGCATAATCAGCCTCTTAATCAATAAAGTACAATCTGCGCTGGTGGAAAATTGTCTATTTAAACAAATTCCCAATTTACAGAGGAGAGTTCATATATTCAGTTTTTCTAATCCCACTCCACTGTTACTCTTAGTCCATACAGTATATAATAGCTAGCATAGAAAACTTTCTAACAGAACTTGCTAGCATTACTTATATACTCTAAGGGTAGGATAGAGAGTGCGACTCAGGGAGTCAGATCCCTCCCTCATGTAGATCGGAGTGTATGTCCCAACAAAAAATGAAAGTGGCTTTGTTCTCTTCCAAGATGTGATCCTAGTACAAAGTACAGGGTGCACACATGTAAGACAAGAGACCCCCCAAAGGTAGCACCTATCTTTTTGCGACTACACATACACCTGACTTTCCATAGTAAACTATGTGCCATTAGTGATCTCATTTAAAATCAGTTTTAAATCAGTTTTGGAAGTAGATTGAACTAAATATTTGTTTTAGTTTGTCCCAGAGACAATGACACAGCAGTCATAGCAAGTTTCTTTAAGTCAGCATCTCTATAAATAAGTGTGCATTGGCCTGGTGTGCTAGCTTTTTGTGGAATTTAGTCCTTAAAGCCTAGTCCATCAGGCTCTGGCATCAGGCTTTTTGTTTTAAAGTAATTTGTAGACAAATAGACAAAAAAGCATTTCAGGTAAAGCAAAGGTATGAAAGTAAAGACATGCAAATGTGCTGTACCTTCAGCATGACTTGTTCAGTAATGTTAATATCTGATTATTAGCCAAATTAACTTTGGAGATAGCAAAGCTAAGAGACAAAGGGCTTCTGTACAGATTATTGTTTTTGTGATTGTAACAATAGAAAGCACATCAGTTCCCAGTGCTGCAAAGGATGCATATAAAATCAGAGAAATGTTGTCTTATGTTGCCATCTAGTGGCATTTGCACGGAACTTAATTTGAGGATTTCTTGAATAAAAATAATTGTTTACTACAGGTATGGGATCTGTTATCCGGAAACGCATTATCCAGAAAGTTCTGAATTATGGAAAGGCGGCTTCCATAGACTCCATTATAATTAAATAAGCTTTAATTTTTAAAAATGATTTCCTTTTTCTCTGTAATATTAAAACAGTGCCTTGTACTTGATCATAACTAAGATATAATTAATCCTTATTGGAAGCAAAACCAACCTGTTGGGTTTATTTAATGTTTACATGATTTTCTAGTAGTCTTAAGGTATGAAGAGCCAAATCACAGAAAGACTATTTATCCGGAAAGCCCCAGGTTCGAGCATTCTGGACAATAAGTCCCATACTGGTACTATAGATAGATTTAATACACTGCAAATGACTGTTTATTATAGGTATGTGCAATGCCACATGCAATACACTCATTCAAGTACCAAGCAACTAACACTTGTTTTTTTCTAGTGTTTTCCATTAGGTGCACCCTGTACCTTTATGTTAGCTGTGCTTGTCTTTCAACTTTAGTCTCAAGATGCAGTGCTCAAGCTACTTGAGAAGGCATTAAATACAGAATTCCCACTATACATTGTTTCATTAAATGCTCGCAATTCCACCTAGTGAAAAGTAAGAAATGAAATACATGCAAGTGAAAGCCAATTATAAGTTATTGACTGCCCATACATGTGTCAAAATGTTTATCTTTATCTACCAGCATAAACCTTTGTACCTTTGCTTAATTGGCACTAAAGCTTTTTGCCAATTTGTAGTGGGAATGAAATGAATTGTGGGTAAAACATAGCAATTTGTCTTGTTTATGAGCACTTTGTATCTCTTTAATAAATCACTCCTCCAATTTACTACTTAGTGTACAAAAACCTACAAGTTAGAAAAACTAATTTGGATTGTGAAGTTGTGTTGTGAGTTTTCTCTTCAACTTTGCTAAACATTCTCCATTGTTTTTGTGACTCAAAAGTTGACACAGGAATCCCCAAGTAAATCGACCTCCCTAGAATAACTTTGAACTGAGCTTTGCTATACCTCTGCTTAAAATGCCACTTTATTATCTGTAAAGGTTGTTTCTCTTGTAGATTATTTTCAGGTAATGAAAAGCTGAGAGGTTCTATTTTGTGCTGATAAAGTCTGCAGATCTAAATTTGAGTGTACTGCCTGAGTTATACAAACAAGTTCTAGGGTCAGTTCATTCGAGATCAGCTTATCGAGTAGTGGAACCATTTTTTTTTTAACCAGGTCATTTCTTGCTATGTTTGTGATGCAGATGTTGATATTGTTACTTGTTAGGAAATGCAATACAATTTGTCACTTCTAACAAAATTGGAAATGCAGCCAGTTTCATGTTATTGCTATGAGCGTCAATGGCACACTTGACATTTAAAATGCTCCTAATGTAATAATTGTATAGGTATGGGGATCTTTTATCCGGAATGCCCGGGACCTGTGGTTTTCTACATAAGGAGTCTTTACATAATTTGAATCTCAGTGCCTTAATTCTACTAAAAGTGATTTAAAAATGAAATATGCCATATAGCCAAAGCACTTCACAACTCTGCTCCACCCTACATCTCTGAACTCATCTCTATATACTCACCCACTCGCTTACTACGCTCCTCTACTGACCTGCTACTCAACTCTTCTCTCATTACCTCCTCACATGCTCGCATTCAAGACTTTGCAAGGGCTGCACCCCTCCTCTGGAACGCTCTTCCACGGTCTGTCCGACTTTCTCCCAACCTTTCTGCTTTCAAAAAATCTCTGAAAACGCACTTCTTTCGAGAAGCCTACCCTCACTCTGCTTAACTACCAAACGCAACACCACATACAATACCACATTTCTCACCCACTCAATTCGATCTTGCCCACTCCCACACCTTGTGTATTACTCCCTTCCCTTTAGACTGTATGCCTATGCATAGGGCCTTCCTCACCTTTTTGTACCTGTATTGATTGTGATGTTTGTTACTCCATATATTCTATATATGTAATTCATGTGATGTAGTTGTATAATCACGTTTACTTTACATGTTAATAATAATAATAATAGTTTTGTCTCCAAAAAGGATAAATCATGTCTTAGCTGGGATCAAGTACAAGGTACTGTTTTATTATTAGAGAGAAAAAGCAAATCATTTTAAAAACATTTGGATTATTTGATTATAATGGAGTCTATGGGAGATGGCTATTCCATAATTCAGAACTTCCCATACCTGTAGTAAATACTTATTTTTGGGTAATGGATCCCATACCTTTATTGATTAAGCCATGATTATTGCTGAAAGATGTCCACGTGACAGTAATTTGTACATGGAGCTCTGTACGATGCTCTGTGCAAGATGTAATGTGACGCTATGCCCCAGACCCTTAGTATAGGAGCACAAAGGGATGCAATTTGTGCACCTTAGTGGTTTTGCGCTCCAGGGCATTTGTAAATAACCCCTCACATGTAGGGTTATTAAAATTTCCACCGGCAGGTGGAGGGGGCGGGTATAAAAGGTGGGCCCTGATGTCAAAGGGGGCGGGTTGTGACAATAAAGAGGGCGTTTGGCCATAGGCTGGCAGCAAAAAGGTTAGTTTTAACCAGGCTGGAGGCAGGCCATGGGCTTTTGTTAGGTGTATTACAAATTTACCGGCAGCTACATTGCCGGTAAATTTGTAATACCGGCCCCGGCCTTGGCAGGTGTTTTACCGGCTAGCCCGGTAAAATACCGGCCGGGTGGCAACACTACTCACATGGTTTATTAATTAAAGAAATGCAAAAGTTTAGGGGGAGGGTATTTAATAAAGTCTGATTTTTTTTCTGGATGGATTTTTTGTGGGGAAAAAAAGCACAATTATTTTGGAGAAAAAACTCTATATTTTTTCCTGATTTATGAAACTCCGCTGGTGTTAAAAGTCTGAATAAAAAACATACGATCTGGATTTTTTTTTTCTCCCGCACAAGAAATTTTTGTGAAAATGTATTGATAAATAGGGGGAAAAGGCCAGTGCAAATTTGGTCAGAATGGTTTTCAGAAAATAGTGAGAACAGATTTCGATAAATAACATTCTTTCCCAGCACTGTAATGTAGTTGCAACCACTGTGATCTGGCACAAAATTCTGTGCTCTCACAATACTTATCATCAAGTGTTCTATGAATAAGTGTTGTGAGAACACGAAACGCGTAAGGCTGTAATCCATACTTGTACTTAAATAAATACTTTTTAACTACAACTGGCTGGAGGATTTGTGTTGAGTGCCTACTCTACAAACAATATGGTGATGTCTGCTCCCTCAAGCCGAAGGCTTGGGGCAGAGCACCTGGTCCTCCTCATATACGTGGTGAGCCTCTTGAAAGAAACATTTTTGATGATAAAGTGAGACTCTTGCCTCAGGAGGCAGCACCCTACAAGTTACCAGGGTCAAAGGCAGTAGTGTAAGTTATTCATGGTAACTTTATGAGCCTAGGTAGCCCTTCCTAAACCTCAGGGCAGCCAGAGGCCCAGGGTTTATAACTCCATGAGGATAAAGTTGCAAACCAGGCAAAAATCCACCTAATTCAATCCATGGCATCACTGTCTCTCACCACCCATCCGAAAACATCACAGCCCTGCCAGGCTGCCACTAAACATCTGCAAAAACAAAATAAATTGTTCAGGACTGCTGTTTCCATTAGCTTTATAATTATTCTCAACACATAATGTTTGAAGGAGTACACAGTGTACAATCAATTGGAATCTAATATTCTTTGTACAAATACTAATGTCACTTTAAGCGCCTAGCACAGCATGTCATTTAGTGGCTGAGCATACGGCTACATATGGGTTTGCTGCAATCATCCTTCTTACAAAGAGAGAGACACCCAGGCAGGGATAGCATCTGAATGCGTTCGTATAAAAGAAGCTGTATCCAGAATGCTGCCATGTGTCTTGAATAAAGGCTTTTTATTTTAAACACGGACCAGTGCTGTGCCTCAAGTATTCCATCACTTGATCTTTTGCTATTCTGAGAGCCCTAAAATAATTGTAAGTATTGTGGGGTATTTATAATGAAAGCTCACGCTAACTCCCCTGCAGGCACAAAAAGTAATGAAAAGCTAACTTCCTTTTAATAAACATTTTCTGAATACATAAAACAAAAGAAGCCTCAATTTCTTATCTCTGTTGCTTTTACAATTGTTATTGCTTGTGTAGTTCCATTGCCAGATTTCTATTTTGTGTTTGTTCTTTTGATGCTTAACATCAAAGCTGCTTCTTTAATTTCTTTTTTTGTCTTGGTAGCCTGTGCTATTCATTTTTTTTTCTAAATGAATAAGTATGATGTGTCATTTGCATGTGCTTTTTCAATTAGTTTAAAAAAATATTAATGTTGATTTTGTCAAGTTTATTTTATTCCCCAGCGGTTTATAAGCTGCCATGCTGCTTTGCTTACCATGGCTGATTAATACAGCATAGACTATGATAGAGCAACTTAATTTATTTGTTTTGAAGTCTGTGGATAATTCCTTAGCTATTCAATGAATAGGACACCCTACAGGGAATACTCAGTTTATAAAACATACTGATCTATGGGTTTACATACTGTATTAATGTGCAAGATAAGAACCAAGGAAAATAAACAGGTATGGGATATGTTATCCAAAAACCCTTTATCCAGAAAGCTCAGAATTACAGTCCCATAGACTCTACTTTATCCAAATAATTAGAATTTAATTTTTTAAAAATGTGTCCAGTGTTAATAAATAAGCTCTACTAACATGAAATGTACATTTATATACAGGCTATCATTCTCAAGATTTGGGGACATTAGGGATCCCTGTAAAGGTTTCAAAATGAGGCTAATAGATTTTAGCTCCCTGTAATTGGGAATATACCCTTGTTCACCGAACTGTGTAATTTGGAACTTCAAACTTCATAGGTGTTGTTCACTTTCAAACACTTTTATTAGTTCATTTGGTTTCAGATTGTACACCATGAATTGTACACCATGAATAAAAAAGTTTTCCAATTACTTTCAATTTCCTATATGTGATTTTTTTTTTCTAATATTGAAGTGTAAAATTGTTTTTCATCTTCTAAAGCAGCTCGGGGGGGGGGTCATTTCTAAATTGATACATTTAGTTGATAAATTTCTTATCTTTGGTCCTGCTGAGCAGAATCCACGAGTCATTAAAGGCAGCTGTTAGAATTGATATAATAGTTGCTAATATTCCACAGATGCTGCTGAGAAATGTATCAACTAATTGTATCAACTAAAAGTACCAAATTGTAACAGTTCAGAATTCTCCTGGATCACTGAGCTGCCATACTCAAACTCCAGACACAGGAACATTACATTTGAAACTTTAATTTTGGGGGGGAAAAAGATGGAAATCATTGAAAAAAGTCTTTGTTTATCGTGAACAAGCTGAAAACAATTGGACTGAAAAAAAGTGTTTGGAAGGTGAAGAAACCCTTTAAGCCTGTATAATTGCTTTACCATCAATAAGAATTAAATATATCTTAGTTGGGATCAAGCACAGGTATTGTTGTGTTGCTACAGAGTAAAAGGAAATAGGTTTTAATTTAATTTTGAACTATTTCATTAAAAAGAAGTTTGTGCAAGACAACCTTCCCATAATTTGGAATGTTCTGGATAACATGTTTCCAGATATCAGATCCTATACTTGCAGTATGCTAGTTAAGATTATTATAACTCTATATAACTCATTTAAAGGAACAGTTCAGTGTAGCTATAGAGGCTGCAGTGACTGGATGTCTAACATAACAATTCCTTTAAAGGAAAACTATACCCCCGAATAATGTAGGTCTCTATGAAAATATATTGCATAAAAAAGCTCACATGTAAAACCCTGATTAATGTAAATAAACTATTTTCATAATAATTTACTTTTCAGTAGTTTGTGCCATTGGGTAATCATAAATAGACAACTGCCATTTTAAAAATGGCATCCTAGAATAGTGGACACAAACAAACCATACATGTTAGGTCACAATTAACAGACAGAATTCTGTCTTTTGCTTCCACACTTCTTCCTTTTACAGTTAGAGCTGCAGTATTTCTGGTCTGGTGATCTCTGAGGCAGCACACAGACCATCACCAAATGGTGGTTCAAGACAAGAGATATAAAAGGCAATATTTACTCAAATATATAATACAGTTTGGTATGATTCTTTAATATGCCACCTAATTTGTTATACAGTAAACTATCTGTTACTTAAGTATTCTTTTTGGAGGTATAGTTTTCCTTTAAATGCTTTTAATTGGTTTAAGGCAGAAAACAAACTGTTCAGGTATGTTATCTAGAATCCTAGGGACCTGGAGGTTTTCCGGATAACGGATTTTTTTGTAATTCAGATCTTCAAAAGTCTACAAGAAACTAATTTAAACGTAAAATAACCCCAACAGGCTGGTTTTGCTTCCCATAAGGATTAATCATATCTTAGTTGGGAATCAAGTACTAGGTACTGTTTAATTATTACAGAGAAAAAGGATTCGTTTTAAAAAATGTAGGTTATTTGGATAAAATGGAGTCTATGGGAGACAGCCATTCCATAATTTGGAGCGTTCTCGATAATGAGTTTCCAGTTAATGGATCCCATACCAGTACCTGAAATAACAGATACTTATTGGGGTCCAAGATTCATTTCCAGCCAGAACAGTATCTGCAAGGAGCTTGTATGTTCTCCCCGTACTTGTGCATCCCTCACCCTAAAAATATACTGATTAACTGGTGCTTGATAAAACTGGGAATAGTATGTATGAGTGTGATAGGAAGCTTCATACGGGTAGGAACTAATGAGAATAATGTGTAAAGTGCTGTGAAATATGTTGTTGCTACATCAATAAAGGATAGTAATAATAATAGAGTGGTTACAGTTAACTGGTAAAACTCACTTTTTCAATGTGCCTGTTATTGTTGAAGTGGAGCATATATTTTCCTGGGATACAAATCTCTCATTTGATATGATAGATTACTTTTCCACTTTGTTCATTAGTGCTTCTAAGCAACGGTGATAAAAGCCTATTATTGTTTGGGCATTCAGAATCAGCTTGTCAAAAGCAATAAACAAATGCTATTATATCAAACTGATTCAAATAACTGGTAATAAATAATTCGAAATTGCCAATTGATTGCACAGTATCTGAAATATGAAACCCAGTCTGTTATTTAAAATGTCTAGAAATTAAGAATTTTCAAAAGTGATTGAATGCAAAAAAAAAATTCCTTCATGACTCCAAGATGGCAATCGGACTAGTCCCTTGTACTATGAGCTATCTTCTATAACTCTGTATTCCCTCACTTGCTAAAAAACCATCCACCCCTTCTTAAAGCTGTATCAGCCTGTACAGCTGATTTAGGGAGAGAATTCCACATGTTCACGGCTCTAACTGTAAAAAAATGAAGCAAAGATTTAGTCGAATCCTCCTTTCTTCTAATCGGAATGGTTATCCATGTGTCAGCTAGAAGGATGATCCCCTTATATATTTATACATGTTATCATATCCCTTAAACACCTCTTTTCCATCTTAAACACCCCCTACTTGGCCAGTCTTTTCTTTAATGTGGTGGGTATGTCAATTAGATTTTCATGGTGAATTTAAGTCATATGGTAGTTCCTTGTGCACATAAGCAAAATTATTGAAGTGGTTTTGTAGCTGTATAATGTTTTAAAAAGTGTGCTTTATGAAATGTTATAAAATATAAAACAATATGTGCGTCATATTAATTCTTTCATATACATTTCTAGGTCCATACTTTTGATCTGATGGGGGACTTAGAATCGAGGAGGTCAACGCTTGTCTCCAGATTGCCAATATTTAGACGCAGTATTGGGCGAAGGCAGGATTCCCTTCCTTCTTCACCATCATCAAGCAATACTGTTGGACTGCACAGCTCCTCTCCTTCCTCTACTAATTCTAGCTCGGGCAGTACTGGAAAGCGAAGAAGTATATTTCGCACTACATCTTTAAGCTTCCATCAAAGAAAGGAGAACAATCAAAAAACCGACTCTGTCAACCAAACTGTTAATATTTCTAATGAGTCTCAGAGTTCTCACAGCTGTTTACCAAAGCTGGATGTGGAAGAACAAGTTAAAAACAAGGGCAAGAGTTCCATTAGTGTATATGGCTCACGCAGAAAAAAAATTACAAGGTCGGTTACTGAGGACTTTGAGAAAAAGAAAGACCATTCGGTTAATAGGAATGTATTTACAAACTGTTTAGGGAAAAATGAAAGTGATGACTCAGGATTTATAGAAGAAGAAAGCAAGCGCTCTGTTAAACATTCCACAAGGAAGCTTCTTCCTAGGTCACTGTCATCGCACTACCGGTTTTCTAGACCTGTGTCTCGGTGTCAGTCACCATCATTGACCCAAAACTCTGGATGTTCCACAGAACATCAGCATTCTTCAGTTACTGAATCTCCAGCTGCGAAGCCATTGTTACCCAGTGCTGCTGAAATAACTGAGAACACAGAAGGTTCATTGCACTCACCTCTTATCTCCACGGATCATACAACTGCTCCACATTCCCCTTCAGATTTCACTTTTATGGATGATTCTGCATCTGAAGCTGATTCTTTGCCAAACAGTGGACAGCAACAACCTCACAAACAGCATATCTGCCATGCTAATTCTACCTCACCGACATTTCGTAGCCCAGGCATAATGAATGAACACATTAAAGAAACTGATATTTTAAAAAACGGCTCTCATGTTGATGGCATAAGCCTTACAAAGTTGAAGGATGAGACAAGTATGGAGAGACTGAGTTCAAAACCTTCTGTAACAAGCCCCAGTGTATATCAACCAAAAGTATTATTACCAATTTCTGAGCTGAGTACAAATGAATTTAAGGACAATGGAAATAATACAGCAGGATGCCATACAGGCACTTCAGTGTTTCAAAATGGTGGTCACTCACTCTCCACTGAAAATGTCCCAAAGAAGTATGAGCGAGCAGCAGATATACATGAAATGATACCTACAAAGTTGAGAACTCATCGTTCTGTTTCGGAATCAAAAAGTATCTCATCTGTCGAGACTCCGTCTGCTTTAACACATCATAATCATGCTAGAGGTACCTTATTAACCTGTCTTTTGATTTTCCATGAACTGCTACTTTATAATTTTACAAACACATACATATGTATAGGAAATCATTTACACTCTGTTGTAAACTGTAAAGATATTACAATTTACTGAAGATGATCTTCAGATACAAAAAGAACAAGACTGCAGGCTTTGACTACAGCTCATGAAACTCTAAGGTTGCTTTCATTATCCTCCATATACTGTAAATGGTGAACCCCATATGTAGGGGTTCAGTGAACCATGCAACACATGGTGTCATTTAGGACTTAAAATGTAAGCACAGAATGATACAAAATAAAAACAAACAAAACAAGTATCAAGTGTAGGCACCCTATTTTTAGTATTTGCAACTTGTCCTAGGCTTAGCTGTGGAACCTGATATCAAGGGCCCAACAACCGAAGCCCTTAAATGGTTACATTAAGAAACACCGTGGTATAACCAGGTTTGAGAAATTCATTGTTCAAGTGCAACTTATTAATAGAGCCAAAGTACAGTTTTTCAAAAAATGTGCCCAATAGATGCCAGTTCACAAAAGTCTCTAGGAAATATTTGATACAAAGATATCACAGCAAACAGATTGACAGCTTCTAACAAAACACATTTATGGCTAATTTTCTGTAGGCAGCTGATGCTCTCATTTATGTTCTGTTTGTTGTGTTATTGCTAGTAAAAGCTGTGTAAGGACCCAAAAACAACACCATGTGGATACAGACAGAGGATAACACAGATAAGGGTGCAGGCTGATCCTCTGTAACCCTATGTCCATATTATATGGTTGTATTGGGAAAATTATTAGCTCTTTGCTCTCATTTACTCCTAGAGCAATTCCCCTACCAGCCCTATATGATTAACAGCCTCCCAATATTCTTCTGCTTATCTGATGCAATAAATTTGGCACCTATCTTTTTTCTTACCTAAACTAACTTTCTTTCTCAAAAAGGTAAAAAAATTAATGTGCTCCATAAAGGGCAAAGGGCCAACTAGGAAAATGTCCTGGGGGTTATATAATAAAAGGCACTAAGTTTGCCCAGGTAGCATTTACTGGTAAATGCCAACATCTTATTGGTTGCTGTGGGTTACTGCTCCTGGGCAAACTTACTGGCAAATTTACTTACCTTCGAAGTTGCGCCAGCGTTGGCTTTGCCGCACTGCACCAGGCGAAATTTCGCCAGGGCGCCGCTAATTCACTAAAATCCAAAGTTATGCTCGGGGAAGCAAAAGGTAACGAAGTTGCGCTAGCGTTAATTCGATAAGCGAAGTTACGCTAGCGATGCCTAATTTGCATACGGCGCCAAGTTAAAGTACAATGGACGTATATGTAGCAGCAAATACATTACACTACACAAGCCTGGGAAAACTTCATAAAATAAAATAGAGTTGTTATTTTGCCCTATACATGTGCCCACTGTATAGTTTAGGTGCCATATGTTAGGAAATGTAGGGGGAAAGGAGGGTACCCCCCAAAAAATTTACTATCTTTTTCAGCCTATCACCCTTAAAAAAGTAAAAGACGCCAGCTTTTTTTGGGACTTTCCCAAATTTCAACTTTTTTTGAAGTAATCCTTATCTACTCTATTGCACTCTGCCTGGTCTGTGGTGGTGAAGGCAAGTCTGGCGCAAGAGGTAACGTTCAGTAAAATGCGCCAGTTAGTGAATTAGTGTAGTTACATCCCTTCGCCATAGCGCAACTTCGGCTAGCATAAGGGTGTGAAGTAGCGCTAGAGTAGGTCCACTTCGCTAGCGAAATGACATCACTCTGGCAAATTTTCGCTAGCATTAGCCACTTCGCCCTTTAGTAAATTTGCCCCTTAGTGCCTTATATTACATATGGGGGCCTGACATTTAATTCCTGTATCATGTATTGATAGGCTATTGTGAAATGCTGTGGTTACTGTGTCTTATCTTGCTGGGGTCAATCTCTAGGGTTGCCACCTTTGCCGGTAGCTAAACCCAAACAAAGGGGATGGGGCAGATAGCTTGGGGCTGGGGCCATGATGTTGGGGTGGGCATGATGACATCAGAGGCGGACACAATGATGTTGGTGGAGTTATGATGCAGGGTGGGGTTATTGCATCACAATTACATTTCTGTCCAGTTCTATCAATGTTTTAAACTGGACAGAACGTTTTGAACAGACAGCCCTTTGAAAAACTGAGATGTCCAGTTCAAAATGACACAGGTGGCAATCTTATCTCTATCTATATTCTGTCTGATGATTAAACCCAATCCTTGAATTACAGGTATTGGATCTATTATACAGAACAGTTATCCAGAAAGCTCTGAAATATAGCAATGCTAATTTAGAAAAAAAATTATGTGTTTATTTTGTTAATAAATTAACTGCACTTGATAATTACTAAGCCATGTTAAGTATTTACATGTTGTTAATTTATTGGCCATTTATTGGGTTTTAAAAAGCTGAAAACAAAACAGAATGTTGAGACCCTAACAGGCCATAGAAAAACCAAACTATTTTTGGTAAGCTGGGTACCAATGTATTGGGCCATTTTCCCTCAAAATTCTGGATCACTGTGCCAGAGGGAGTCACAGAGCTATTGTATTCTATAGGGCACAGTACCCTATATTGGTGGAGGCAGGGAGTCACTGAAACATTGTATGCATGAAATTTTATCTAGCAAATTCTATGTGGATTAAAATTTGGCCAATAGCAGATATACAGGGTTGCAGGATTCATTTGCTTTCCTGACACTAGGGGGCACATTTACTAAGCTCGAATTTTGAAGTATTTTTTTGGGTACTTCGACCATCGAATAGGCTACTACGACCTTCGACTTCGACTCGAACGATTAGAACTAAAAATCGTTCGACTATTCGACCATTAGATAGTCGAAGTACTGTCTCTTTAAAAATAATTCGACTACATACTTTGGCAGTTTAAACCTACAGAGGTACAATGTTAGCATATGGGGACCTTCCCCAGCACTTTTCTAACCTTTTTTTGATCGAAGAAAAATCCTTCGATCGATCGCTTAAAATCGTTCGAATCGTTGGATTCGAACGATTTTATCGTTCAGTTGAACGATTTTTACTTCGATCGAAGGATTTGTGCTAAATCCTTCGAATTCGATATACGAATTCTAAGGATTTAAATTTGAGGGTCGAATTCGAGGGTTTATTAACCCTCGATATTTGACCCTTGATAAATGTGCCCCTAGTTGTTTGAAGGAGCTTAGATATATACTACTGTACAATATTTGAGGGGCCACTTAGTTATGTCATATTAAACAGGTTATTAAATATTTCTGCATTTATAATTTGATTTGGTATCCTGATGTGCATGTGCATGTGTACCTATTGATGCTACAAACCCTGGAGGTTCCCACAGCAAACTGCATCAAAAGATGCATACTTGTGCCCAAAGAATCACGTGCAGATGACATTTTTCTGCTGAGTGCCAGAAATGGCAAGATCTGGTCTCCAGAAATTTTCAGTGTAATTTCACTCAATTCGTGTCAAAAAACTTGCAACTGGCAAATGAAATTGCACTTTGCTCTTAGAGCTTTTGGGTTGATCTTGCCTATCCTTACCCATAACAATTGGTAGTCTGCAAAAAAGAGACACTTGTTATGTTCTGTCACTGAGGACAGGTAGGAAAAAGGGAGCCTGTATACTGGATAACCTGGTGTATAACCATAAATAAAAATAATATATTGAGGTACTGGCAGGCAAAGCAAAGTCCAGTCCAATGGGCCAAAGGTCTGGACAGGCAGCTAACAGTGAAGGTCCAATAAACAAGCTGAGGTCGAGAGAGGCAGAGGTCCAGAGGGAAAGTCCAGAGAGCAGACTGAGATCTACTGGGAGATCACACAAAGTAGGCAGGGAGTCAGTAGGAATGTCCACAGTGCAGATCAAGGTCAGTACCAGGAGATCCAATGAAGCAGGCAGGGATCAAGGACAATGGAACAGGAACAGGGAGAGGGCTCAGAGACTAGAAACTTGGAACAAGACAAGGGTACAATGGAGTTACAGGCTAGATCTGGATAGGGTCAAGCAACTAGAGGTCAAATGGCCCTATGATCACATTTAGTCTGTGAAAATGATTTAATCTGCCCCCCCCTGATGTGTAAAATTTTATTTGAACATCCTTTTTGTTGTTTTTTTTTTATGTTTATGCATGCTCTCTTCTGCTTTTAGTTAACTATGCCAATAGCTTCAGCCCATATCGAGATTGGAGGTCATCTGAAAGGCGATCGAGATCATCTTCTGAGGGCACTGCAGGAGGCAGTAGAATGGCTTTTAGACCAAAGGACGGAAACACAGAGGAATCTAATAGTTTAAGAAAACAGAGAACAAATTCAACATCATCCAAAATGAATAGTATGGTAAGAGTTTCTCTCCAAAGAATAACTTATCTATCTATCTATCTATCTATCTATCTATCTCTATCATATATAAATTTTAAGAATTCAATTTAGTCAACAAAAAATAGATGTGTTGTCAAGGTTTCAGATATTAGGTAATGAAACTTTTCTGCATTAAAATAATCTCTTGTTATGCCATAGACTGTTTATTATATCATGGGGTGAGGCATTTTAGATAAATATAACATTTTTGGGAATATAATATAATAGAATGAAGGGGTGCCCTTGTGAAGGCTAGATACTGTAATAGGTTTTGGGACAGGAATATGTTTACAACACTATCCCAGCAACACTTAGGGGCAGATTTCTTAAGGGTTCAATTGTAAATTCGAGTTGGATTTTTGGTCAAAACTCACAAATTCAAGTTGGGAATAATCCAAACTCGAATTCGAGATTTATCATACCTGGACCCTGGGAACAGCTCGAATTTGACTATTCACCACCTAAAACCTGGCAAGTTCATATAGAAGCAATGGCAGTGGTCCAATGACCCATTTGAAGATATTAATAGCTTTTCTGACATTCGAGTTTCTTTTCGGAGAAAAAAATAGATTTGAGTCTAATTTGAATTCGATTTGAGTATTCTGGTCAGTAATATTCATTTGAGTTTTAGACGTTTGAGTTTTTTCTTAAATAACCTCTCATTCGAGTTGTGAGTATATTCGGATTCATTACAGTAAAAATAAACTCGAAATTTTACCTTTTATAAATCTGCCCCCAAGTAGGGAATACAGAAATTAGGATAACGATGCCTGCCTTTCTTAGAGTCAAAGTCAGCATTGACCCCAATGTTTATTAACAACTCCCCACTCAAATTGTGTATAGAAACCTCCGCACATATCTACAAAAATTCTAGCATACCACTACATGTTTGCCAAATGAAGGACAGAAATCACACGTTTCTTTAACGCCCCAATTTGGAGGTGATCTAGAAGACCCCAACTTCCCCATCCCTGTGTTTCTCTGGTGACTTATTATTTGGGTACACGCATTTAAGCTCATTTCTCACTTTTAGGTTCCTATACCTTTCTGTATTGACCTTCACATTTTCATAGGGGTTCTGGACAGTTTATACCATCAGAACTTCCCATCTCTCTCTCCTTTCTATACTGTATAGAGCCATGTCTCCCAGCATCCTCTGGTACCTCTGTTTCTAAGGTTACGCCAGTGGTTTCCATACTCACTCAACATGATATAAAAAGCAATCTTAAGAAATAGTTAGAGCATGAAAGTGCCTTTATTATGCTATCCACTAAATTATTAATGGTTTGCTTAGCAGCCTATTAAACATATGTGTGTTAATTATCTTACTTAATCTGCTAAGATAAATAAACGAAAGCAGAAGTGTTGCATCTAGGAAGAGCATGAAAAGGTTAGATAAAGGTGAGCATGAGAGATTGTACAAATAAAGAAGAGATCCCCTGTGTAAAATGAGTCAACCTCTGGGCTGACATTTATCAAGCAGAAGAAAATTGGTCAATGATAAAATTATCCTCTACAATTCCTGTGTTATTCCGAAACATCTAATTAACAGTAACACTGTTATACAGTATTTGTTTATATATGGTATAATGTATAATCTGTTAAAGATGTTGCTACCATGTTAGACAGCTGAGTAGCAACTGCCAAAATGCTCTAGTTTCACCTAAGGAATTCCTAAGAGGGGATTCACAAACATTCAAACAAGGCACTATGATACATTTGATTCCAAAGGCCAATTAGCCTCAGGTAAGTAAATTGATTAATAAGTGAATACCAACAAATATACTATTACATTTTTTCCAACCACTTTGATTTCAGGATTATTAAATAAAGAAACTGATAATTATATCAGCAACATTTTGTAGCTGGAACTACATCCAGTTATTCTTTGCAACCAATCAAAAATACGTTTTTATACCTCTAGTACAAGTAGACTCAACAAAACATCTGATTGGCTGCTATTGCTTATGGGAAAAAGAGAAACTTTTTACCATTACTAAATTACTCTTACTACACTACAGTAAGCCTGGGTATATAGTATGGTGTTAAAAATGCAGAGATGAAACTAGCAATGCAGTTGGTCAAAATGTTGGTCAAAATGCAGTTACTTACCATGTGCACTGAAATGATTAAGACTGCTAAAACCTGCAATCTGAACTTGCAAAACTTCACGCTCACCTGTGTTCCATTTAAGTTTTGTGCTTGTGCATCCACAAAATTATTTTGAGGCCAGCGCACACAAGAATTGTTGTTTAACCTGCTTTATCAGACCCAACATGCTCTAATATTGACTGCTGAGTTGGCAGATCCTTGACCAATTTATGGGTCAAAATTACCAGTTCCTTCACTGATGTGTTAAAAATATGGTTAGATATTAATCAAACTTGCTGTAAAATACCATTGGATGATGACTCTCCAGATTTGACTGCATAGCCTCCTTAAAATGTATTTGTTGTCTTACCACTTGGATGGCAAAAATGTTGTTTTTTTTTCAGTGTAGAACCAGGTTACTTTCACTGCCAGTACCTGGAACTACCTTCATCATAGTAAATACTGATGTTACGCCCACTTTAATCTCAATTTCAAAATTTTAAAAATGTTTAACTTTATTTATCTGTAAATAATTCAACTAGAATAAAAAATATTTATAGTTACATGTTCTAAACTACTGCTTTTTTTGTGTTCTTTTTCAGTGGTGCTACTTTAAACTCTACGGGTGTTCACGTACCTGACCATAAAGGGTCAAAACTTTTGATAGGTTTTCATTTTTGATAATTGTTGTTAATGCCTATTGAAATGAATTTTGTTCATTATAAAACAGACATGTTTGATCAGCAAACAATCAACATCTGCAAGATCTGCTTTTCTAAATGGCTCTAGGGACAACATCACATTTGCTTTTGTCTGGTATATTAAACAAGACAAATGCCATTCTCTCTTGCTAATAACAGTAAATCTTTCTCCATTTACAGTATTTATTTTGTTACAGTATTTTGTTTCCAGTAGTAGTAGTAGTTCAAAGGTTCCATTATAATACACATTCTTAAAGGAGAAGGAAAGCTACCAAGGCAGTTTATTGCCAATAGATTAGCCACAACATTGCGAGCTAGAATGCAATTTTTATTCTTTAGAATCCTTTTCCATACCTGAGTAAACAGCTCTAGAAACTGCCTCTGTTTGTTTAGGATAGCAACTGCCATATTAGCTTGCTGTGACATCACTTCCTACCTGATTCTCTCACTGCTCGCTCATAGCTCTGAGCTCAGTGTACAGCAGGAAGGGGAGGAGGGTGAGATAGAGGCGCAAACTGAACATGCTCAAGCCCAAGCCCTGGAGGTTTAAGCTGAAAACAGGAAGTCTGATACAGAAGCCCATGTGTACAGAAAAGAAGAAAGAAATGTGGTGTTTCTTTTGACAGAGGACTCAGAGCAGCATTACTTTGAGGGTTTACTAGAGCATTTATATAGACCTTTCTGATAAAGCTTACGTAGTTTTAACCTTTCCTTCTTTAAAGGGGAAGGAAACCTCCTCGGCGCTAACCCCCCACCCCCCTCCCGTGTATTGCCCCCCCTCCCTCCTCCCCCCTGGCCTACCCCTCCCGCTGGGCAAATGCCCCTAACTTGTTACTTACCCTTCTGCGCAGGTCCAGTCCAGGGAGTTCACAGCCGACATCTTCTTCCACGCGATCTTCTTCCTCCTTTGACCGGCGCATGCGCAGTAGGATCATTTCGCCGGTACGATCTACTGCGCATGCGCGTGACTTTTGGCGCATGCGCAGTAGATCCGTACCGGCGAAATGATCCTACTGCGCATGCGCCGGTCAAAGGAGGAAGAAGATCGCGTGGAAGAAGATGTCGGCTGTGAACTCCCTGGACTGGACCTGCGCAGAAGGGTAAGTAACAAGTTAGGGGCATTTGCCCAGCGGAGGGGTAGGCCAGGGGGGAGGAGGGAGGGGGGGCAATACACGGGAGGGGGTTAGCGCCGACGAGGTTTCCTTCCCCTTTAAGATGGCCATAGATGTGCAGATTTATCCTTATGTCAGACAAATGTTCGTCCATTGCAATTTTCCGACCTATTACTAAGCATTCAGATTAAGTAGTTAAACGACCAAATCAGACAATGTTCTGTCCATGAATTGACAGACAGCAATCACAGTCACCAGAACCGTTCTAACCTGTCCGATCCACTAAACGACATGGTACAAAAAATGTTAGGACATTTCAAACACAATCCAAAAATCATATGAACCGTTGTTTCATACAACTTTATCTTTGTGTCTATGGCCAGCTTTATTCTTTTTGTTAGTTCTACCATTACTATCATACAGCACTATGCTGTCTGATGTTTCGCTCTCTGAGCACAAAATTATTTGTTGAGCACTTTCAGCTGTGTGCAGCCCACTAAATTCAGGCACAGCACTTTAAGTACGACACAGCTCTGTACTTCCCAATAGCCATAGACATGTTGTAAGGACAGGGTTCCATTGAACTAAGTGTCTGGCACACAAGGAAACCATGTAAGGGAACTGGGCACCTGCTACAAGTGTCAGTTTTGTGCATGTTATGGAATCAGGTGCAAGTTACATTGCATCCAGTTTTTGGTGCAAGCACAATTACACTTGATTGCAGTGTAATAACACGGTCTTTCTAACTACACCATATTCTTCTACTTTGCATGCATTTTAGGTTTGTAAACAAGCTCTCAAGACTTGCATAAAAATGCCTACAATTTTGTTTGACCTTACTTCGCTGAACATCTCTTCACACTGCAAGAAAACCACCAAACTGTAAAAACATGAAAGGAAATAGAAATAAATAAGGAAACACATCTACATTAAAGCATCTCAGCATCTTAGCTTCTGTTCTAAAAGAATAGTTATCATATTGAAATAAATCAAATGTATCTTTGGAAAGCTGGTCAGAAAGACCCTAGAGATTTTTTCAAATGTGCAGCGGTTTGTGTGTGCTTGTGATCATCCCCTTTCTATGGTGCTGTTTATCTGCAGATACTTGAATGGCAATAAAATGCTTGTTGATGACAATGCTATGCAGGAAGTTAAGATGAAACACATCACTCACCTACAGGTTCAGTGCTACACCATACAATTTAGCTGGAGTGACATTCTCATCTCCTTTGTCATTGCTGCTTTGACAGTATTTCTTTCTGATTATAGAGAGGAAAGCATGCTCAGTGCAGTTCAGCATAGTTCAGGGATATACATTTGGTACAGTAAGATATTATGGTAATAATTGCAGTCTGTGCATTTATAGGTGTGATCAGCAGAACACAAGCAACATATATAGGGTTTTCTTTTCTAAAGGGATACTGTCACTTCGCCTGTTGTAGGATATTGGTAGGAAACTGGTAGAAAACACAAGTATAGCACCTACCATATGTAATGAGTATTTGCTTGTATGGATAAGCAGATTTTCTTTAAGGCTAGGGGAGGCTAAGCTTCCCCAACCCTGTCTAGTACTTTTATAAGTATAAAGTCAACCTTTGCCATCTGTTTGGTGAGCAGCAGAGGAGAAGTTTGAGAGGAAGATTAGAATTCGATATTCAAATTCGAAGTTTTTTAATTTGATGGTCGAATTTTGAAGTTTTTTGTACTTCGAAATTCTACCCTTCATAAATCTGCCCCTTATTGTCTGCCCTTCAGTGAGTGCTACCATGTCAACATTTGTTGTGTCCTTTATATGCGGTTGGACAACGAAGCACCTAAAACTATTTTCTGATTGCCCAGAATTAGAATCACAATACATTGATTTCAGAACTGGTAAGTCAAAGGGTATTTATTGGATAAAGCACTGAAGTCAGTGGGAACTGTGAGTGGTTATTAGAATGATGATTATTGATTCCAAAAATAGTCACCCTATGCTTACAGTAAATGCAGTATCATGGTAGCAAATCTGGTATTGGTTAAGTCAGATTTACAAGGCCTTTCAAAATTACCTCTATTGGGAGGTACACAACAATTTGGCATGCCAAGTGTGGGTTCCCTACATTGCCCTGTACTCCACTGAGGTATGGATACCATTGTTTGTTATGTAATGTGCCTCTATAATTGTTTTTTTTGCAGCGGTTTGCAACTAGCTGATCCGAATATCCCTTAACATTACAGGGAAATGTAGGCCACTGCTGCAGTGGCAGAACTTTTATTACAGATATAAAGCAGAACACTATGCTCTTTGTAATAAATCTGCAAGAAGATATCACTTCCAGAGCACAGAAGCCAACATAACTGGCACAGTCAACCAGGAGCTGGTGTTTTGAATTGAAAATATGCAGTATTCAGTGACTCCCATTCACTAACAATGGGTACATACTGTATTATTGAGTGCAGTGACCCTTCCAGCAATTTTTTTAATTAGTTTTAATTTTCTGCAGCAGAAAGAATGCTAAAAGCAAATCTCTAACTATTTGCTATGGGTGACGGCCCAGAGACAAATTTGTCCAGCGTTAAACTATAAAACCCAACTAGGGTTGCAATTCACAGTGTTGACAATTTATGTGCCATCATCAGTATTGTTCATCCCACAACTGAGCATGAAAATACTTACAAAAAATGTTAATCAGTTGCTTTTAAACTGCCCCGATTCTTAAACAAAACTTCCACATATGGTTTAAATGTGTGTCCCGATGTGTGTCCTCGCAAAGAATATTTTTGCTGGCCTGTACTTAAAGTGATACTGACACTAAACATTTTCAAAATATTAAACTACATCAAAAGTTACCTATAGGTCATATTGATAATTTTTCGCTGATAGTTCTGCTTTTGTAAGTAATTGTCACTTGAAGTTCCTAAACCTGACTGTTTTGACAACCTGACTGTCCCTTCTTAACTCTTCAGTTAAAGTTTCTAATGCTAACAGACTACTGCTGCACAGATATGGCAGCCCCCTAATTATAAGAAAGATAATGTAATGTATTAGGCAAATACTTTTATGGCAAAATTATAAATAGCATGCAAACACAGTGTTTTGATAGAGGCCTATTTACAAATTTTAAGGTCAGGAAAAAAAATTTGGTAAAACTTGTGCTACCTTTTTTCTCAAAAACTAGTTATTTAAGAACAAAACGCGTGCGTTTTTTTCTGCAGAAAGAAAAGTCACATGCCAGTGAGAACCATACTGTCCCATTCAAGTTGTTAGAGTCAATTTTCATTGACCACAATTGAACCTTGCCAGCTATTACTTGCCACGTTTTTTTCTGGCGTTTTTTTTAAGGTTCAAGCTTCTGAAGAATATTCTCAGGTATAGTCATCATTATTGTAATATATTATAACACAAGTATGGGATTTGTTATCCAGAATGCTTGGGATCTGGGGTTTTCTGGATAACAGATCTTTCTGTAATTTGGATCTTCATACTGTAAGTCTATTAGAAAATCATGTAAACCCTAAATAAACCCAATAGGCTGGTTTTACTTCCAATAATGATTAATTATATGTTAGTTTGGATCATGTACAAGGTTCTGTGTTATTATTACAGAGAAAAAGGAAATCATTTTCGAAAATTTGGATTATTTGGATAAAATGGAGTCTATTAGAGACAGCTTGTCCGTAATTCGAAGCTTTCTGGATAATGGGTTTCTGGATAACAGATCCCATACCTGTATTATATTAATTGATTAAGTCAAATTCTAACCAGTGAACCTAGTTAAGCATTGTTTAGATTTTTCATGTACTATTTGTGTAAAGCAGCAGTACTAGATGTGGATGCACAAACTACCACAAGATGTCAGCAAACCCTAACAATCTCAGGTTTCATAAGTCTCTACATATTGTTAAATGTTAATGTACGCTGCAAACATGAGCAAATTAAAATATCATTTCATGGTATTGTTTTGATTAAGCAACTGTGCCTTTGACCATAATATACTGTATCTTGCCCCTATAAATTCTATCTTTGTGCAAAGGTGAATCAAACTATGAGTGCATGGCAGCTTTTATATTATTTTGCAAACGTCAGTTTTTTTTCCAAAATTGCTCCGTATTATTAATATTCCATTTTATGCTGCACTATATATCCTTTTCACTTTTAATTAAAGAGGGAAAAAAAGAAAGATAAACAAGGCTGAGAAACAGCTTTGCTGTAAATGTGTTTGCATTAGTGCCCGTACGTTGTTCTTGCTATGCCCTTTTAGAGCATATCCCATGGCACCAGTGCTTTAAAAGTCCAGTTTCACAGTTCGCTTTTCACATGAAATAAATCTGACAGCATCCATTTCAAAGCAGCCTTTCCAGTGACCCAGTATAATTTCTCCATTTTCAGTTGACTTGCCGTCTTTGTGTGTGGGCACGGATTTGATGTTAAGCAGATCACATGAAATAAAACCAGCATTGGGCTAAAATGAACAAGACTATAATGTTATATGTTAGTGGTTGTTGCAAATAATCTAAATTTCGAGATTATGATTGGTTCAATAGCTCGCTGCTATTGTGTGTGTGTGCGAGAGGGGGAAGGAGAAGTCAAGCAGATGTTGATCAGGAAAGTGCATCGTAAACAGCCACAATAATACAGAAACAATATCCAATATGCATGAACAGGTAGATCGCTGGGAATAGTTACGTTCTATGCTTGAAGCAGAAGCAACGAACCGGCCAGTGTTTATTGTACTGCATGTGGTATCAGGAGCCTTTTGTGAAGTGCTTTAAGTTATAATTAAAGCCCAGAGAGTCTTGTTCTAAGTTTGTTCATTAATCTGTATTAGTTGGCATTCTATGATTAATGAAGCAGTATGTATATTTAAGTTCAAGCATTCTGCAAATGCATGTAAAGGTGTCTCGGAGCTATGCTGTAGCATTTGGGAGAGAAGTTCAGTGACTATATTGAGTATTATATTTTCATGCTATGTACATTAAAATGGCCAGCATGCTGTAAAGTAAAAAGTGTTACTTACCTGTATTATTTTTATTGAGGTTTCCAAGAAAGGTAATAATCCATTCAAATACTGTATCACATTATAATGTTAATGATACTCCTAGCAGACGTATTATGCTTTCCTTTCCTACTATTGCTGAATAAGGAAACAAAGAAGCCACAGGTAAAGGATCTATTACTGAGAACCAATTACCAAATTTCCATTTTAAGAAAAGAAAATTTAGTTTTATAAATGCTTTTTTTTTCTCTTTAATAATAAAACAGTACATTGTACGCTCACATTGTAACTAGCTCCATAAATCCATGCTGCAGCAAAACAATCTTAAAGGATTTTTTTTTACTCTTTTACATGTGTTTTGGCAATCCTTTATTTGGAAAATACCAGGTCCCAAGTATTCGGGATAATGCATCCCATACCTGCACAATATTTATCTGACTATTTGGTGAGGTAGCTCGAATATATTGCTTAGCAGTGAAATTCTGGGAACTGTTGCATTGTATATATAACGTAATAGAATCCATAAAACTGCAACTAGGGAATGGGAGAAAGGAAATGATAAAGGATTTAGAATAAACCATTTTTTGAAATTCAAGTTATGACATATTTGACACTGCCATATTTGGGGGACAATTCCTATTTGCTTTCATAGATCATGGAAGCTCATACATTTTGACATATTATGTATTCAGACCCACAAGATGGTCTGTGGATGGCATTGGCCAAAAGCTGGGCATCAAAGGAGCGCTTGAGTTCTTAAAGGAACAGTAACACCAAAAACTGAAAGTGATTTAAAGGAATGACAATATAATGTACTGTGGCCCTGCACTGGTACAACTGGTGTGTTTGCCTCAGAAACTATACTATATTTTATATAAACAAGCTTATGTGTATCAATGGGGCAGCCATTTAAGCACAGGATATACAAAGGACAACAGATAAATCCTAAAAAATCCCATTGTGTACAACAGAGCTTATCTGTTATCTACTGTGTATCCTGTGCCTATTCTACTTTTTCAGTTTTGAATGGCTGCCCCCGTGGCTACACAGCAGCTTGTTTATATAAACTATTGCAGAATTTCTGAAGCAAACACCCCCGTTTTAACAGTGCAGCACAACATTACATTATATTTGCATTACTTTAAATTACTTTAATTTGGTGTTACTGTTCCTTTAAATAATTTCAACCACCTCTGTTATGCATGACATTTTTTAAATGCTGATTGTCCACCATATTTCCTTTTTCTCTTTTGATTTCCCTCCTTAGAAGTTCTACTAATGTTATTGTCAGATTGAATGGATGTTTGAATTAATGGAATGCACAAATTAATTTGATCATAGCAGATTTACTGTAAATTCTGACTGGCTGTGCATGACAGAGACTAGGTTAGAAAAGGTATATTTAAGTATTTGTTCCCTGAACAGTACCTAATGTCTAAAGTGAAGGGTTAGATATGTAATGGAGACTGTAGCAGTTTCAACTGACAATCTTCTTATTATGAGACGTTATAAATTATGCATTTCTCAATGTAAAAGAAAAGAAAGGACTATTTTCATCAGAAAGAGAACTGACTGTGATGTTCAGATAACCTGTGCAACTCCATTGTGAGTGCAAATCGAACCTTTCCCGGCTGTGACATTTTATCATATGGAATAACCTGGTGACATTTCATACACGGTGCTATCAGATTTCATGTGAAGGAAAACTATTTTCCAGAGGGTATCAGAGGAATGAGATATTTATACTATTGATGTGATAGATAAATGTGCCACCCCTTGGAATGGCCTGTATTGTAATATCATGTCATGGATTATTGTCCTGCTGCCGCTAGCCACACACATAACATTTATGAATGAGCAGCGATATATGTCTGTCAAGAAAACATAATGTACACAATGTAAGGTACAGAGAATATTTGGCATTCACTAAACTGCATAAATCTATTTCTTGATGAAAATAGTCAGTGGTCCTAGAATTTAAAGGGAAAATATACCCTTATGAGACCTAGGGTGAGATTTATTAATCATCGATCTCCCCCTAAAGGGGTTATGTAATAAAAGGCACTAAGTTTTCCCAGGAGCATTATCTCATAGCAACCAATCAGCAGGAACCATTTACTGGCCACCTTTTGAAAAGCACACATCTTTTTGGTTGCTATGGGTTACTGCTCCTGGTCAAACTTTTTTGCCTTTTTTTTAGATATGAGGGTTAGTGTTTACATTTCCCCACATATTTGCTGAATAACTTAATAATGTTTTATAAGGAGCTTTGTGCATCTTCATATTTGTATTATATATGAATGGAGCTTCCATACCTGAGAACTCATTTAGGAAGTGTGTCCTGGGGTCTTACTGTGCACTGCACTTTGCACTAGATTGAAACTGTAGCACAAGCACAGCACTGGTGGGTGTAATGCAGCCCTGCCCATGCTGCTTTCTATAGGGTAGGTGGTAAGTACTGATCTCCTTTGTATCCTACACCACTATCATGACTGCAGTCCTCCCTAACACAGGCTGTATTTATGTAGGTTTAGAATGGAGTGAAAGGACCCGTGTCCATAGGCAGTGACAGAAGTTCAAAAAACATTGTGGCTTGCATTTTTTATACCTTACATTAAGCCCCGCTGTCTGTTAATAAGATCCCTGTTGTTATGATAAGTGCATTTGAAATTGCCTTCATAGTCTTGTTTGGTAGTGCCCTCAGTAGGAAAAATGCCATTAAAGATGGAGCACTGCTTGTAATTAACGGCACAGTAAAGGTGTTTGCCTCAGAAAAACAACTATAGTTTATATAAACAAGCTGCTTTGTAGCCAAGGGGGTAGCCATTCAAACACAGGATACTTAATAGATAACAGATAAGTTCTGAAATATCCCACTGTATAGTACAAAGCTATCTGCTATCTGCTATGTATCCTGTGCCTTTTCTCCTTTCTCAGATTGGAATGGCTGCCCCCATGGCTACACAGCGGCTTGTTTATATAAACTATAGTTGTATTTCTGAAGCAAACACACCAGTTTTACTAGTACATTATATTTTCATTACTTTAGGACACTTTCATTTTTTGGTGTTTTTGGAGAGAAATTGAATTTCATGTTTACATCCTTGACATGATCCTGATTTGTCTGCTTAAAGCATTAGCTAACTGCAGTGAGTTACTATATTCCTATATCTGGGAAAACTCAGCTCAGCATTGATAACACTCCCCTACATAGTAGCAAACACAAAGTGGGACATTCACTAAGATTCGTAGTTGCGCTGGTGTCCACTTCGCCGCACTTTGCCAGGCATATTTTCGCCAGCGCTCCGCAAATTCACTAAAATCCGAAGTTGCGCTCAGGGGTAGCGTAAGGTTGCAAAGTTGCACTAGCGTTAATTCGCCAAGCAAGGCGAAGCTATGCTAGCGATAGTTAATTTGCATACGGCGCCAAATTCAAGTTACAATGGAGGTATATGTAGCAGAACTAGCAGAACTACTACACAAGCCTGGGAAACCTTCAAAACAGCAAATACAATTTTTATTTTGCCCTACACATGTGCCCACTGTATAGTTAAGTTGCCATGAGTTAGGAAATGTAGGGGGAAGTATTTTTCGATCTTTTTCAGCCTATCACCCATAAAAAATGCAAAAACGACAGCGTTTTTTGGGACTTAGAAAAAAAATGTAACTTTTTTTGAAGCAATCCCCTAAACTACTCTATTGCGCTTCGCCTGGTCTGAAGTGGCGAAGGAAGTCTGGCGTAAAAGGTAGCGTTCAGAACAATGAGCGCGTTAGTGAATTTGCGTAGTTACGTCCGTTAAGGGTGCGAAGTAACACTAGCGAATTTACACCAGCGTTCGTTAGTGAATCGAATTAACGAAAATGCCCAATGCTGGCGAATTCACGCTAGTGTTAGGCGCTTCGGCGTTTAGTGAATTTGCCCCAAAGGGTCACAGTTATCAACGGCTGAGCTTTGTTTCCCATGCAAATTTCAGTAAAAATTTAATTTTAATTAATTCTCTATAGAAATGCATGTAATGGAAATAAATGTTTTTTCAGGGGTCCAAAAAGAAATGATATAAAATTGAAGAAAATGTAATATCAGGGAAATGTATTATGCGTCATGTATTGGCGGGGCCCTAGAAACTTGCCATATTGCCAAAACAGCCCAATGTATTTGCAAGTTTGCCAAGAATTCTGTTAGTTGATCAAGTTGAGAAGTAGTTTTGCAGGGAAGAAAATGTCATACCGTATACCATCCTTGCAAATAATTATCTGGCATCACTCAGTTATGTGCCTTTGTTTATGGCACTTAATTGGCTTTTATCGACACATTTGCTCCCACAGTTTATTCAAATACAATACGTGGGACTTGTTTTTGTTTGCGCCTATTGTTTTTTCACTTCTTATTTTTCTGGCAGTAGAATTTGGAGAATGTCCTCATGTGTTCGAGAGCAACTTGCATTTTTCGGATAAGCATTCTATTAAGTAGAAATCAAAGATTCTCATTGTTAAATAGCTTTTTATAGATCGAAGCAGAAAAAAAGACAAAGCTATAAAGCTGTGCATTCTTAAGCAAGACCAAACTAAAGCAATAAGATCTGATCCACGCCTCAGGTGGCATTGATCCATCCAGGAAGAAAGTCCTGCATGACAAAAAAGCAATGCATTTATTACATTTCTCAAAAGACGAGATGAGTTCCTGAAGCATGCTTATTGCAGTTCAGCGGGCGGTTTAGCTGCTTTGTTAGTTCTAGAAGTTCAAAGATGCTCATTGTTTTTTCCACTTTTAATCTATTCACTGGGGTTTCAGACAGAAGGCAATAAGACAAGATCTGTTTTTCTTCTCATTGTGTATTTTCTTCCCCACTATCCCACATGCAATGCGTCTTCATAGTCACTGTCAAGCACACATCTCTGTGCATCCTCTGGTGTGTGTTTAATGATAGACTTGGGCAAAATACCAAGCTTCATTGTAACACATAAGTATGCAACATGGTACCTTTATTTCAGATATTGTTGGTCGTGTTGTTAGATTATGGGATTCATGAGGATAATAATGGAGAAGAACAGGGGGAACTAAAGGCAATCTTGCCGTAAAAGCAGTAACTCCTAGGCAGGAGATCCTCTTGACGGTAATTTATAAAGTGCGTATGCGTGCTAAAGTTCATTAGAGTATGGTTTTCCAGTGACAGAAAAGCAACAAAACCTGCATAAATCCGACACTTAAAACTAAAATGGCCTGGAGATCTTGCAGAAGATAAAAGGAATGTTCATCTTAAAAATAATTTTCCATATGACAAGCCTACTTAGTTGGAAATGGACTTTGTATTTTATTCTTTGTTATTTCTGAATTATTTAACGTGTGTGTCTTCAGCTCCCAGGTTTGGAATCGAATCTGCCATTTTTGCTGTTTTAGTCCACTTTCTTAGAAACCAAGCAGTGGCATAAATAACAGTCTAAAAGGTAACAAGATGAACCTGGAAACAACTTGGTTAACAATTCATCATTATAAATGATTTTATATATTTTATATGTATGTATGTATGTATATATATATATATATATATATATATATATATATATATATATATATATATATATATACACACATATATATATATATAGTAACCTATTGTACTTTTTTCGGTGGTTAAATACAAGATTATGCATTATATGTTGGTGGGACCACAAAAACAGTGTACAAATAAAGGGATGTAAACTAATTGAGGTTTCACAATAGATAATTCAAAAAACAATGACATTTAGAAAGATCTCTTAGAAAAGAGCTGTTCGTTTACTTCCATTCCGTCAGATTTACTATATTACATATTGAGGAGTCAGATTATACTAAAATAATGATGTTATCGAATCAGGCCAGTCGAGCCCATGAGCAATCTGAGGGACATGAGTCTCTTGAAGGGCCTTATTTGGGCTTCTAGTTGGATAGACCTGTCTTAGAATTTTAGCATCTAGTGTAATTTAATAAGAAGTCCCCTATAATTCTTGCAAGATATGACATATACTATTTTGTTTCCACTTTTCCTTTATATCTTCTGGTTCTTATTTCTGAAAATGGTTTTGCTGAGATTTTCCTAAGTTTTATGCATTTGATTTCCAGCAGAAAAGAATTATCAATAGAAATCAGCAATGATATCTAAAGAGAAAACCTCTCTACCTGTCTTGTAACCACTGTTAGATTAGTAGCAGTGGAAGCCCAGCTCTCCACTAGAGCGGTGATCACTCTGAGCGACAGTGTCTTTGATCACACAATAATGTTAGTTATCAGTGAAGCTTTGTTCCTGACAGCTGATGTGACACAACAGAATTTTCTTGTCTAGGTGTGTACAATTGTAAGGGATGTCTGTTACTCATATATGTTATTTTCTATCAGTCCTTCATGTATCTGTCTTGGTGCTGCTCCCATTACAATCAAAAGGAAATGGAAGTTTCTCTGGGTTTGTTTTGTGTTTATTGTATAAAGATGTAGCAGAGATCGGTGCACCAACAGTTTGCCACCTGAGCAACCCTATCCAGTAGTTTATTCACTGTAGTGATATTTAATCAAGTTATGGGTGCAGTTTGCCATATTTCTTACTTAGACCTGCATGCAGTAGCTTGGCACTGTATGGCACCCCCCACCTGCACCCACCAATCTACTAATTTATACGTCATGTAGATCAGTAAATTAGAGATTGCTAAAAGGTTGTAGGCCCCAACCAGGCTCTATACTTGACATCTGACCTATGCATGCATGCTGTATTCATAAGGGGAATGCAGGGGGAGGCACTTAGGTGCTCCCCCCTTTTCCCTGAACTTGCGTGTCATTCAGGCAGGTGATAAGGACAGGGTTGGCTGGATTCACACCAGATTTCTTATCAATAGTGATGGGCGAATTTATTCGCCAGGCGCGAATTTGCGCAATTTGCAAAACGGGCGTGGAAATTCGCCGGCGAAGTTTGGTGAAACTTTTTCTGGTGAAACGGTACATCTTCGCCCATCACTACTTATCAATTGACTTGCATTGTAGTCATAAGAAAGCAAGCTATTGCCAAGTGATAGTAGCCTGGAAACAGTATTTTCAGGCAACTACCACCTAAAAGCGATGGAAGCGTAGTAACTACTGGGGGTGTAATTGCACATGGGCCCACCACACCGCCTTGCATATGTGTGTCGGGAGAACAACGCCACATAATTACAGAGGGAAGGCTAATTATGCGACTTAGAACTGGCAGAAGCCCCATATACCTGTAGGCATAATTTAAAAAAAGTTCAGAGTTAAACATAATTACCATATACAAAGTCTATGAGAGCCATTGTTTCACTCTATGATAATCTCTGGAAGGTATTAATTCAAACTATATTATGGCACAATAAAGGTGGTTTAGAATTTGACAGGTGAAGTAATTCCCCTGTTACAGATACTGCAAGCTATTTCTCAGTTATTCAAATTATCAGATAAAGGGCTGTTGGAACTGGAACCATTTTTTCCTCAGTTGTTAAGTGAAGCTGTCAACCTGTGGAGCTCTATTACACTAGGTGACATCAGATAATGAAGGAACTTCATAAAAGTAGAGAATCTCATTTGTACACAGTTGAGGGGGTCTAGTACAACCTGGGATTTTTTTTTAATCAGACCTGTTTTGTCGTACTTTTTTGATCACTGTAAATGCAGTAGTGTGATATGCAATATCTTGTAGATCACAATTTTCGGGTCAATTTATTCTAAAGCAGGTGGACAGCTTAGGACAAAGGTGCAGAGATGCAATCTTTCCAGCCTGATTGCAAGGGTTTTGTGCTAATCACAGCTATATCAGTCATGATTAGGGACAGAGAGTACATCTTTATTAGAAATCCCTGATTGCTTCAATGCGGAGCTGTGCATTTTATTTTCTAAATGAAGATTTCTACATTTTAAATTAACTGTGTCAGAAAATGATGTTTGGTGTTGTTTCAGCTTGCAGGGAACCTGTCTCTATAACTGATGAAAATGCTTCTTGCCCTGAGAGCATTGGGATCTGGAGATTTAAGGCCAAATGAGATATTCCTAGAAAGATAAGATTTTGCCCTAAAAGCTAAAACTGCACTTGTTATCTGTTTATGATTCTGTATGGAGGCTTTCTGCTTTTTATTTGAAATTTGGATTCAGTCCTTATGTTTTAGACATTCATGTTTTCTTGTCTTGAGGTTATGGCATGTATACTTTCTTGTAAGGAATAAAAACATAATATAGGTATAGGATCCCTTATCCGGAAACCCGATATCCAGAAAGCTCCGAATTACAGAATGGCTCTTAGGCTAATCAAAAACGTTCTCTGCACTGCCTTAGCGCTGTTGTTGAATGCATCAAATCCTCTTCCGTATATACTGCTATCCCGACATATACTGATAAATTCAAAAATGAGGAGAGAACTCAAAAGTAGCAAAAATATGCTGTGGTTACATTTATTCAAGGCCACTACAAGACATGTTTCGGGTCCTTAAACCCTTTATCAAGTTTATTCAAGGCCACTACACGACATGTTTCGGGTCCTTAAACCCTTTATCAAGTTTATTCAAGGCCACTACACAACATGTTTCGGGTCCTTAAACCCTTTATCAAGTGTCACTTGATAAAGGATTTAAGGACCCGAAAAATGTTGTGTAGTGGCCTTGAATAAATGTAACCACAGCACATTTTTGCTACTTTTGGTCTCCCATAGACCCCCATTTTATCCAAATAATCTAAATTTTTAAAAATGATTTCCTTTTTCTCTGTAATAATAAAACAGTAGCTTGTACTTGATCCCAACTAAGATATAATTAATCCTTATTGGAAGCAAAACCAGCCTATTGGATTTATGTAATGTTTAAATGAATTTCTAGTAGACTTAAGGCACGAAGACCCAAATTACGGAAAGATCCGTTATCCGTAAAACCCCAGGTCCCGGGCATTCTGGATAACAGGTCCCATACCTGTACAATTAAAAGAAGTAACAATATTAAAAAAATAATAATAAAATCAATTAATGGTAATATTGTTTGATACATTTCATATTACAAATTGTGGTTACATAATGGTATTTTCTTTGCTAACCAACTGTTCTGTCCAACACTCAACTGCCTCCAATGCAGTCACACAATTACCTGCATAAAAAAAACTTCAAGAAAATGTTTGTCTATGGTGCTTTTATCTGGTTAGCGTAATTTACAACATTCACTTGAGAGTGCCTTATTCTTGCAATTGCATTGTGGCTATTGACACAAGCAAACCTTTTTCTCTGTAGTAATAAAATAATGCCTTGTACTTGGTCCCAACTAAGATATAATTAATTCTTGTTGGAAGCAAAATAGTTGGGATTGGGTTAATTTAATATCTAAATGATTTTTTAGTAGACATGTATGGTGATCCAAATTCTGGAAAGACCTGTTATCCTGAAAACCCCAGTTACCAAGCATTATGAAAAATAGATACTTGCATCTGAGGTATGAGATCCTTTGTTGGGAAACAAGGAGCTCAGAATTACAGAACATCTCCCATGGATTCAATTTTAAGCAGCTAATTCTAGGTTTTTTAAATGATTTCCTTTTTCTCTTTGAAGGGATACTGTCATGGAAAAACATGTTTGTTTCAAAACACATCAGTTAATAGTGCTGCTCCAGCAGAATTCTGCAATGAAATCCATTTTTCAAAAGAGCAAACAGATTTTTTTATATTCAATTTTGAAATCTGACACGGGGCTAGACATGTTTTCAGCTTCCCAGCTGCCCCCAGTCATGTGACTTGTGCTCTGATAAACTTTAGTCACTCTTTACTGCTGTGCAGCAAGTTGAAGTGATATCACGCCCTCCCCCCCCAGCAGCCGAACAAAAGAACAATGGGAAGGAAACCAGATAGCAGCTCATTAAAACAAGATAACAGCTCCCTGGTAGAGCTAAGAACAGCACTCAATAGTAAAAGCCAAGTCCCACTGAGACTGATTCAGTTACATTAAGTAGGAGAAATAACAGCCTGCCAGAAAGTAGTGCAGGCACAAGTCACATGACTGGGGCAGCTGGGAAACTGACAATGTGTCTAGCCCCATGTCGAATTTCAAAATTGAATATAAAAAATCTGTTTGCTCTTTTGAGAATTGGATTTCAGTGCAAAAGTCTCCTGGAGTAGCACCATTAACAGATGCATTTTGATGTTGACATGTTTTCCCATGATAGTATCCCATTAATAATAAAACAGTACCTTGTACTTGATGGTAACTAAGCTGTATAGAGACATATTGAGGACCAAACAATCCTCTTGGGTTTATTTCATGTTAACATTTTTAGCAGACTTGGTATGGAGATCCGATATGGAAAACCCAAGGTCCCAAGCACTTTGCATTATAGCTCTCATACCTGTATTAATGAAATGCAAATGCAAAGTGTTTTGCCTCCCTTTCTAAGCATTGAAAGTGTGATCTCTTAACTTATCAAGTTGTCTTGAGATAGCAATACCTTACAACCTTAGGAATGTCATCAGACAGTTGAACTCATTCAGAATGGCACCTAAAAGATAGTTGAGAACTTTATTACTAAACTGTGAAGATCTTGGACAACAGTGAACATCCAGATAGGTTAAAAGATTATTATATGATCCACTCTAGCAAAATGCATGCAGTTCAAAATGGAGCCTAGCATATACTTTGGACAAATTAAGTAAACCAACAGGATTATTTGCCAAGCATTAATATTTATCTTAAACTGGTGCCTGATATCACATTAACCAATGTTATTATTATCAGTGACAGTTATCTGCTGTCTGGGGTCCAAAACCCTGTGTTAATTCTATATAAATCTCTGCCAAATCTAGCAACACAAAGTGCATCTAATTAATTTATACTTCTTGCTCAGCTCTGCTTCCTGTCTTTGCTTAAAATTACATATATTTTTAATTGTTGAAAAAGAAAGGGCTTTCCTGTTGAGTTATTGATTTTTAGAATTATGTGAGCCAACTAATTAAAGTATATTAAAACATTTCTGAAAGGTTTCTTACTTCAACTCTGTTTCCTTGCATCCCCAGGGAGCTGTGAGTTGATGCTTGTGCCTCACGTATACAGTGAATTTTATAAATCACACTCTCTAGGAATATAGTTTTAATGGTATTGCAAAATAAGAATCAGTCAGTGACTATTAAAGCATAACTGCTTTAAGTGGTTAAGAGGAAGCATAAATGGATTCCCTGGTGGAAAATCATAAAACTCTCAGCTCAAGCTATTTGCTTGCCCTTTATCTGGCACAATGCAAAAAAAAAAAAACATTTATTGCTTGATCGCTTTTAAAGAGTTTTATTGAATGCAGTGTAATTTGAGCATGAGCACAGGATATATAGCTTCTATAAGCTCTTGTTTTAAGGAAATGCACAGATTAAAAAAAAAATCACAGTTATATAATTTATGGCACTAAATGTCAAAATACAAGTAGCAAAAACTCTATACTCTCATAGAAAAGGGAAGTTTTCTTTGCTAACCTACTGTTCTGTCCAACAAGGAACTGCCTCCAATGCAGTCACAAAATGACCTGCATAAAAAAGCTTTAAGAAAATGTTTGTTTATGGTTAACATTTAATTCATTAAAGCACCAATATAGTACAAAAATCAATTTAAGTTAAAACTGACCCAATAGAAAATTGTATGCAGGTATGGTATCTGTTATACAGAAACCCATTATCTGGCTCACATAGACCCCATTTCATCCAAATAATCAATGTTTTTAAAAATTATTTCCTTTTCCTCTGTAATAATAAAACAGTACCTTGTGCCTTTATCCAAACTAAGATATTATTAATTTTTATTGGAAAACCAGCCTGTTGGGTTTATATAATGTTTACATGATTTTCTAGTAGACTTAAAGGGGCCTGTCACCCAAAACAATTATTCAAAATCCTATTTTATTACATTTAGTCAAGCAAAACGAACTTTAATTATACGATATAAATTATTTCAGTCTGAGAGTTCATAATTATATCACACAGGCAGGAGCCATGTTGTGGACACTGTTATTAAGCCAAGCCTTGCATCATCTCAGAATCTTGTTTGTGCACCAGAATGGGGACCTGATGTCCATCCCCATGTACTGGCTATACAATCAAATGGTTTCAGTTATAGTGTTTCCCATAGGCTGATAAGCATATTCGGATCAGCTGACAACTATTCTCCTGCAGATAAACATATAGGCATGTGGAAAGCATCTAACAAATGACATTAAGTGGTTTAGTGGTTAGGAAAGGACATATATTTATTCCATATAGTTTATTATGTTCAAATTATTAAATTATTTAAATAAAATGGATTTGTAGTGTATGTTTTCTGTCCACAAGGTAACTGCAGTTTTACAGCTTGTTGTGTGAATAATAGAGAATGTGTAACAGAGACACTATACCCCATGAAGCTAATAAAAAATAGCACAGCATAGACCAACACAGCAATGTCAGATAAACTTTAGGAAGCCACATGTTATTTTAAGACACATTGTTTTCTTCTATTATTTCAACTGCAATACTGAATTGTGCAAGGCTTAAACCATATCAGGTGACTGGTATTGTTATACACAAGCAAAACACACTTGCATATTGTCAACCCAAATGCTTACAGCATAACCAATTTAAAGCTCTAATTGTTTGCACAACTGATAACGTTGGGATTTGTAAACGGCTCTTAATACATGGGGAGAGGACATACTGTAAAAGAAGATATATTGGCAAAACAGAATACTATGTACAGGGATACTTTAGCAAAACATTCCATTTTTCCCAGACAAGCTATTACAAACAAACAAAGCTCTGTCTACAATGAATAGGCTTTTCATGAATCTACATTCAGTTTGCTTAACTACAAGTTCATTTTATTTATAATGTAGATGTGCAGGGCCGGACTGGGGGGCCTGGGGCCCACCGGGACTCCTTTCCAGGGCCACTGTCCAGGGCCACCCTCCGGACATCCTACTGTGATGTCACACATGCACAAATGGAGCTGCGCAAATTGTTTTTATTTTTTTTTAGGGCCAGGAGATCGGGAGAGGCCAGGGACCACTGTGTTTTTTCCCGGTGTCCCGCCAGGCCAGTCCGACCCTGTAGATGTGTACACATAACAACAACAACTAATGTATTTTAATAACATCAGTTCAAATATGAATGAAAGGTACTAGTAGAATGTGAGTGTTAATGAATCCCCTTTGGTTGTTTACCTGGAAGGAAGTTGTGTCAGAAAGGTTTTGCTTTGATTTATTTTATAAAAAGTTGGATGCTGTTCAGCCCATATTCTAACTGTGTTCCAAACCATGGTGCTTTAATACTGCTTTAGGATTTTGGTGAAAACTAGAAAATGAGGTACAAAATATGACATCCTGGCCAAAAGCAGTGCTTGATAAGAAACTGATTTTAATGGTACTATAGAACTGTCCATTCTTAAAGAATAATGTGAGTTTTTTCCCACATATACTATGTATCTTATTGATTGGGTATAAAGTATGATAGGTTTATAAATTAGAATATAGTTTGTCCTAAAGAATCAATTTGTATCTGAAAAATGTGTTTGAACATGAGTCCATAGCTTTAAGAAAATGTGATTGATTTCTTCCTTTTGAAATACCTAGTTTGGATGCAGTGCATGTGTTAAATGAATTGTAAACAGAATGAATGGGCCTCATATAAGCTAATGGTATATACAATACAGTGATAACCTGCCTGGAGTTGAACCAGGGACCTTGAGTTTCTGTTTTGTCTGCTTTACCACTGCTTTATGCGAGCAGACAGCTAAGGCTGTGGTTCACTCCTATGGCTATGCTTGGTAATTGCAGTAAGCATGACTTGTTTTACCTGTTACCAATCTGGCCACAGGTGATTTGTAAAATCCAAAATTCTGTGAAACAGTGCTTCACAAGTAAGCCCAGGAAAAGACAGCAAGAGTAGGGGATAAAAAGATTCCAAAATATAGTGTAGTATATTTTGTATATATTTGCCACCTCTCTGTGTGAACACTCTATAATATCGATTTCACGTAAGACCCACTCCTTCATTCAGCAGACCATGGTTGCACATTTAATAGGACACCACCAAGGGAAGATGGGTACTCACAAACGTTTAAAATGGTTATGCGCCTGTCTGGAGGTACTCTCAATACTTCTGTCCAGATCCCAATCCGGATTTGCTAAGGAAAATGCGCTTCATATAGTGTAAAAAAGTTTTTTTAATAAATATTACATAAGTTAAAATTGCACTCACATAAAACCAAGCAGATTGGGCACTTATCAGTCTTTTCCAGGTTTGAATGCTTATACCTGATACGCTGTGTTAGGAGTCCAATTTATTCAAGCCGGAATACTTCTCTCCTCACAACGTTTCTTTCCGGACACACCCTGGCTGACATCACCAATCCCTGCCTTTTACACGGGTGATTTGTGTAAGCCATTTGACTGGCTATAAAACCCCCTACCCTGCATGGACTCATTGCCCAGTATAGGTCCATGTTCCATAGTTCCTCGGTGCGTTAGCTGGTCTGATTCTGTTTATTGACCTCTGCCTGATCTTGACTTTTGCATTCCTGCCTGTCCTAACCCCTGCCTGTGTTTGACTATTCTTTGGATCTTGATTGGTGCTGTGCTTGTGATCTGTGTTCGGCCTTGGACTGTGACCTCAACTACACTTAGCTTCCTTATTTGGTACCAAATTGTCTGTTTGGTATTGACCCGGCCTGTCCTTAGACCTCGCTCCTTGTTCTCCGTTCCAGTTATACGTTACAGTTTCCTCGCCTGCCCAGAGCTTCCCCCTTGGTCCTCTCACATTAAGTCTTAGTAGCGGAGTGCTCCTCTCAAAGCCAAAGGCGGCTGCTATAGGCATCGGCAGAAGGTGTCCAGCATGGCACCACGGCTTTCTATCATTTCCCACACAGCAGTACCCTCTTTTTCACCTGGCAGGACTGTTGGGGGAAACAGTACCACCCATCCTTAGTAATTTTCTAGGATCCCAGGTCACAGCTTGGTAGTAGGAATGTTTGCCAGAAGGCTGTGTGTACATCCCCTAGGCTAGAAAACACAAGGGTACTGATGGTTCTGTTATGCATAGGTTCCCGGGAGACAGGCATTCATTATGATTATCCGCTTTTACATTCCCATCAGCAGAAGGTGTTCAGCATGGCACCACGGCTTTCTATCATTTCAGAATGATTGTGTTTAGTACTATTTTGCAACGTTAGTAATGTATTAATTACTTGTTGGTAACAGATACATTCGTTCTGTTCTCATTGGTTTTTGGGGAAACAGATTGGTCTTAGTGGACTTAGTGGCGATATCCTAGTCAAGTCTGAATCTAATTTTTTTTAATTAGTAACAGGCTGGAAAGCACTTTATTATGTTTTTATTGTTTTTTGAGTAATTATTCCTTTTGTTTCTGTTGAAGGTGTGTGTTTCCTATACTGATTCCCTAGCAATGCAAAACTCCCAAATGTATTGTATCCTTACTCACTGAGGGCTTGATCAGACAGAAAACTGTTCTCTTATTGTAATAACCCCAGTTAATTCATCATTAGTATTACATATGTGAGTGATGTAAATTTTGTAATTTAATTTTTTAATTTTTAAAATGTTTAAATATTCATAAATAGAGGCATGGGCATCCACAGAAAAATTTTCAGGGTTGGGGAAGTAGCTAAAAGCATCACAAGCAAAATGTCTACAAATATTTTCATGGCAAAGGCACACATCTAGGAATGGAATTTTTAATACACTTGAAAGATGGAAATATTTGTCAGCTAAAATTTTAAATAGCCTGAAAAGAAGAAATAATATGAGTCATAACTCTGAACCAACGTAGCCATCTTTATCTTCTTTACAAGCAAATCATGTCATGGGCACACACATATTAGCAGGCGAATCAGTGCATCAGATGCAATGGTCAATAACCATAGTTTTTCTTACTTACACACTTGAATTGATGTGAAAGAAAAAATCTGCATTATTCAGAGAAGACATTAATTTGATCCTTTGCTGGGAGCTCCAGTAGTGGTGCAGGCACAGGCAGAGGATGATGTTTTGGTTTGGGAAGGTTTATTACAGCTATAAACTCAATTAGTTGTTTCATAGTCAAATGGCACTTCATGCAAGCACATACAGTGCAGTACCAATCTGATACGTAATGCCCCAGAGTTTCAGTGCCAATGTCATGTAAATTGTTTCCATTTGATAATAGAGCCAGCTCTGTGTATAATAGACCGAAATACCTTACAGTGTAAACATGATCTCAATTCAATAAAGAATCCCCCAAAACACAGTTCAGAATACTTTTTATAACAAACCAGAAAACACACCAGAATTAATATAGTGCCAATAACAATGCTGCCAGTTCCATTAATAATGCCCCTAGAATACAAGGCTGTATAGATACACAGCGCCAGTTGTAAAGCTGAGAGCTCAGATCACATGGGAGAATAAATAGGGGGCGGGTCCTTCCTGCAGTGTACATGGGCTTTACTCAATCAGGGACTCAGGCAGGATCACAAGCACACTCATACACGCACTCATACACACATTTATAGGCTTATAAAGGCACTGCAATAAAAGCAGATGTAACAGGCACAGTTGCACAAGTAGAGAAATTGTGACAATACTTAGCAAACACACACAATAATACACAATTCATTAGGCAGCAGCACAAAGATATCTGGGTCAGGTCCAAACACACAAATGCAGATTTAGATATACTAAGTAAATGTGGCCATACACAGGCAGATTAAAGCAGCCAATATTGGTCCTTTAGACCGATTCGGCAGCTTATCTGCCTATGTGTGGGGGCTCCCGACAGGTCATCCCAATTGATATCAGGCCAAAAATTGGCCAGATATCGATCATTCAAGTTTGATTTTTTACATGATCCAGGACTGCATCGGCTAGTTGAGGCGGCCCATTCGTAGTATTGTAATCCGATCATTCGGCCCCAGGGCTGAATGTTCACATTCATCCGATATTGCCCAGCTATTAATGGGCATATCGGGTTAAGATCCACTCGTTTGTCGACCTTGCCAAATGAGCAGATCTTATAGTGTATGGCCACCTTAAAACACACACATGTACGTGGCAGGCACACACATACACAATGTTCAAGCAAAAATGATCCAAGGCTGCTGCAAGCAAGGAACCCCTTGCACGTTTATTGTGGGGTTCCTTGCTTGAAGCAGCCTGTGTGCCTTGGATAATTTTTGCTTGAACATTGTTGTGAGGTAGCCGAACCACTACCATAGAGCACCAGACATCGCATAATACAATTTGGGTGTGCGAGAGCCAGCTGTATTATCTACACACATACACAAGACAGATGATTAGGACAAATCTAGAGCTTTCACTGACAATCAACTTTAGTGCTATTACCTTATTCCAAGCCTGCTGCTGCCTGCAGAAACTGCTTATCTATCTCTCAGTCTAAGACCAACAAGGGAAAGTTGTGCTCACAACTCATTTTTAAAACCATTAGGCGGGGTACAATGAGGCTGTGACCACAACATTCATATAGACAAATAAAAGAGTTCCTCTGCACTCATTTTTAATACTGTATATTTAAGACATTGAGACATTTTGTGCATACAGCTACTAAAAATGCCTACCCTTTAAACAAAACAGGGATTGTTTGTCCATATATTGCAATATATTTAAGCTGGCCAACTATGTCAAAGTCATCCCATATCTTGTCAGTCCTATGCTCAATTTTCATTTGATTCATTAGGAATTATATTGCTTTATTATACATTTTACACAGGGACTAAGTTTTACCTGCAACTTACATGCTGCTTTCAAAGTAAAACTCCCAACCTTGGTTGCCCTTTTATTAGCCACCAGTTTGGGAGTTTTACTTTGAAAGCAGACTGTAAGTTGCAGGTAAAACTTAGTCCCTGTGTAAAATGTATAATGAAGTAATATAATTCGTAATGAATCAGATGCAAGTTGAGTGTAGGACTGGCCAGATATGGGGTGACTTTGACATAGTTGGCCAGCTTTAATATGCAATACATGGACAAACAATGCCTGTTTTTGTTTAAAGGGTAAGGCATTTTTAGTAGCAGTATGCACAAAATGTCTCAGTGCCTTAAATATATTGATAATGGGTTGAGTGCAGAGGGCCTCTTGTATTTGCCCCTCAGTCTAAGACCTGGTACAGCTGCATAGGGATTGGCTAGGATGCAGAGTGAATATTTACAGTCTATCCAATCATGTACCGCTGTACAGTCAGGGAGGAGAGGTTTCCAGGGGTGGAAAAAAGCCATTCCTGGTACCTTTTAAGAGCTGAATTTCTGTTTTTTAAACCGGAAATTCGGCTTTACTAATGCAAGAGAGCGCAATTGCTCTCTCTGCACTAGTGTTCCTGCCTCCCCTCCCGACAGGTAAGCCGGCGCTTTATTTAGAATCGGCACTGTGTACAGTGATTGGCTAGACTGCTGGGTCAATCCCTCTAGCCTACCCAATAGGTGTTCAGTTGTCCCGGGACACTGAGATCTTCTCTACAGGTAGTGGCTTGAACCAGCTTCAGTTCAAGTCAGAGACTCCAAGGAGGGGCAAGGGCCCTCCCTTGCCCCTATTTGTGGACGCCCATGAATAGAGGTGTAATCATTTGCTTTCTAAACTCATAAGTTTGTGTTGAGTTCAACCCTTCAATGTATAACCCTGCATCACAGACAGAGGATAAGGAAACCCCAAAGTTACTGATGATTGTTGCTATAGAGCGAAACATATAAAATATTGTCCTTACTGAACTGGTAAAACAAAATAATTTCTTTGCTCAACATATTAACTTCAGAGAAATTAATCATGGCCTTAAACTTATTTTGGTCTTTGTATAATACAACTTACAAGTGTCTTTAATTCATACACATTAAAAGTTCTGTGATCGTGACTGATGACTACCTGTGTGACTGTGTTAATTTCAATGCATCAAACCAGCAGGAAAGCCCACAATTTATGCAGTCTGTAAATGGCTATTAGACTAGTACTGTAATTACCAGCTGATAAATACTAATGAAAATGATAATTGTTTTTGTGCAAAATGAATTGGAATAAACATGAATTAGATTTTAGCATTAAAAGCAGCAAGGCCACCCACCTAGACAATTAAATGAGTGATTAGTAAGTTCTCTTAAAGGCATGTGTAGCAGACTTGCTTTGATCCCTACAATTAAAAAGAATATTAAATACTGCTAATGGTTAATACAGTGATTTGTGACCTAGGGTTAAATAACTAATGATGAAAAAAAAAATTGTGAGTGTAAGAAAATATTACAATAAATACATGTGTATACACACACACACACACGTATGAAAGTCTGTGAGACTGCTGCACACACTTCAAAAAATGTATGCAGGTTGAAGAAAAGCTGTTGCACTCTAGGGACTCAGATCTAAATATAAAGTTTTTATCTGCAAGAAGTCCCTAGAGTACAACAGATTTTCTTCAATATATATATATATATATATTATATATATATATATATATATATATATATATATATATATATATATATATATATATATATATATATATATATATATATATATATATAGTCAAATACAAGAGTCCTCTGCACTCAACCCATTATCAATATATTTAAGACAGCGACATTTTGTGCATACTGCTACTAAAAAATGCCTTACCCTTTAAACAAAACAGGGATTGTTTGTCCATATATTGCAATATATTTAAGCTGGCCAACTACGTCAAAGTCATCCCATATCTGGCCAGTCCTATGCTCAATTTTATCTGATTCATTAAGAATTCTATTGCTTCATTATACATTTTACAAAGGGACTAGGTATTACCTGCAACTTAACTTGCTGCTTTCAAAGTAAACCTCCATACTTGGCTGCCCTTTTATTAGACACCAGTGGGATCACCTGACAGTCAGGTGATCCCACTGGTGTCTAATAAAAGGGCAGCCAAGTATGGAGGTTTACTTTGAAAGCAGCAAGTTAAGTTGCAGGTAATACCTAGTCCCTTTGTAAAATGTATAATGAAGCAATAGAATTCTTAATGAATCAGATAAAATTGAGCATAGGACTGGCCAGATATGGGATGACTTTGACGTAGTTGGCCAGCTTAAATATATTGCAATATATGGACAAACAATCCCTGTTTTGTTTAAAGGGTAAGGCATTTTTTAGTAGCAGTATGCACAAAATGTCGCTGTCTTAAATATATTGATAATGGGTTGAGTGCAGAGGACTCTTGTATTTGACTATATGTATTTTGTGGTCACAGCCTCATTGCACCCCCGCCTAATGGTTTTAAAAAATAGTGGTGAGCACAACTTTCCCTTGTTTGTTATAGTTTATACAGGAGCAGTGACCAGCTCTATGTTGTAGCTCCCACCCTTCCCAGCTATAGTCAGGTGATCCCACTGGTGTCTAATAAAAGGGCAGCCAAGTATGGAGGTTTACTTTGAAAGCAGCAAGTTACTGTAAGTTGCAGGTAATACCTAGTCCCTTTGTAAAATGTATAATGAAGCAATAGAATTCTTAATGAATCAGATAAAATTGAGCATAGGACTGGCCAGATATGGGATGACTTTGACGTAGTTGGCCAGCTTAAATATATTGCAATATATGGACAAACAATCCCTGTTTTGTTTAAAGGGTAAGGCATTTTTTAGTAGCAGTATGCACAAAATGTCGCTGTCTTAAATATACAGGTATTGATAATGGGTTGAGTGCAGAGGACTCTTGTATTTGACTATATGTATTTTGTGGTCACAGCCTCATTGCACCCCCGCCTAATGGTTTTAAAAAATAGTGGTGAGCACAACTTTCCCTTGTTTGTTATATATATATATATATATATATATATATATATATATATATATATATATATATATATATATATATATATAATATATATATATATATATATATAATATTAAACATCTTTGCATAAAGTAACATTTACATATATTGAATTTTTTTATGTTGCTGCACACCCCTAATTGAGTGTTCCATAACAGAATAATCAAGCCTCATTGGACTCTTCTAGGAGACCACTACCTTATCCAAGTACATTGGTCAGTAATATATTCAGGTACACTTTCTCCTTTCTTCCTCTTCAAGCAAAAATATATATACAGTGTATACAGCAAATATATTTAAAGGGAAAGGTACATTATGCTGCTGCGGGACTTTGTTTAGCAATAGAACATAGTTCAGTTAATAGTAATACACAAATAGCATATTATACTCCATTGGTCATTAACTCTTGGCTACAATGTCTTTTCATCCATAGAGCTTTTCTTTGCAGTAGTATCACCTCCACCCTGAGGTTCTGAGACAACTTTATCACTTGCCATATTCATTGTGATAAATTATGAATATGTTTCTTAAAGTGATGAACAACTTGTGAATAAGTATTAGATTTAAAGTCCTTTGTGTCATCTCTTTGTTCCATTATACTGGCCTAGTCTAGAGATTTTAACATATATACTGCTCCTGCAGCTGAACGTGTCATATTGTTATAATCTAATACTGTGACCTTTGCTATGGTGTTGTACTATAGAGAACAACACAAAAATACAGCCTTAATAGGCAGCATCGGACTGGCACCCCAGCCAAGCCCCCTCCCCCACGTAACGTGTTCTCCTCTTGAGGCATTATCAGGGCCAGGGTGGGAGCAGTTAGCAGCACTCAGAATCTTTGGCAGGGCCCTGGCCTAGGTCTTCAGGGCCCATGAGGGAAGGGGCACACTGGGTTATTTTCCCAGTGTCCTTCTTGCCGAGCACAATTCTGTAAATAGGAAAGTGGGAATATTGAGGGGGTTATTTACTAAAATCCAAACATTTTCACTATTTTCTCAAAACCACTGACCAAACTCCCATGCTGGTTTTTACTGTATTTATCAATAAATGTACTCAAAGATTTGGTGTGACAGAAGACCCGATAAAATCTTGCAAAAAATCAGATTATCACCCAGCGCAGATCATGATATCTTCCAATTGTTAAAGGCATATCTGCCTTTGACTTCTACATGAACTCGGCAGGTTTGAGATGGGGTACTTTTTTATTTGGACTTTTAGCAGCCTTGGGGTTTAATAAATGTCAGAAAATTATTTTTCTTCTGAAAAAATGGACTTAAAAAAATAGGACTTAAAATAATCCCCTAAGTGTACCTTTAAATATTCTCTCTATCCTATTGGTCTTATATTGTTTTGCAGGACCCAGTGGATAGTTTAGGTTAAGTGCATCTTCATTCATACTCTGCCCAGTTTCTTATCATACTGGGGGATTGGAAAGAACCTTTTTATGACCCCTACCATATATCAGTATTCAAATAACTGTTCTTCTTTTGAAATCTCCCCAAAGTCCTTATACTTTATCAATGTGTTGTTAAAATACAATGTCCTAGAAGCCTTGCAGACACATTTTTAATTCCCTAATATCTTCTCTGATGCTGGCCCAGCCATTTTCATTGCCTGGGGCGCCTCTTCTCTAAGTGACCTTACTAGATATCAGTACCTTGATATTGAAGGTTTAGCTGATCAAACATTTTTAAGCACAGCAGAGACCAGATTTCACTAAGAAAGACCAGGAATACACAAAACTGATAGTAATATTTATCCTGTATTAATATACCTTTCTGAAGGAAGAATAGGTCTTTGGTATTGACAAATAGGAAGGATAATTTTGTAACTGACAAGCAACTTTAATAACTTATTATGTCTTGTCCACTAAATTCCCCAGGCTGCAAATGCATAATAGTAAGTTACTAGTACTCTACCTATGTATTATATTGTGCTGGTGGGCTTGAGAAGGCACAGCTATATTCATGTGTATATAATTCATTACTTAGGCATTTTCAAGCAGTTGATAAAAATTCTACCATAGCCACATGTTTATTAGGATTGAGTCTTTTAAAACTGACAAAATAATAATATTTGGACATGGAAGGAACAGTAATCATTTGTGAATTGAATTCTTGATTGAACATTCAGAAAAACAGATCTCATATGCTGCATTCCTGCTCATATTATTCTAAAACGAATGATTACTATTCTAAGCTACAAAGGCATTTTTCAAAGGATTGAGTTTCCTCAATACTTGTATTAGAATTTACAGCTAATTTGAGGAAAACCTTTTCGATCTAGAAATGAATAGAGCTGTAGATAAACCGGTTTCCCACAGGTCTTATGGCCAAAGCCAGACTTAGAGGGGAAATACATTTAGGTCTCAATTCTATGCCTAGTGGATTTCCCTAGTCTGAAAAATGCAGCAGATTTTATACTAGAATATAAATAATGAGAAATTAAGAAAGACTTGGGCAAATGAAGTCCTTATTAACACTACCAGAATTCCACCATCAATGGGTTTCATTTGCTGAGATGTTCTTGTTTCTCTAGCAACACATTCCACTATAATGCTAGTGATGGGGGCTTTGATCTCATAAATTGGCTTGTTAATGTTGACAGTTTACCCATGCTTAGATTATAACCCTTGTTATTGTTTCAAAGGTTTTTTTTTTCAGTTTTTTTCACTTTGTTAAATAAAAAATCTCTTGCCACATGGCTTGCACCAACAAATAAGCTTGTGTAAATTATACCTTTGCTCTTTCTTTATATAAAATAAAATGTGTTCAATGAGATTTATGTATGAACATTATTTACTGCCAAAATGAATCTATATAAACTGCCTCATTATGGATTCGTTTTTGCCAATTAATAATGAATGAACCACATTATGCTGTACAATAACCCTACAGCGGTTGTTAAACTATAACCTTCATGCAATTATCGTGGGAGTTGGAGTCTAACAGGTCAGTATTACTTCAAGTACATAGGGCCATGTAAATAAGCAAGAGCATATTTCAATACCTTCAGCTTCGACATGCTTTTTACTCCCAATTTGGTACCCTTGCCCCCCGACAGTCCTCCCTGGCCATAGAAGAAACCCTCCATGACCCTAGCCCTTCCAAATTGGTGTCCCGGCTATACCACCGGCTACTACTAGCTGGACCTAAACCCTTCCTGATTACTCAAGAATGGTGGACTAATAAAATTACTGGTCTTACACAGGAGGACTGGGAGGAGGCAATAGATAATGTGTACACCGGCCTTGTCTCTCTTAAAGATAAGTTGATTCAGTATAAAATTTTACACCATGTGTATATAACCCCAGTACGTCTTAAGCAAATGGGCCGAATCCCCCTTGACATTTGTCCGAGGTGTCAGCAACCAGGTGCGGACTTCTTCCACCTATTATGGGAATGTCGACTGATTTTAAGCTTCTGGACGCGAGTGGTTAACTTTCTAGCCGATAACCTTGACTTCCCGAGGGTTATCACCCCGTCCGTTTGTCTGTTGGGGGTCTTAGAAGAACTGGTCCCGGCCAAATACCCCAGACTTGCCTTTCGTATCCTCCTTTTCTACGCAAAGAAAACAGTTGCAATGCACTGGATGGGCAATCTACCACCTTCTCTTAGAGCGTGGGTGCAACTAGTTAATAATGTCTTACCCCTTTACAAACTCACCTATGAATCCAGGGGCTCGCCTACGAAATTTGACAAAATATGGGGCTCGTGGGCTGACATAGATCCAAACCTTCCTGACTGAACGGTAGCTGTGCTGACCGTCTGGGTCGTACTAGTGGTGGTTCCGCCCATCCTGTATTCCCTGTAAGGTCTTTTGGGTGTTCGATTATCCCAGAAGTCCATTATTGTCTCATAGCGATGTTTATTTTATTGTGCTTGTAGTCAACTTGCATGTCCAGCCATTTTTTGTACCTATGTATAATCTATATGAAGCGGTCTGCTTGACTGTCTGTTCTGTGTGTCTGTTTTGTGTTCAAAACGCAATAAAACTTACCTTTTAAAAAAAAAATAAGCAAGAGCAATGAGAATATGTAGTCACATTTCCCAATGTATTATCAGAATGTACTCTGAAACAGCGTTGGGGAAAGCTTATCATATATAGTTTTCTACTGCTATACAAATAACCCTAGAGATTTACTGTAAAACATATTAATTATCTTGTCATAAAATCTGAAAATTATATTCACTAATTAGTGATTTTGTTTGCACTTCTATGTCAGAAACTAATAGATTATCCAATTCAACTGGCACCCACCATGTTATTCTTTCATTACTCTATTTGATGGTATGTAGGCACAATATGGGGGTTATTTATCAAAATCCAAAATATTTCATTATTTTCTGAAAGCTACTCCAACCAAATCCGCATGGGGTTTCCCCCCTTATTTATTAGTACATTTTTCCAAAAATTTCCTGTGCGGAAAAAACTACAAAAAAACTTGAAAAAAATTTGAATTGTACAATTTTTCACATTTGACAACCATAAGATTTTTTTCTGATTTGTGCCCGAAAAACATGAAATCTTTGGATAATTGCAGGAAAACTAGCTCAGAACAGGATATCTTTGGGACTTCTCCCATTGACTCTTACATGAACTTGACAGGTCTATGTTGGAGTACTTTTTTATTCAGACTTTTAACACCCTCAGGGTTTAATAAATTCTGAAACATTCAAGTTTTTTTTCCACTAAAATTATAATAAAAGGAAACTAGAATGTTCAGAGTTTTTGGCATTCAGACTTTAATAAATAACTTCCTGTATGTATTGTAAGTGTCTACCCCATAGAGCCCTTACAGAAATGCATACCAATATACCATTTGAGAAAAAGGGAAAGAACTGCTTGTTATGTGAAGGTTTTGTGCTTGAATATAGGGTAGGCAATTCATCTTCTTAGCAATCGCTGTATGACTCATGCAGCCATTAATTCATTGTTCATACTTAATAGATGCACAACATTTCTTTGATATCAGAATGTACTTGGCTGTTTATTCTAGTAAGTGTGTGTTACGTAGGTTGCATGTTTTACAGTCAGCTCCACTTTACAATGCTCTCTGTTTAGCAATTGACATGGGCTTTTACAATGGAATTCCAGGCATTGATCAATGCAGATCATTTTTTTCTTTTCACCAGCAGAAATAACTTGTCACAGCTCTGAATATATTCTTAGGTGTAAAACAGAATTCATAGTTTCCAAGAGCTTTAGTTAAAGGGGAACTCAAACTGTTTTTTTATGCAAAGAGAGAATGGAATTCTGTGCAACTTTCCATTCTAAATAATGTCAATGCTTGAATTTATTTGTAAATGTAATTACAATTAAAAGCAGTATTTGTGTATCCTTTCCTGTACTCCTGGTTCTGACTCTTGGAGCCAAGACTCCAATTTCAACAATGCCATGCATCCTTTGTCACAGTTCTGATAATTAGCAGATTTTTTTGTGTACAGTTTCAAGAGTCAGAAACAACAATACAGAAAATAAAAACATTATGTAAAACCAAAACTATTCAAAATATGTCATTAATGATTATTGTAAAGCTTAATAAAATTTCATTTTCTATCATTATTCCAATGACACCATTAAACAAAACATTCATTCTTTATGTACTGGTATGAGCGCTTTACATTTGTGGACAGTTATTTTACCAGATAACAGTTTCCATTGGCAAATGTATATCGTTGAGTTAATTCAATATTGCTTCCTGTCACACAGATTGTCACTAGTACAGGTTACCATAAAATCCCCCTGAATGATCTATATTGGCATGACACCCCATCTACTGATTGAACTGTTTTTCTTGATTGCCAGCTGAGCTAGGAGGAGATGACCTTAAGGGCTTAATATTCCATTCATTTTTCTTTTTCTGTATTGGATGTAAAAATTAGACCTCTCTGACCTGATATAAATCCTTTTGAGGGTCACATCCATGCTGTGCTTATCCCACATTGCATTCATGTTCTAGATATTAGACTTTGCACTTACAGGACTGCATTTTTACACAAATTCCTTTTGGTAAGTACCAGAATTTGTATTGTCACATCATCAAGGAAAATGTAAATTAAGACTCCTGGAAAATTCTTGGAGATCTTATATATATACTATAACAAACAAGGGAAAGTTGTGCTCACCACTATTTTTTAAAACCATTAGGCGGGGGTGCAATGAGGCTGTGACCACAAAATACATATCACAGCCTCATTGCACAACTTTCCCTTGTTTGTTATAGTTTATACAGGAGCAGTGACCAGCTCCATGTTGTAGCTCCCACCCTTCCCAGCTATAGTCAGGTGATCCCACTGGTGTCTAATAAAAGGGCAGCCAAGTATGGAGGTTTACTTTGAAAGCAGCAAGTTAAGTTGCAGGTAAAACCAAGTCCCTTTGTAAAATGTATAATGAAGCAACAGAATTCTTAATGAATCAGATAAAATTGAGCATAGGACTGGCCAGATATGGGATGACTTTGACGTAGTTGGCCAGCTTAAATATATTGCAATATATGGACAAACAATCCCTGTTTTGTTTAAAGGGTAAGGCATTTTTTAGTAGCAGTATGCACAAAATGTCGCTGTCTTAAATATATTGATAATGGGTTGAGTGCAGAGGACTCTTGTATTTGACTATATATATATATATATATATATATATATATATATATATATATATATATATATATATATATATATATATATATATATATATATATATATATATATATATATATATATATATATATATATATAGTAAAATTGGTAAATAAACCGCACAACCAGGACTTCAGTAAAGTGTGAAAAAAACAAATTATTTTATTTTTATTTTGAAAATAAAATAATCTTTGTTTTTTTTCACACTTTACTGAAGTCCTGGTTGTGCGGTTTATTTACCAATTTTACTATTTATAATTTAACCAGCACCTAGGCAGTGACGATCACTTGGGAGTGCTCCAGATCGCGATTTTGATATATATATATATATGTGTATATATATATATATATATATAAAATTATAATTCCGTACAACTGCTGCACACACTTTTGCCCTGGTGCAAATAGAAGTAATATATAAAGTTTGAAGAAATGCTGTTGCACTTTTTTAAAAAATAAAAAACTTTATTGGTGTCAACGTTTCGACCCTCTATGGGGTCTTTTGATAAATGTGCATGGACCAAATTGTTTATCTATCTATCATTATCTATCTATCTATCTATCTATCTCTATCTATCTATCTATCTATCTATCATCTATTTATGTGTATGTATGAGCAGGTTACAAGATACTGTGTATATCTTTAATAAAATGAAGCAATCGCTTGTTAGCAATAATGTATTACTCTGGCCTCAGACTATGGAACACTATTTTATATAGATTAATTGCCCTAGTGTTTTCAGTTTGCTATTGGGGATTCATAACATTTTTAAAGTATTGTTGCAAAAGATAATATCCTAAAAGTATGTAAGTCGTAATGATTTTCAACATAAAATCACAGAAATGTATTGTTAAAAATGTGTCAGTAGCCAGGGTTATGCACAGCATGGGCAAAGATTGCTGTAACCTTGTATCAAATAGCAATCAGTTGGCATTTAGGCTTTACTGGTCAAGTGCAATTTGAATAATGAAAGCAAGCAGCTAATTTATAGCTATGGCCTACACGGCTAGGGAAAACTATGACCATGTTCGTGCTTAACCCTCTTGGAGAATACAACACATAAATCAACCATGCCGGAGATGTAGGCTTTTATTAAAAGAGCACCAGAGTACTATTTACTTTATGATCATTTTGTAATGTCAGCTCCTTATTGGACTGGGATAGTTTTATAAAAACTTGCCAGTTGTGCACCTGGCAAAAATTAAAAAAAACCTAAAGATTAATACACAGTCCCAGGCTCTGTGGAGCTGTCACTGTGTAAAGATTGAGCAAACTATACCTAAATGTTTAGTTTGAACGAGTCAGCAAGTTGCACACACCTTACTACCTTTAACTACATCATTATCATACATATTTTTCCCATTAAAATGAATGCTGTGACATGTTCTGCCATGCTTTGTGGGATGTCAAAACTAAATTCGCTCCTGCCGTATAGTCCTCTTCTAAACCCACAAGACACCACAACAGATAATGCACATTTCTTCTTTGATACATAAATTATTTAACTAAACACTTATTAGAATAGTCCACCTTCAGAGTATACAAAAGGCAGAGACATTTCCATATCTCTGTTTTTTAAAGTCCTCAACAACTGATTTACATATTTGCTTGGTACTAACGTGGGAAGCTTTTGTGTTCCATACAATAGTCTGGAGAAGCGCTAAAAAGCTCCATTGAATGAGTTTTAGCTTCCTTAAAACTATATATCAATATTTGATCTTATCTTAAGATAACAGCCTGGATTTTTTTTCTCTATTCTTTTTAAGAAATACAAAATGTGATTTAACTTCATAATAATCAGCATGTGTCATTTACATTTTGTACTCCCTGCAGTTTATAGAGCCACAGGAGACACCTTTTTTAGGAGGCTTACATTTTGTTTCTAATAAAGATGAAGAGAAAATAACCAGACATAATTGTCTTTTTTGCTCCTACCCTGGAACTTGAAATAGCCTTCTGGATGTTGTTATGAACCATGAGTGCAAAAGCTCCTACCAGAGTGATCATTCTTATGTATTTTGTATATATGCATTTAATGTTTATTATTTGACTTTTTATGCAACATTATGGGGGTTATTTATTAAAGTTATTATTTATTAAAGTTAAAGGAAAACTCGACTTTTTTGTGACTTATTATACCCCGAGGCTGTTAAAAGTCCAAATCTGAAAATACTCCATCTCCAAGCTGTCATGGTCTTGTAGAAGTCAATGGCAAAGGTTCACACTATATATCCTCTTTTACATTTTCAGTGGGTTGAATAACTCACTTGATTGATTAGTTTACTTTTCCCTAGCACAAACCCTGAGACGTTTTACATGAATCTACGTATGCTGTACAGGAGAATGGACTTTGGGGACACTGTTCTTGTCTGATCTTGCAGATAAACCAGCTTGACAGTTGTGTGACAAGAAACAACCAATGGTTTTGGCTGTGATAGTGAAAGGAATTTGTATGGCAGGGAGCTGTCATATTGTTGTATAAATGTTTTCTAAAGTCACCCAAGATCAGTTTTTCTTGGGTGCTGCCAATCTGCTTAGAATAGCAAGAGAAGTCTAAGTGCATGTTCTAGTATTCTGTTTTTACATTTAAGGGCCAATGTACTCCAGCGATAAAAATAACTCGATGAAAGAGGATATGTGAAGGATATCTTTGCTTTCTCCTTTTATTAAAAAAAAAGTTTTGCTGTTAATTTTAGAAATGGGTACATTTGAACATCATTTTCAGGGATATTTTTCTGCTGCTGTGAAGATTTTCTCCTAAAAGGATCTGCAGTATGGACTATGATTACCTTGCCTGATAGGGATAAAATTCCATCAGGTCTTATGACATACAGGATTGCTTTCTAGTTCTATGAACTTATAAATAGTTATGTCATTTTTAAAAACCGTAGTTTTTTGTCTTGAGACCAACATTTTCTAGATCAGACAAAAATAAGGAACATCAAAAAAAGTTTTACAAGTTTGCACACTGCAACTTGTAAGTCAATGCTGCTTATTGTGATAAATATAAGCATGCAACCAGTTTCATTATTTTTTTACTGTTGAAATATAAGTGGCTTATTAATATAGTTTCTTACCCTAGCAATTTTTTCCTGCTGCCAAAAACTCATCCAAGTTTTTGGGCATTGGTGCATTGTAAATTGCTCTTTTATGCTGGAATCAGTCTGTCTATGTGAAATTAAACAACATGAGTGTGTTGTTTGTAGCTGGAATGTTAGATTGAGTAACTCACAAATGAACAATTTTATATGAGCAACTGTAAGATAAAATGATAAAGCATATTTGTGAAACAGATTACACATCCTATTACAGTTTAGCAGATATTTTATAACTGACATGGTTACAGTTTATTGTTCAGGGAAAAAGAACAATCCCAATCTGGAATCTGCTGACACAGCTGGAGGGTCTTTCATCGACATACCTGATGTATATAATATTATCTCTACAGATTGGGGCAACAACTACGTTAATCAGTGTGTATTTTTTTTAATTCCAACCCTGTTAATATTGTGATTTGGAGCAGACTATATACTATATATCAGCATTTATAAAGACACAGAAAAAGAAAGGGTCTTACTGCCATACATATATTAAGCTATAATTTATTTGGTTGTCAAATTATGTGGCGAGAGCCACCTCCCCATAATACAGAAAACAACATACTTAAATGCAGCTCATCCATTCTTATTGGGTGCATGAGGTGCGGCTAGATATACATACTACACAACTTAACCCCAGCACTCCAGCCCCCAGGGGAAACTTATTTTAGATCAACTTATTGGTAACATTTAGTAAAAAGAGACACTTTTAGTTACAAAGTTTGTGCAAAGTATGCATAAGCTGACGCGCCCGGTCAAGGCATTGTCCATGCTTCAGTCCTAACTAAGTGAAAAAAGAACATTATCTTTGGGGGGAGAAAGACCATACCTGCTTTTCCCATTATTTAACATGATCTCTTCCAAAGACACCATTAGGCGGGTTCTATATTATGGGGAGGTGGCTCTCTCCTTAATGCTTGCTCTCCCAAGCCTCGCCTAATGGTGTCTTTGGAAGAGATCATGCCATATAAAGAGAAAAACAGGTATGGCCTTTCTCCCCCCTAAAGAAAATGTTCTTCTTCTTGTGCACCCAAAATGAAGGGATGAGCTGCATTTTAGTGTGTTATTTTCTATATATATACATATATATAAATGTTTAATACTGGCACTCACCTCCCATCAGTTAATTCGCCGGGTGCTAACCAAACCGTATACATCCAAAGAAAGATGAAAGCACTCTCTGCATCAGTTTTGTAAAAAAAAAAAAAAAAAAGCTCTTTACTGAGACATACGTAGCAGACATCGACATGTTCCAATCCGCTAGGGAACGTTGTCAGGATGTATATATACAGTGTATATAGATCCCTTTTAAAAAAGCAGACCATGACACACACTGACACACATACATACAAGTCATACATACAAGAAGAGATGTGGCTACATATGAATACTCTCAAATGAGGGAATGTAATTAAAATCACAAGCTTTGTTTAAAATGGCACTTTTGCTAATGTTTAGCACTGCCCACAATGTAAAACCATTTGTTGGCAAATATTACATATAATGAATATCTTCAAACACGTGTTTGCAAACGTTTTTTGCGTGAACGACACATATTACATTCCCCCCTTAAAGTGTTTTACTAGGACAAATACAGTATAGTAGAAAGCTTTATGAGCTATTTTATTGTGCTATTGATGTAAAGGAGAGGATTCCCATCATTCTCCAGATGACCTAAATCCTATTACTACAAAATGTATGTTCTTCATTTTATAATGTTTTCCTGAGATAAAAAAATAAAAACACACTCCGCTATGCAGTGTTCATGTGTCATGTCCTCATATATATTGTTCTTTCCACTTCACCGAGCCGCTTGATGTGTTATCACTAGCAGGAAAAGTCTATGATCTATAATATTTTATGATAACTTTATCCCAGTTGTACCACCATGATTGGTGTGATTTTTATCTGCTACTTTTTAAAGCTATATTATCATTCGTAAAGAGCACCAGGTCCTTTTTTCTGTTTTAGCTTTGTCTCTTGTAGAAAACCTTTCTGCTTTGTACCATAGCATAAATATGAGCAATGTATAAGATGGTGGATTTTTCTATCGTGCTCTCATAGTGCAGTTCCCTAGATTCACTTAATCCACCCCTGAGTGGAAACCCATAGCACATTACTGATACTGACTTATTAAAGGAAGACTTTGATAAAAAAATATATGCAGTTCTAGGCCTGGGCCATGGTGGTCTTTCCACAAATCTGAGCCTGATAATAAGGTGAAAGGTAGTGCAGTATTGTTTTAGTTTCTGCTATATAATGTCTACCTCTTTTTTGGCAATTGATGAATAAATGCGGAAACCACCATTAATTTATTGCAGATAAATGTTCATATTAACAAAAAGACATGTGGCAGAATAGTTTACCTTTTATTTAAACGTCCTGTATACATTTACTGAGTTTAAAGCTTAGGAGATGATAACGTTAGCCAGGAATAGAAATGCATGATGGCTCAACATGGTAAAACACTGCACAGAAACACTTTGCCACAATAGAAAAAAGATGTGTAGTAAGAATGCACTAAATACACCATTATAATCCATTCCATCTGTATATAATATATGAAATTGTAATGTAGCAGAAATGTACAGTACATAATCATTCATGTTAAATAGGGTATTATAAAAAGGGCCAATTATAAGATGACAATGCCCTTTATAATTTAAAGGAAGATAGTAGAGACAATTATGTGACTACCAGGAAATCATTTTCAGAAAATTAACAGACCCTTTTTCTGATACCATGGTATTCAGTATAATTTTACATTGTTCTCTGGCACAGATAAAAATCAATTTTGGCTTAATTACAGCATTCTTTTCAATGGTATAAATATTCATTTATTTTGTAAGTGCATGAACTGTAATACAGTTACATGAAAATAGACTGTGTCTGTATGTATTGTGTATCTATTTCACCCCTGTTCACTTACATGTGACACTGTAATGTTTTGCTCGTTGCTAATGCCAGTATAGAAACATGTGATTATTTAATTGCTATTTAATTCGATTAACATGTTTGTTTATACATGAAAAAAAAATATTCTTGTCCATAATGAAGGTACTATATTGTTGCACTGAAAAAAATGGTCAAAGATATAACAGGGAGATAAAGAATATCTCATTAGTAATGAACGAAATTCTTAACCAGGTTTCAGTGTGAAAACGATGCCCATAGACTCCAATGGGTGAAAAAATTTGTCGCGCATCAAAAAAAATTTGTTTCAGCGAACTGAAACGGGCCAGATTCGCCCATCACTATATCTTATTATAATGTCTGAAGATCTTCTCTTTTGTTAAAGTGGAAACTATAAATGAATGTAAAATTGCTGAGAATGTTTAGGAACATTGATTTATCACTTTTAGTTTTCACTATGTGTGCAGTTTTATGCTGCAAATATGAATCTTCAACCCCTGCTGTTACTGTGCTGCTGGCAGAAGGTTTGGTTTCTGATGCAGGAGGAAACATCTCCTCTGCTAGGTTCTATCACTTATTATGGCAGGAGCTATAGAACCAGGTAGAGAAGTGTCAGGAGAATCTTCCTGCATTAGTAACTTTATGGCAGACAGAACAGCAGGCTGTGTCCTTGTGGCAAATATGTGACATTAACAGCATAGTGCAGTATTCAGCAGCAGAATAAATAGGCACACATGCACTTTAATTCCTATTTCTGATCTCCATGCTTTAATGCCAATGTTTGTGTTTCATTACTAAAAAGAGCACTGCACAAAAGCAGATGCCCTTCCTATTGCACTGACAACACTGTCTCCCATCAACAACATATTATGCAGTTACGTGCATCAGTATGGAGAAAAAACAGAATGCATAATCTATCTGCTGCCTATACAGAAGAATGATCTGTCATCTGGAGACAATAATAGCTTCCTGTCACCCGTGATTGCACCTGCCTCTCTGTGTGCACCACTTGCATTCAAACTAATGTCCTTACATTATTTGCCTTGTTTTGACATAATGTTCTCTATTAAATGGCATTATCACTTATCTTGCTCTAAATGCACTCTTTCATCCTTTGGTCTCCATGGAGAAATTCTGTTTGTTGTTTGAAGATTAAAACCACTGAAGCATACTTTGAGATCATTTTTCTCTTGTGTTCTTACTGTGTACAGGTGTATGCAAGCTCGCATCCGTTATCCGGATCCCTCTCAAAAGCAGGGTACTGGGGAACATGCAACCTGTCCTCAAATCTGAGAAATTTCTCATCATTGCCGGGATTTTGCCCAATTAATAGTGGGAGTTGGGTCACCTTTTTCCTGTCTACTAACCCAAATCTGATGGGAGAAGGGGGAGGTATAACGGCAGCATTATGAGTGGACGTTTTAAATCTAAAACTACTACCCATTAGCCAAAGCTGTCAGCACTACCATATAAGTGATTTTACCATTATTCCAGAAGGACCTTTATTTGAGGGTTTCTGGATAAAGCAAACCCACAATTTGTTAATATTCTTCAATTTGTTGCTCCATTGTTTGTTTTTTTGATTACAAATGTCCTTGTTTTGCCCAGTTTGCTCACTTATGCTAGTTTTCTGTAATCATGTCTACACATTTGTCACTCCTGAAAGGCTTTGTAAATGTTCAATTTATCTTTAAGCACTGTGGCTCCTCCCATTTCAAGAATATATATTTTACAACTAGAAAGGTTTTGGTCAGCATTTCACTACATACAGTTTCTCATAAACTTTAATCTCCCAAAAAGTCTTTGGCTTTGACAATGAAAAATGTGTTGTTTAAAATGGAGGTGTCATAAAATTCCTGCTGTGTAAGGTAGCTATAGTTTTATAGAGCTGTTTGTCCTGAAGCAGTGATTTTGTCAAAAGCATTTGCAGTGCAGCTAGCGCATGGAACATATTCTTAACTGACTGTATGAGCTTACGGATCTGAGAAAGGTCCTCACAGAACCCATGAACGGAGATAGCATAGTTAAAAACATATATTATTTCTTTATTTTCTGCTTCATTTTATATTCTCTTTATCTCTCGCCACATGATTAAATAGTGTGTCGTAGAGCTCCCGAGAATAATTGGGAAGAGCAAAAGCATTAATAATGGGAAAATGTGCTGCCTACAGCAAATACCTTTGCTTATTAGTCAAACTGCCATCTTGTGTGAATGCGATAAATTGGAAACGGGAAACAAGGCAAAGACACATGACATGTTGATTTACTCTACTTTGTTTGTGGTTTGTTCTCAAACGGCAACACAAAATGCCATTGTAACAAAATCACTAGTGATGGGCGAATTTGCGGCGTTTTGCTTTGCCGGTATATTTGCGAAATTGTGAACAATTTGCGAAACTTTTAAAAATTTGCGAAACGGCGCCGGCGTCTTTTTTTTTTTACGGCGGAGCCCGATTTTTGACGCCAGCGTCCGTTTTGGCGAAACATTTTTTTTGACGCCGGCAAATTTTTCGGGCGAATTTTCATGGGCATTTTGCAAATTTATTCGCTGCCGGCGAATCACGCAAATTGGCCCATCACTAAAAATCACATCTTGGTAAATGTTGGATTATGGAATAGATAACAGTGTTGTTAACATACTATAGGTAGTGTGTGCTGTGTGGCACATTGAGCTCATAGCAACTGATGCATCTTATTGGCAGAAATATTAAAACTAACTACACTGTATCATTGCCTGTGCGCTTGCATTATTAACACCAACTTTGTAATGTAATGCAAAGGTACAATGTTGCCCATAACAACTAACCTGTTGGTAATGTTTATTGGCTAGATGTTTACTAATGTTTACCATTGCCAATTTATATCTAGCATCTATATCTTCAAAGGATTGTTCTGCACTTTTGTTAACCATTTTCCTATAGTCTGATAGGTAGCTGCTGGGTAGACTGTTCCATATCCCCAAATTCTCCAGCTATAGGGGCAAATTCACTAGCCTGCGGAGTTGCGCTATCACAGCCTTCGCCGCACTTCTCCTGCCAAATTTTCACCAGGCCACCGCTAATTCACTAAAATCCGATGTTGCACTCAGGAGGCGAAAGGTAGCGAAGTTGCGCTAGTGTTAATTTGTCAGGCAAAGCGCAGGTGCGCTAGCGAAGGCTAATTTGCATACGGCGCCAAATTTAAATTTGAATGGACGTGTATGCTGCAGCGCATTCAGAACACTACACAAGCCCAGGGAAACGTAATAAAAGTTTAAATAAGTGTTCTAATGCCCTACACATGTGCCCACAGTATATGTAAGGTGCCATATGTTAACAAATTTTGGGGGGGAGGTGGGTACCCTCAAAAATATTTTCGCTCTTTTTCAGCCTATCACCCAAAAAACGCCAGCGTTTTTTGGGACTTAGAAAAAATCTCAACATTTTTGGGACTTAAAAAATTATTCAACTTTTTTTTTCACAAACTCCTATCTACTCTATTGAACTTCGTCTGCTCTGACCTGGCGAAGTAAACTCTGGCGAAAGAGGTAACGTTCAGAAATATAAAAAAATCTTAGTAAATTTGCGTAGTTTTGCCCCCTTTCGCCAGAGTGCAACTTCGCCAGCATTAGGGTGTGAAGTTGCGCTAGGCTATCCACTTCGCTGGCGAATTTTCGCCAGGGTCACTGATAGTAAATTTGCGAAGTGGCAAATTGATGTCACGCTGGCCAATTTTCACCAGCGTTAGCCACTTCGCATTTTAGTAAATTTGCCCCATAGACTGGACATTCATGAATTGCAGGGGAGGGTCTTGTCGGAAAGGAGATGATATTTCAGGTGGATTAGGGACAAGTCTGACTATTACTAGGGCATATTCCAGGAGGGGAGCTATCTTTACTCTTAGGGGGCTAATTATTAGAGTTCATTTTTTTCTGGTTGGAGTTTCCAAGGGGAAAACAAAGAGAATTAAACAAATCCAATTTTTTGTGATTTATTTTACCCCGAGGCTGCTAAAAATCCAAATAAAAAAGTACTTAATCTCAAACCTGCCGATGTCATGTAGAAGTTAATGGCAGATGTCCCTTTTACAATTGGAAGATATCATGATCTGCGCTGGGTTTTATACGAGAATCCGAAAAAATCATGGTTTTTGGGCATTAATCAAAAAAAGTTGGCGTTTTCGACTGTCATATCTAAAAAAAAATTCTGTTTTCTTCACTATTTTATTGAGTTTTTTCTTGCACTAGTTTTTTTCGAGTTAATTTATTGCTAAATAAAGTAAACATGTGGATGGGAGTTTGGTTGAAGTGGTTTTAATAAAATAATGAGAAATTTGGGGATTTTAGTAAATAACCCGATTAATTTATATAGAATGCCTGACCTTTCTGTGTAATCAGTAAGCACAACATTTTACCATATATTCAAAATCCAAACAACATTTTTAATAAAATGTGTACTGAGGTATAATTGTTTCCATATCTTGTTGTTTTTAGTGACAGCAACTGTTAATTTCCATTTCCTTTTATCCTTGTGACAAGTCATCATTATTCATTCAAGGACTTTCTTCATTTTTCATAAATGTTCAAGCTACTCACGCAGACTAGTCTGACAATAAATGGCATGTATCACGGCTGTAAACAGAAGTATGCAAGGCTATGGCATTTTGGAGGTGGGTTTCTCTGTAGCAGCATACCATCAACATTGACGTTGTAAGACCAAACAAAGATCTTGAATTAAGAAGCCATTTCTCTGTATTAAAAAATGTTTTTTTAATGAAAGATCGCTGGCAAGTATCAAAGTCCACATAACATTTGGTTTAATTAGTTTAGGGCATGGTCACTTTTATGGGACTGTTTACAGGCTGTAAAGAATTAACTTATCTCAATTATTAGAAAAATGACATACATTTTTCCCCAATTATCCACTTTTTGATATTTGTTGCCAGATTATGAACCAGAATGTGTTTGTATTTATTTAAAGAGATTTCTTACTTTTCTCTAATTCTGCAATCCCTTCCTTTATGGATGTTGCACTGTGTAAACAGCTGTAAAATTAATCTTAGGGGCAGGCCCGGATTTGTGGTGAGGCCACATAAGCCCGGGCCTAGGGCGCCAAAAAATTAGGGGTGGCATGTCGCCCAGCCGCATTATGGGGACCTGTGCATCCCCATCCAATAGTGCCATTTGCCGGTGCGCGGGGGGAGTGCGAGTGGGCGCCTGCCCGAGAAATCCGGGCTTGCAAAGGTCTTTGTCCTGCTATCAGGATTGATGTTACAGCTGCATGCACAATGAAGCAGCCATGAAAAATGGGAAGCCACATGCAGGTTAATTCCAGATTAGCTGATTTGAGGCAAGGGTATACTTACTAATAGTGATGGGCGAATTTGTGGCAAAAAAATTTCGAAACGCAATGGGCGTCAAAATAATTTTGACGCAAGCAACAATTTTTATACAGGCGACTACCTGGTCCAAATGCGTTAGAGTCAATGGCCGTCCGAATAATTTTGATGCGCAACAATTTTTATGCGCAAGACAATTTTGGCAAGTGTCAGGTTTTTTTTGACACAGCAAATTTTTAACCCGAGAATTGTCGCTGCAGTGTCAGTGATTAATTTGTTTGCGGGGAAACTCGGAAATTTGCAGCGAATTTGTGTCTGGTGAATTTATTCATCCATCACTACTTACTAACTGGTAAGAATTTTTTACATTGCTATAACTGCTTTTAGCCAAAAGTTTTATTACAAAAGATAGACTTAACATACAGTATGGTATAGACAAAATATATTTTAGGTGCTTTAATTGCTGTTCAGATCCTTTTGGGTCAGGGATAGAAATTCAGTGTCTAGGCACTTAAAAATATTTAAAAATATCACTTTTTAGCTTTAGTTTTAATTCCACGTGTACTGTAGGCGATATGTTAGAAAGGACTGCTCAGTTAATGATTTGCTATTTCTTTTCTTGAAAAATACTGTTGCAAGTAATTAGCTGCTGTATTACATGACTTTAGTTCCAGCCAGTTTTGTACAGTATGTTACAAATCTAATTTAATTCTAATCTCAGTCATCCTTATGAATAACAAAGTAGAACAATTCACTTGACATGCTAATAAAATGGTTGTTCTAGAAGTTTGAGCAAATATGGAAAGAAGTTCAAGAATCTTAGAATAGCTGTGTGGCAAAGCAAAGCTTTTTTATTAATTACAAAGTCAGCTAAGCATGTAACAGGGCTACCCATAACTGTTACACCCCCATCAGCGGAAAGGGAGATGAAGAGATGAATGAAGGCAGACTTTTATTGGACAGCTTCTCACAGCACTTAAGCATTTATGGCCCAACTTCTTAATATCTTGAAATGCACGCACGCACACACACACACACGGTTTCCTCTTTCCAGAAGGCTCCAATGGCACTGCCATATGGAAAGGCACTAGCAGATTGTTGTTTGCTGTTAACCCACTAACCCTGCCCCCTTTCTCTATTGTGTCCAGTATACAGTGCACAAGCTTCTGCTGGCTGTCTCACTATAGCCCAGTGGTCCCCAACCTTTTTTAATCATGAGCCACAAATGTAAAAAGAGTTGGGGAGCAACACAAGCATGAAAAGGTTCCTTGGGTGCCAAATAAGGACTGTGATTGGCTATTTGGTAGCCCCTATGTGGACTGCCAGCCTACAGGAATCTTTACTTGGCAATATAGGTTGTTTTATGCAATTAAAACTTGCTTCCCAGCCTGGAATTTAAAACTAAGCACCTGTTTTGATTCCACTGGGAGCAACGTCCAATGGGTTGGTGAGCAACATGTTGCTCATAAGCCACTGGTTGGGGATCACTGCTATAACCCTTAGGGTCCTAACCCCAAATCACTACCTCCATATCAGGGTTGCAGCCTGCCCTTTCTACTACCTATCATCAAGTGGTCCTGGTACTACTCGCCTAGTCCTAGCAGGGTGCAGTCTCCCACCTGGTCTGGATCAGCAGTCTGCCTTAAGATTGTATTAGGCCAGAGAGGAAGTGCCTAACTCCTGCACCTCCTTATATAGGCTCCTGCAGGGTATTTTCCTATAGGCCAACCTTAAAGTGACAAAATCCTATTGACATTTTTATATTTAAATTTTATATTTTTTTATTAGCTTTTATGAATAGTGTTTCAGACTACAGACATACACCTTCTGTGGGAAACACCAGGTCCCAGGTACTCAAGATAATATATTCCATGTCTCTATAACATTGAATAATATAAATAACACTAGAGAGGTACATTTCCTGAAGAAAATGTGAGTGGTGCTTGCCGTGGCAAAACTCAGGCCCAAATCTGATTGGCTGTTGTTGCCCCGCCCCTTTTTTTCCTAATTGTGAACCACAGTCACTCAGTGACTAACATACCAAAGTTTGGGAATGCTGTCATTTAATGTGTAAAAATGGCAGCATTTCTATTTTTTTCTATTGAAAATCAATGAATGAAATTTGATTGGTTGTTGGTGGCTCCGCCCACTTTTTCTAAACTTGAAGTGGAAACCCCCAGCGACCACATTTGTGATATTCAAGGTCCCTGACATCAATACTGAGAGAATGGCAGCCTTCTTAATTTTTCCCATTAAAACCAATCAAAGAAATCTGATTGGTTGGTTTTGGCTCCACCCACTTTTCTTAATTTTAATCCCAGTCCCCCAGTGACCAACTGTGCCAACTTTGAGGAGGCTGCCATTAACCGTCTAAGAGCGGCAGCAGTTTAAAATTTTCCTATTTAATTGAATGGCTGAAATTTGATTGGCTGTTGTAGACTCCGCCCACTTTTTGTAAATTTTGGCTGCAGTCACCCAGTGACCCACGGTGCCAAGTTTGGGAGCTCTGGCTTTATTACTGTGAGAATTACAGCTGTTTACATTTTCTCATTGACGTCAATAGGGAAAATCTGATTGGTTGTTTGCGGCTCCGCTCACTTTTTTGGGTCCCCAAAATAGGACAGAAAAGTCACAACACCCCATTCCCGAATAAGCTGAACGGTTTGACACCTCATTCATGGGTCTGCGACAAACTAATTATTCGATAAATTCCCCATTATAAGTAATGGGGCAAATTTGGGGACCTCTCCTGCCCCGGGGGTAAAACTTATACCCTCGTGTGGGGTATCATCTGACACAGGTCGCAAACCTCTTCAAATGTGGTAAATTTAACGTTTCTACAAGATTCCCTCTCTGCGCTAGAATCCGTCAAAAGTTGGCCTCAATGTTAATCTATGGGACTTTTCGGGGTGGTTAATTGCCCCCGCAAGGGGCAATTAACCACCCACCCCTTAGAAAAGTCATACCACCCCATTCCCGATTAAGCCGCACGATTTGACACCTCATTCATGGGTCTAGGACAAACGGTGCGGGACTAGTTACGCGCCAAACTTTCATACGGAAGAAGAATAAAAATAAGTTTGCAAGATAACAGTAGTGATGCTTTGCTTCGCAAGCACCACTAATAAGTTTGCAAGATAACAGTAGTGATGCTTTGCTTCGCAAGCACCACTAATAATAAAGAATGAAGTTGTGGTAGACTTCTGTAGCACTGCTTCCAAAATCATATATTGTACTAAATGGCTATGGTATTAAAGAGGACCTGTCGCCTATTTTACGATATTGGTCAAGCAAAATAAACTTCTTTTTCACTACATAAATGATTTAAATCTTGTTTCTTGGAATTTGCAACCATAGCAAGCAGACACTTAGATGGTGAGGATGGAAGGGGAATGTGAGGAGGACAGTGATATCTAGCAAATGCAGAATGGAAAGTAAAAGTAATTAGCTGCCCGACTCGATGCCTAATGCATAGAGAGGGTGCAGGTAATATATGATTGACAGCTAATATTTTATATGTGTTCATAAAATGTATGGTGTTTTAATTAAAAAAATAATTTAGGTTTCATGTTTAATTTCAAAATTAATTGTATCGCTTTTTATCTCTGGGTGACTGGTCTCCTTTAAAGGGGACCTGTCACCCTAAGAAATAATTCCAAATCCTATATTATAATGTTAGTCAAGCAAAATAAACTTCATTTACACTACTTAATTTATTTTAATCTTGTTTCTTTGAGTCTTGTCATTCATAATTACAGCAAGCAGGCAGCCATTTTGTGAATACTGTTATGAAGGAAAACTTTGCATTATCCAAAATTGTATTCATGCGCTAGAATGGAGGACCTGATGCACATGCCCATGCACTGGTTACAAAATTAGATGATAAGAAAGGAGGGGGAATGTGTGGAGAGCAGTGACATCTAGGAAGTGCTGAATGGAAAGTGAAAGTAATTGCCGGCCCGCCTCTATGCCTTAGGGCAGGCAATATATGATTGCCAGCTGAGATTTTTAAATGTGTTTATAACAGGTATGAATGTTTTAATGAAAAAAATAATGTGGGTTTCATGTTCAATTTAAAAAGGACTTTTATTATACAGCTTTTTATGTCTGGGTGAAAGGTCCGCTTTAAGTAAATGAGATGGTATTACTCCCTGCTATTTTCAGCTTCCAAATTCAGTATTGTTTGACTTTTGGGTGGATATCTTAGATTCTCCTCTTGAGTATACAAAAGAAACATTTTAGTAAGATTCCCAATTAGACCCTTAGATACAATAATACATTTCCCCGTTCTTTATAGCGCCACTAGTTGGCTTGAGAGCTATACTGTAAATTAGATCTATTTAATAATATATGACCCAATCCGTTCTCTGTCATCACGACCAAACTGCTATATTCTTCCAAAAGAAAGAACAAAACAAAGAGTACCTGCTACTGTGATAAATGGGTGCTTAAAACAGAGCAATTCAGGTTGTCTTTTGCTGAAACACAGAATGAAAAACAGGCAAAGGTTAGTAGCATTTAAAGCAGCCACCAGACCAGGTATTGTTACAGTTAGTTTGCACCAGTGCATTTGATAAAACATTTTACAGATAAAGCAAAATCCTATGACCTTTTCCATTTGCAGTGTCATAAACCGTGTAAAGTACAATATTATTCTGTGAATTTGTATTCCATTCATGACTTTTAATACATTTCACCCTATTGCAGTAATTAGATGTATTCTGTGTATTCCCATACACTAGATGGCAGCATCTGTCTGTGCGTGTGTAGCTATATACAGTGTGTGTGTGTGTATATCTATCTATCTATCTATCTATCTATCTATCTATCTATCTATCTATATATATATATATATATATATATATATATATAAAATGACAATATGTCCTATTTTCTCATTTGAAGAGAAAACCACCCCTCCCCCCTTTTTCAGATAGTTAGAAATTGCAGTCATATGCAGTCGTGTGATAGAAATCACACATTTCTGCATTTTTCTGTAGAAAATAGAAATTTACAGGGCAGAAATGCTTTGAGACTGTAACAATACATGCAATGTGAAAGTGAAGGATACAGTGTGAGGCATTCATTGGCAATGAAACAGGTTATATCTTTATAGCTAATGTCTTAACCAAGGTTAGAGCCTACATACACCTTAGATGAATTCCCCTGTAGCACAATACAAAGCCCAACTTTTTTAATACATATATATTTGATTTTTGAGGAAGATGGAAATAGTAGCACACCTATGGTTGTAGCACACTTCATTGCAGTGCTATTTCTGACAAGTAAATTACCCTGGCAAGCCAAATTCCAGCTTGTTCAGATTCAGAGATCTTGATTTCTATACCCAGTGGTTGCTTGTCAGGTGTTTGTGTGGAAATGGTTCAGCTATGTCATCAAGTCAATATTTATATCCATCACTCACCCGTTCATAAAGGAGTTATATTTGCCATTAATGTAGCTGTAGTAGGTTTTGTTTAAAAGATGCCAGATGTATTGCAGTGTTAAATACACAATCTGCCTTAAAGGACAACTATACCTCCTACATGAATATTTAAGCAACAGATAGTTTACATCATATTAAAGATTCCAAACTGGAATATATATTTAAGTAAATATTATCATTACATCTTATCCATTGAGCTCCCATTTTATGATATTCTATGTGCTGCCTCATAGATCACCTGACCAGAAATACTGCAGCACTAACTGTAACAGGAAGAAGTGTGGTAGCAAAAGACAGAACTTTGTCCATTAATGTCCATGTGACCTAACATGTATGGTTTGCTTGTATGCACCGTGAATCGTAGGATCCCAAGGGGGAGGCCCGTATATGTTACTGCTTATAAAGTATATAATTATGAAAATGGTTTCATTACATTAGGATTTTACATATGAACTTCTTTATGCAATATATTTTTAGACACCTACTATGTTCTGGTTATAGTTTTTCTTTAAGCAGGTTTATCCAATTTTGGAATTTAGTCCAAAATCGTAATTATACTGTATACTTACTTTAATATTGGGAGCTGTTGTAATGAAGGTTGCAAATGTATACTGTATATGGCCATGAATAGTTCAGTTCCATTTAGCAACAACCTTTAGGCTAAGGCCACACTAGGCGATAGCGCGGCGATTTGACTCGCGGCGACTTTTCGCCGCGACTTTTAAGCCGCAATCACTGTGGAAACTTTTGCGCTGGCGTCTATGGGGAATCGCGAAAAATCGCCAGCGTAAAAACACACGCGGCGATCTTTTTTCTATTGTCGCTCGAAATCGCCTAGCGAGGCAATTTCGAGCGACAGTAGAGAAAAGATCGCCGCGCTATCGCCTAGTGTGGCCTTAGCCTAAGGTATCAACTGCAGTGAAGGCATATGGATTTGAGCTGTGTAAATGTATGCTTATTGTTTTTATAGGAATTGTGCTATAAGCAGAGATGTTTGTTTTTTTAGATGTTTCTTTGAGGATATTATACAAATCCTTAGATTCCCTCCAGCTATTGTAACCTAGAACAACCAGCCAGCAGGCAGAATTTTGTGAAAACTGCTTTCAGGGGCTCTCTGTATTTTTCCTCCTTTTATACTACAGCAGCCTGTGAAAAAAATGTTAAATACAATAGTACCACCAGATAAACACAACACTTAGGGGCAGATTTATCAAGGGTCGAATTTCGAAGTACAAAAAACTTCGAAATTCGACCATCGAATTAAAAAACTTTGAATTCGATGTTTTTACAGCAAATTTGACAATCCTGCGGTCAAATAAAAATCGTTCGATCAAACGATTAAATCGTTTGAATCAGAGGATTTGAACGATTTTAGCGTACGATCGAAGGATTTTTATTCGAGGTGTAAAGACTTAGAAGAATGGTCTAGAAGGTCCCCATAGGCTAACATAGCACTTCGGCAGGTTTATGTTGGCGAAGTATTGAAGTCAAAGTTTTTTTAAAGAGACAGTACTTCGATTATCGAATGGCCGAATATTCGAACGATTTTTACTTCGAATCGAAGTCGAAGTAAATTCGAAGTTGTAGTATCCTATTGGATGGTCGAAGTATCCAAAAATTTTTTAATTTTTTTCATTTGAAAATTCAATCGAATTCACTTTGACCCTTGATAAATCTGCCCCTTACAGTATTACAGGATCTAGGTCCGCCAATTTCTTTTTGCCTGTTAAACTAACCTAGAAACAAGAGAAACAATATCAATTCTATGCATAAATTGGGCAACTGTATATATTTCAAATATCTGAAATATACATATGAAATATACATAATGTTTTTATTATCACAACATAAGGCTAGCCTGCTAGTGCTTTTGGGGGTTTCATTGTCTACAATTATCTACATCAAAACTTCCTAGAAAAGGTTCTCCTCAACTGTATTATAGTCATTGGCAATTTGAGAAGTGCCACCATATAAAATATACTTGCAAAGATTGTGTGTGAAGCCAATTGTCTTGTAAGGGAACTTTACAGACAATAGTAGAGAAGAAGATCTTTAAGTCCCTGTCAGCATGACATGATTCATATCATCACTTCAGGGTGGCTATGCTTTAAAAATCAATGCTAGCTGAAAAATGCACAGACCATCTCCTTGAATATTACCCAGTGAGTACATCTTTCATATGTCCAGTGCGAAAGCAATATACAGCATTCATGCAGACACTTTTAATAGTTTGTTGTCGTTACACTGTTTAAATCCTAGTGATTAACTACATTTTTATAAAATAAAATATGCCTTTTCAGTATAATGAAGTATTTGGGCACACTATTGCTCTGTCCAGGATTGTTCAAATACACCTTTTCAATAATACCTGTAAGTGTGTATGATCACAGTTCCCAAAAACAGTGTCCAATAAAAGCTTGCATTTTAAAGAGTGTTAAAAATTAATTTGTGAATAATCACCACTGAGCCTTTATCAGGACACTTAATTTGCTTTTGTCCTTTCTTCTGGTATAATAACTGTTTCAGATGTTGTCTCAAATGTTGTGTCTCTGATGCATTAAGTCACAAAAGTTTGTTCTTGTTGACTTCTATAATGCTTGTCAACTGGGACACTCTTTTTTTCCTGTAAAACCCCTGGCCTTAAGCATTCCGGATAGCAGGTCCCATACCTGTAATACCGTTGCATTGCACACATTACTATGCTGTTTCACAAGTACTCTCAATTATGTGGACTGTATTGCAACATATCACCTCAGGGGCTATTTACTAAAATCCATTTTGTTCTCATTATTTTATTAAAACAACCTCGGGCAAACTCCCATCCACAATTTAACCATCTTTATCAATAAAATAATTTGTTAAATCTAGTGCGGGAAAAGACTCTTTCAAATCTCGATAAACTACTGAAAAAAAGGAAATTTACAAATTCTTCGGATTATCGCCCAAAAACCACACATTTTTTGGAAACTCAGTGCAAATCATGATATCTTCCAACTGTAAAAGGGACAGCTGCAATTGACTTTTACATGACCTCGTCAGGTTTGAAATGGAGTATTATTTGATTTGGGCTTTTAGCAACCTCAGGGTTGTAGGTTTTTTTTCTAGGAAATTTTCCCCTTTCAAACTCTGAATTTAGTAAATAATCCCCCTCGTGTGCATCATCCTCATGAGCTTGGTGTTAAGGTCTGAAATGCCATTCTTCAGCAAGATCTTTCTGTTTTACTTTGCTAGGAAAGGCAACAGTAGACTGAACTGACACAGTAGTGGAAAAAAATAAATATATATTAAAATCCAATTTTCTTTATCAAAGAGTGATTCACTGCATTACACATCAAACTGCTATTCACTGGTTGCTGTAGGAACAAAGTCTATTCAAAAAACATATGAACATCGACACTTCTGTATAATAGGTATTCTTCATTTGCTTCAATCAGGGGTCCTGCCATTTTATGTAATTCTTAATGCTTTTCTTGTCTCGTTTAGTCTAAAAATTAGCTATGCATGTTCGTAGTGACACCATTGTGAATAAGAAAACGCATAAAATCTACATGCTTAAGGCTATTCTGCAATTTACAATGTGAGAGGTTTCTTAAAAAAATCCATCAGAGTACAATGTGAGTATGTATGCATTCCTAGCATACTAACTACCTTATGTGCCCACAAGGCAATTAACTATAGAATTTATTCAGATGGCCGCTTGTTTCACTTTTATTTTGTTGCCGGACTTTAGAGCAACGCAAGTTGTTGCCTTAGATCTTCTATCGATGCAATAATATTAATAATCATAATAATGATAGAAATCTTAGGGGGTTATTTATTAGAGTTTGAATGCCAAAAATTCCAAAAATTTTTGTTTTTTAATATAAAATCCAAATTGTTAGTGGGATTTATTAAAACCCAATGCTGCAAAAAGTCCAAATCCAAAAAATCCGGCATTTCAGACCTGCAGAGGTTGTATATAAGTCAATAAGAGAGGTCCCTGTTCTGTTTGGAAGTTTCTGTAGTCTGTGCTGGAATTAGACTGAAAATCCAACTATTTCAGGTAGGGATGCACTGAATCCAGGATTCGGTTCGGGATTTGGTTCGGGATTCAGTTTGGGATTCAGTCTTTTTTAGCAGGATTTGGATTCGACCGAATCCTTCTGCCCGTCCGAATCCCCTTCCGAATCCTAATGTGCATATGCAAATTAGGGGTGGGGAGGGAAATCGCTTGACTTTTTGCCACAAAACAAGAAAGTAAAAAATGTTTTCCCCTTCCCACGGTTCGGATTTGGTTCGGCATTCGGACTAAACTTTTGTGAAGGATTCATGGGGTTCGGCTGAATCCAAAATAGTGGATTCGGTGCATCCCTAATTTCCGGATTTTCGGGCAAAAATTTGAAACTTTTTAACTTTTCAGGAAAAAAGCCTGAAAAAAATCGAGCAATTTGGGAAAAAAATCTGAAAAAATCATACGATTCGGATTTGTCCCAGATCCAATTAAATAGTGCTTTTTTAATAATAAATAAGGTCAAATTGTAGATTCTAGTTTGGTCAGACTTTTAAAAATAAAATACTCATCCTGTATTGTCATAACATTTACATAGGTGTTCTTTTGACGTTAGCTGGAGGCAAGTTTGGGCCCTATTTACTGTGTAATTGTAAATTTTCTGGCAAAATGTTTACATTGGTTCAGTTGGTGGTTGTTCCAGTGCAGTGCAATCAGAAAAAAAAACAGGAAAACTTCCCCCACAAGTTGCATTTTTAAATATATCTTCTTGTACTGAATATAATGCTAGTTAGGAGAAAGGGGCTTAAAAACATCACAATGCCCAGCATGTTTTCCCAGCATAATTAAATGTTTCCCAGCATTTATATGACACATTGTTTATTTGGCTGCAGAAATAAGGCCATGCTGAGGTTGCCACTCTTGCCTTTTGCTTTAGTTATGTAGCTACTAGGCAAGCTCAATGGCACTACAAGAAACATCTAGAACCGTTTCTTTACAGCTTACTCAGAGCAGGCGTGAATACAGGACTTCCTGAGGAAACATAATGCTGATGTTATCAAACTTGTAGGATTCTTTCTTTTTTGAAAATTTTAACTCACATAATGTTAAAATTTTCATAACCGATATCTATGTTTTAACATTTTAATATATCTTTTAATATTTCAACATGTTATCTTAACAATGACTATACTAATTACACCAACCTACAAATATGCAAATACTCAAAATTTTAGGCATCAAACCGAGTAAAACAAAACTAAAAAAAATTCAGACAGGCGGAGATTTTATACCAGTACCGATGAAATGTATTGGATATACAGAACTCACAAGTCTGCAAATTATTTGAATAATGGCACTGCAACAAAATACTGATTGCCTAGCAAGTGACTTTCTTATATTTCTTATATTTCTAATATTCCTTTCTTATATTTTAAAGAGCTGGATGCTTATCCCTCCTGGCTTTTACACAGGAGAGCCACATAATGGCTGGTATTTTAGTTCATATTGTTTATTTATTGATTGGTAGTGTAATAGCCACTGGGAGAGTAATCTTACTAAAGCCTTCATTATTCTGTATCAGTGCCAAATTCTGTGTTTGAACTGTTCACCTAGAAGTAACTTAATCTTATCCATTTCTTGCAAGATGAGATCTGTAAATAGGCACCATAAGAAAATCTTATGAATGCTATGAATAGTATGATGTCTGTAGCTTCAATAGAGTATATTTCGGCACCATCTGTTGTCTTTGTACAAACCATATGTAGCAGTATGTAATGATGTTTATTTTTTGCCTTCTACTGCTCTTAATAAATGAAAAGGGGGTGTGTAACTAGAATTATGAATTATGAAATAAAAAGTATTTTAGAGCCATAGAGCACTAAACAACAGAATGAACAGGTATTTTTTCTGAAAATAAAGGTTAAAGTGTTCATGTTACATGACAGCAAAATAACCTTAGAATTCCTGGTGCTGTTGACTCTCCATAGGGCAATGACACTTTTATGTCTTCGGAATATGATTACTTGTAGTCCTACTACTGGATTAGATTTAAAGGCCTGTAAAATTTACAGGTAACACAAATAAACCAATGAGCAAGTTACTTTGCATAAACGTCAACAAGGAAAGGTCAAATAATGATAATATAATTTTTTTCTAGTAGTGGTTTCATCATAAATGCTGGCTATGGAGAGTAGGGATACTGTCAGCACTAAATAACTGCAATGTAAAACTTTGTCAGTTGGGTTCTTTTATAATTAGCTGAGGATGAGTAGAATATAACAATGCTTTATTAGCAGTCTCATGCAGCCATTACATAACAGTAAGCAACTAACACCACAAGCTGTATAGAAAGTATGCACAGTATAAGTCTTGAACACAGTGACATCCACAGGCCATATAAACACCACATATTCCCCCTATAGTAGGAAAGCATTTGGACAACTATAATAAACAGCAACAATTAAACTGTATGCATGTTAAAACAATATTATATACATTCTTCACATCACAAAGTCCTTGGTCCATGCAGGTTCACTTTCTTCAGGCCTATTGCAGTTGACATAAGGAGTAGGAAAATGTCTTTCATTAAATGGAGCTTCTCCAAAGTCATATCTAACAGGAGCAAGATGACTTGCATTCCATATGCGTCCATCAGACAGTTCATATGTGTATGGTCCTTGCTGGAGTCTCACTTCAAGTGGTGTAGTAAATATATATTGTCCTTGTTTCAGTATTCCTGGATTATTAATTCTTAAGATCCGGGCTGAACGTGTACTTCTCTTGCACCACATGTGTGGCAGGCACTGGTGCTGAAGTAATGAGACCATCAACTAATTGTAGGTTTAATGCAGCAAAGAGATCCCTTCCAAGTATAGCAGTACCCTTATTCACAATGTAAAAGTCAGATTTTGCAGTATTTAATTCAAATTGTACAGTCACTGGCAAGCAACCAAGCACAGGGATTTGATCCTTTAAGTAACTAACCATTCTCAAGGCATGTGCAACAAGCGGATCTTTTGCAAAGTATTTCAAGAAAATATCCTTTAGTAGTATAGAAACAGCTGAACCTGCATCAAGCATCAGGTTAATGGAGTGTCCCTTGTCAGCAGAAGCAGTATTGACACTGTACCAGCTTTATCTACACTTAATACTGTAACATTTGTAGAAGTGACTTCATGAACATCTTTAGCAGAACTACAGCAGATCTTAGCAAAATGTCCTACCTTTTTGCATTTGCGGCACTGTACAGCTTTTGCAGGACATGTAACATACTGTAATTTGCAGTGTGTTGTGTTGAAACACAGCAAAAGCAGTATTCTGTTATTTGTATTTGCTGCACAGTTTTGCAGTGAATCCCTTTCCTTAGCACTGTATTTTGCCTGTGACTGTGTATTATTAGGCCACAATGTTGAACTCACAATCTGTACATTCCCAGCAGTTCCCTGACTGAGAGTTTTAGCCTCTGCCACTGCTGTTTCAATTTGTGAAATTGTGTTTTTTCCACTATTTGGTCTCTTAGAATTTCATCTGTTAGATTCCCTAACTCACAGGTAACAATTAGCTCTCTAAAAGCTGCTACAAATTGTACTATGGATTCGCCATTACGTTGTCCATGTTGGCGTAATTTATAAGTTTACCACATTTACTCTTGGCATGAAAAAGTTCTTTATATCAGTACGAGCAGTTTCATAAGTCTCATCAGGTAATGTATAGATACGCTGTCCTACTGCTCCCAGGCAGTGAATAAGTAAAGCACGCTTTCTAGCAGCAGAAATCTCCCTTTGGCTAGCAGCAATTTTCAAACATATGGATCTAAGCAGTAAAAGGTATGGTAGGCTCACCAGGGTTTGGGAGAAAAGGTGCAGGCTGCTGCAAAGGTAGAAGAGACATCTTGTCGCCAATATGAGCACAGTGACATCTACACGCCATTTGTATAAACACCACAACAATCAGTATCTCTTGCTCCTTCTCTTCTATCTAACTACGTGTTTCATTTAGTATTTTTTTTGTGTTTTCAGAATGGGTGTTGCTTCCGCTTTATTCCATAACTATCTTTGCCAATGGACCTTTGATAGGGAATGGTTCTGGATTAATGCTATTCAAAGTAATCAGTTTATTAAAAACATTTTCCTGGAATCTATACCAATTTTGCCAAATCTATTTACATCTATCTCTACTGTATGCACTGTTCTTTACTCTTTATAAATATAATGTGATGATAATGATGTGAAATAGCATTATGGTTATGGTTATGTGTGCTAGTCAGAATCTGGTTACAGCACATAATTAGTCTAGATGGCTGTTCATACAAAATGTGCACAAAATAACATTAACACCTTTACAATTGACAGTTTCATTTTTAAGCGGACCTGTCAGCTACACATAAAAGCTACATAATTAAAGTCCTTCACAAATTAAACATGGAATTCAACATTTTTTTTTTAATTTTAACATCCATACCTGTTATAAAGGTGTTTAAATATCTGAGCTGTCAATCATATATTGCCTGCCCCACCTCTATGCCTGAGGCTTTCACTTTCCATTCAGCAATTCCTGGATGCCACTGCCCTCCTTACATTTCCCATTCCTTCTCACAAATTCTATAATTTTATAGGACACTGCACATGGGCATTAGGTCCCCCAATCTGGTGCATACACAAGATTTTGGGGTGATACACAATTTGTCTTAAAGGAACAGTAATACAAAAAAATGTAAATGTTTTAAAATAATGAAAATATCATGTAGTGTTGCCCTGCGCTGGTAAAACTGATTTGTTTGCATCAGAAACACTATTATGGTTCATATAAACAAGCTGCTGAGTAGCAATGGCAGAAATTGAAAAAAGGCTATATGGCACAGGATAAATAGTGGATAACAAATAACACTGCTGTAAGCCCCATTGCTACACAGCAGCTTATTTCTACAAACAATAGTATTGTTTCTGAAGCAAACACATCTAGTGCAACACTGCATTATATTTTTATTACTTTAGAACAATTTCATTTTTTGATGTAACTGGTCCTTTAAGAATAGTGACCACAAAATGGCACCTGCCTGCTTGCTGTGATTGTGTAATTCCAAGACTGAAGGAAGCAACATTTAACTAATATAGTGTAAGTAAAGTTTATTCTGCTCAACTAACATGATAGAAAATAGTTTGGAATTATTTTTTAAGATGACATGCCCCCTTTAAGACTCCTGGCACTTGGTTCCTACCCATTATGGCTCTTAGTTTTGGAGCACTCTTATGTGACTGCAAGTGCAAATCTCCTTGTTGTGCCCACAATTCAGTGTTTTGTTCCCAGAATTTCAGTGTAATTATGGGCAACCACTCAGCAGGGTGTGTTACATGTGTACTTGCAAAGAGGTCTGCAAGTAAGTCATAATCGCAGATTTTCATTCCATGGCTCTGTTAATTCCAGCAACCATGTAGCTTTCACCTTATAAGGTAAACAGTATCAAAATGAGATCGACCAGCATTTGTCTGCATGACATGTATTGAGATGCATGGATGTATGCATTTACTTTTGCAGGTAGCACTTATAATAGAAAATTTTCCCCCACTTACCATCGGACTCTTGGTTAAATGAGGGGTGAGGGGGAAATATGATATCTCACAGTGGTGGGAATGCACTTTTTGTTAAGACAATCAGTACACAAAACAATCGGTATTGATAAAAATCTCCATGAGTATCTATAGTAAAGTAATATCTATATCTGTGCTTGGTAAAAATGAAGTAGCCTGACTTAACCCTTTACAACCAGGGTCAATATATGTCTTCACTGACCTCTGAACAGAAAATGAAGGCCTATGCAAATAACAAATAATCTCTATAGGTAACTGTAATTGGCATTATACCTGCCAAGAAACAATATATCTTATTAGCTTGCATGTTCCATTTTCCTTGCAGTGTTTTACTTACAAATTCAATATAACACAATACTGTAGCTTATGTTTCATACAGGATTAGGGTTCATCGGCCTAGAAAGTATATTAGTGGACACTGCTCAAGTCAGTAGTTAAATTACAAGGGAATTTACTGTCATGGTAACTGCTTTGAAGCTGAGTGCATATTTTATTGATCAAACATCATTTTAAGAGATGATGCTGCTTAGAAAATTCAGCTTATTGGGAACAAACATTTATTCTGTGAACCTTGTGCTCTGAAGCATGAAATATACCTTTGCTAGAAAAAGAAAGGCACAAACTGTAGAGGATTATAAATCATAAGGTACTGCTGTGCATTCCATTGACTTTAGTCTTTAGCGGGGTTATTGAACAGAAGGACAATAAGCTGGGTCGTTCCTTAGAAACTGAGTTAAATCCATAATGTAGTGGTTAATAGACCAAGTTGTACAATGCAATAAAGTTTTACTATACTCGTGACTAAAGTTGTCTCTCGAGTGCTCAAATAAAATTAGGCCCTCTAAAATGTTTTATTAGTTTCAGTCACAGTGGTCAGGAGAGCAAATTACCAAAGTGATTTTTGTTTTTCTTCAGATGTCACGCAAAAATAGCTAAGAGCAAATTAATAACCAATGGCATATTTTTTGTGCCTGTTATCTTTTTCTCTAAATATATTTACCTCAGTTTTATGCTCAAGTGGCGCATCAGACTCATTTTTGTCTCACAAAACCCATTTTATGGAAATAATAGTCCTTTCAATATATCTACATAAAGCACATTAGTATTCAAACCACTTGTATTGTAAAGCCATGTGGAATACCAAGGAACAATTCCCTGTGTATGGGAAAGAGGAAAATAGTAGCCAAGGGAAAGCAAAATATGAAATCAATGAGATGAAAACTGTTATTACTTCTGTCTCTGTCTTCAAAACTCCACTCATTAAAATACAGTTTTTTTACATCTGCCCACATTTCAGAAGCACAACACACACCATGCGCACTTATTTGAAACACCATTTTTCTTGTCTTCCCACTTGTACTGTGCTTGAGTGCCATTTGGAAACTGACCAATACCATTGTTATTTCTGCGACTCCAGCTATTGTACTGATGGATTGGGATATGGCCGAGATGTTATTTTGCTGAGGAAGTTATACAGAAATAGACTGAAGCACTGAAATATCTCACAGTCAAAACATTATTTTAAATGCCATGTAGCATGCTACAGTATGTTATATAGGATGCATGCACAGCTGTATTGAACTTAAGATTGTGGTTTTCGGGCTTATTTATTTTATGGCCCCCTTCTGAGGCATCCTCTTAGCTCAGAACAAGGTTACACATACTATATGTGAAAACAATACTTAATTACAAACAAAAGATGCTGCCGGCACCCTAAGTCAAATGAAGGTGGGAACCAGCCCCTCTCGTTTTTTGAGTCAAAGATCTAACACCTTCAGCAGAATAACCTGCCTTGGAGTGCTGGTACCTTCTTTTGTTTGCAGCACTTGGTGAAGTGCCAGATGATTGTGCACCAGGCAGTGTTTCACTTAAGTCCCAGGTGTGCTTGTGAACAACTTTGACTAAAAATTATTTTAAAATCAACTTCATTACAATAGTATCTATGACATAAAATAAGTGTTTAATCAAAATCTTGCCAAGATGGGTTCCCAGTCCCATACTTTCACAACCACTGCCTTGAGGTGTCAACATCCTCTTCTCTTATGTTGTGTCACTTTATAAGTAAAGCTGGTCATATACTGGTCTGGGCTCACCGGGGTCGCCACACCCCCCCCCTGGCCCCAAACTCCCCCTCTGCCATCGCGCAGGCCCTCACAATCCTATCCTATGCCACCCCACCACAAATCCCCCTGAGCACTCTGCCCCCCCCCCTGCCCTGCCAGCTCGTACCTTCTTCAACACACGTTATTTCTTCAGGCGGCAGGGGGGGAGGTCAGGAAGGAGTAAGGCTCTGCCAGCAGTGAGTGGGTCTGGGCTGATGGGGCCCATGAGGGCTATGGGTCTACTGGGTTATTTATGTCCAATGGCCCAGTCCAACCCTGAACCAAGTATCTGCACATAAATGATGCATTGGCAGATGAGAAAGTGAAGATGAACTATACTCCTGCTCTACCTATAATATGTACAATTTGCTAAAATAATAACAACAATAAAACTGAAGCCATAACATGACTGGCCAATAATGCTATCCATTACTCCAGTGGGCTGACATACAGTGAATCTTGTTTGCTTGTCTATGGCTGCGAATTGTGCATTTCAGAGAGCAGGACAAAGCCCTCACTCAGGGTCTGTATTTGTAGCTACCTATAGTTTTTGGGTTTTTTTTTGCATCCATAAGGAAAAAGTAGACATTAAATCTCCCTTAAGAGATTGTGGGTAGAGGCATGAAGGGTCATTTAATGCTATGCTAGAATGGATAAAAAATGTTGTTATATTGATGCTATTCAGTGTTTACAATAAAAGAACCATGTACTTGCACCCAACCACATTTATAAGCATCATTATGTCCACTCTACCTCTTTCCTGCATCATTTGCAATTGTAGAGGGTACCATTTTCTGCCGGTATGGCTGCAATCATACTGGAGTTGTTGGAGAAATGCAGGAGAAACATGGTGAAAGATACCTTCATGTTTCTCCTTACTCACAAAAACTAGAACTATGGTTCTTCTGCTGTTCAACAGAAGCTACTAGGATCGGTCATTAACTAAAGACTATATAGCATTCATAAAAGCAATGGCTCCATTGCTACAGTGACAGAGGTTATGCATACACATTTCTTGACTTAAGTCAAGAAATTAAGGGGGTACAATAATACCATAAAATTTACTTTTTTAATAACTAGATTTTTGTACACACTAATTTACTTGGCTCCCAGGCATCTTCCTGTCATTTAAACAAGTCACACATGCTGGATCTAGGCCTTTATTAGCCAGCTAGACTTTACATGTTCTGCCAAGCTGACAGTGTTGCACTCAATTTTCCATCTGTGACTACCTTTCCATGTGTAACCAACAGTATATTGGATCTTTTATACATAATCCTAAAATATACAAATTGCTATAATATAAATGATAAACCACTGCTGACCTGCCAATGGACTGCAAGTATAAATAGACACATAACTCAGAAAAATCACTACATCATTCATGCACAAAAGTCACTACACCTTGTTGTAAGCACAAATATAAATATTTTACATGATAATAGCATCTCTTTCATGGCAAACACATCAATTAAATATTCTAATGTTTTTGGCATTCCTGTACCTGCTGAAATACTTGACAGAATACTAAATAGCCTTGAGGCCTGATAGTAGTATAGTACTTTTCTTTGTAGGTTATTTCATGGGAATGAAATCAATTTGCATCTCTGCATCTACATCTAGCAAAGAGACTTATTCGTATTCATAGGTGTATTTTCAGCTCCTGTATGAGAACAGCACATCTAGAAAGATATTGTGCTAATGAAAAGTAAATGTAATGCCAGACAGAAAATGTATACACCAATAACTGGCTATTCAGCTTTATAGCTAGATACATTATTAATGACGTGTTTTAGTACTGATTAACATTATGTTTCAGTTTGAAACCAACCAATGTTTAATAATTGTTTGCATTTTAGAGTTATCTGATAGTTGTTGGTTAGTAGTTGGCATAACATGACAGCATGCATTTTTTAAATTCCAAAGTGATTACAAAATAAAGACTTGAGGCTGGTTTCCATGATACAATCTAATCATCTCCTGTGTGCAGCAAATCTCTGGATCAATATTCCCTGTGTTCAAAATGCGTAGGTGTTAGTGATATTGATAGCATTAATACTGCTCCTTGCAATTAGTTACTATTGTCTGTTGACACAATAAACACCGCAGTTATGATTATGACCTAATATTCCATAGCCGTTACCGATTATTTTTTGTTGTTGTATACAGTGTTTTAAGCTAATTTGAAAGTGACATGATTGTTATACATAATTATTATTATTAGTGATGATTATGGCCTAATATTCAATAGCCTTTGCAGCTAGCACCACCAAAAGATTCTGTTTGTTGTTTACAGTGTTTCAAGCTATATTGAAAATGTAGAACAAATCCAAATGATACAGGTATGGGATCTGTTATCCAGAATGCTTGGACCTGGGATTTTCTGGATAATGGATCTTTCCGTTATTTGGATGTTCATACCTTAGGTCTAGTAGAAAATTATGTAAACAATAAATAAACCTAATAGGCTGATTTTGCTTCCAATAAAGATGAGAGAATTATATCTTAGCTGGAATCAAGTACAAGCAGCTACTGTTTTTTTTTTTTTAAATTATTTTTATTTCTGGAAAATTCTGACATTTGCGTACAATATAGTATGCTAACATTTAGCAACAAGAATATAGAATACAATCGTTTATCCATTTATAAAGTACAGGTAGAGCACGGTTGTACAACTGTAGGTCGAAATCCGTGTCAGTTCCACAGTATATAACCTTCGCAGTTGATGCTACTGAGATATAACATGCACGATACGTTATGACCATATCACTTAAACAATCCTATATTCATATTTATTTAGTTACAAACATCTTTTAGAAAAGTATGCATATAAATTAACATTTGAAACCTAAACCTTAAACAAAACACATCTTGTTTCTAAACCAGGGGTGTGGAGACTTGTAACTGGATAGTTGAGCAAGATGATCATCTGTCTGAGATTATAATCTTGAAAGTTATACTGCAAGGAGTTGGGCGGGGGATCTATCCCCAAATCTATATAATATCCATGGATGCCAGATCTTTCGAACCAGCTGGAGTTTGTCAGTTGCTATTCCTGTTAGCTTTTTGTTTATAAAAAAATCCAGTCTATCTTGTTTTTAAACATTACAAAGTTAACAGTAGAAGATTTCCAAGATTTAGCTATCGTTTGTCTAGCTGCCAGGAACATGTGGTTCAACAGTTTTCTCTTAAGTTTCGGCACCCCTTTCGGGGGAGCTCCTAGCAATGCCTCGTATGGGTTCTTACGAAGATTAATTTGTAACACTGAGTAAATTAGTTGATATACCCGCCTCCAGAATCTTACTACCCTGGGGCATAACCACCATATATGAGCCATTGTCCCTGGTGCACTGCAGCCCCTAAAGCAGTGGTTATTGGATAGATGGTGCATTTTTGCCAGTCTCGCGGGTGTTAAGTACCAGAGCATTAGCACTTTATAACCAGCTTCCAACATTATTATATTGCTTGAACTATGTTTCAAGTTGTCCCACACTCGGATATGGTGATTCCCAATTCCTGCTCCCACGCTTTAATATATGGGAAGTTAGTGGGCTCATTCGCTGACAACATGTTCCTATACAAGAGAGAGACTGCTTTAGGAGGAGGGGATTCATTTAAACACCAACGTTCAAAGTATGTCTGGGGAACTGTGGCTGGATCCCTTCGATCCCAACAGGACTTAACCCAGTGTAGTAGTTGGGATGCCCTGAACATTTCATCAGTAGGCATGTTATGTGTTTCTATAAGAAAGGCTTGCGTGTATGGACCCCTAACGCAGAGAAGATTAGCTACCCTTGATATTTTTTTGGAGACCCACCATTTGAAGGGATCACCACGAATCCCAGGGATAAAGTGGGGATTGCCCATAATCGGAGCTGCCGGGGTGTGTGGTGACGCCAAAGAACAAGTCTTCACATTTTGATCCCAAATGGCTAGCGTGTGTGAGAGGCATCTTCCATGATTCCTTTTTCTCTGTTATAATAAAACAGCTACTGTTTTATTATAACAGAGAAAAAGGAAATCATTTCTAAAAATTTGGATTATTTGATTATAAAGGAGTCTATAGGAGATGGCCTTTCCGCAATTCGGAGATTTGTGGCTAATGGGTTTCCGGATAACGGATCCCATATCTGTACTTAAAAATTGAAATTCGAAGATTTTTTGTGTAATTAAAATAAAGAAAACCTATAAACCTCAAAAACTTCAAACCAAAAAAAAGATTTTACAATCGCTAAAGGACTGCTCTTAGATGGCACAGTTTTATTTTAATGTTTTTCCATTTGATATATTACAGATTTTGATGGTTTAGAGTGGGCATCCCAACCTTTTTTCACCCTTGTGCATCATTCAGATGTAAAAAGAGTTGGGAAGCAGCACAAGCATGCAAAATGTTACTGGGTGGTGCAAAATAATTGCTGCGATTGGCTATTGGTAGCCTATATGTGGACTGGGGGCTCTCTTTTGCAATACACCTGATTTTTATGCAACCAAAACTTTTATCCATGGCAGGAATTGAAAAATATTATTAGTGATGATTATAAGCTTTGAGGTCACTGGGGGCAACATCCAAAGGGTTGGTAAGCAATATGTTGTTCACAAGCAATTGGTTGGGGATTACTGGTATAGAGTAATTAGTAAAATACGTGTTCATAAAGGAAAACTATACCCCCAAAATGAATACTTAAGCAACATGGCTCATGTGACCTAACATGTATGGTTTGTTTGTGTGCACTGTGAATCCTAGGATCCCAAGGGGTGGCCTTTATTTTTTAAAATGGAAATCTTCTATTTAATATTACCCAATGGCGCATACTACTACAAAAAGTACATTATTATGAAAATATTTTATTTACATGAAGAAAAGATTTACATATGAGTTGCAATATAAAATATACAGAGACCTACATTGTTTGGGGTATAGTTTTCCTTCAAGCTCTAAAAAATAGAATTCTGCAATAAAAAGACAAATGTTTATAAATCGCCCCTAATTTGATCTCAAAGTTGTATTTAACATTATTTCATTAAATAGCACTATATACCCATGCTCAAAAAAGAATCCATGCCTATATTAGTAGCTATAGAAGAAAGTGGTTGGGCACTTAAGGAGTCATACTATGGGGCAGGATTATTTATTTTTGTGTCAAATGAATATAACCCATAGGTTATACTTAGCACTGGTCTGAAATCTTTACTGTGTTATGAGATAAAAAGCAATAGATGTTACCTATTTTACATGAAGCATTATTATTTTTTTTTACCCCTTTACAGGATGTGTTAAATAACTTGGGATCTTGTGAATTAGATGAGGACGATCTCATGCTTGATTTGGAGTTTACAGAAGAGCAGAATCTCCGAAGAGGTAATGAACTGTGATATATGAAATGCAAACTACTGTATCATCTCTGCTCTAAGGGTTATGCATTTTCATTACAAAGAATGAATGAAGCACTTCTAATAAATGGGCTGGTTTCATATCACTCATTTTGCTGGGTGACTGACTTTTAACCTTGTAGTCAAACACTGGCAATCAACAGTAAGCTGTAGACCTTTACAAATATATATTGTATTTTACATACATGATAAATAAATAAATATAATAGTTACATTTCATGCAATGAGCATAACTTATTATCAGCTTATTGTATGAGAAACATTCTGTAATGTATGGGAAAGTCTGGTATTCTATCTGCAAGTATAACAATTACAACTGACAATGCTACCCTGTACACACAGTATAGCAACCATGGAAAGAATTCTACAGCATCACTCAGAAGGAAAGAAAAAGTGGTTTATTCATGCCACAAACCAGGTTACAGTATGTAGCATGTGGTGCTTCTGGAGTACACTTCCCATCTGCAGGTATGCTTTGGGCTCTCAAGAAAGCAATCATACAATAACAATTTTAGACTGAACAAAACCTTCCCAAATGTTAGCAGTATTAATAGTGTAAGTGACAAAGGAACGTGGACTTTTATTAGACACAACCTAATAAACCTACTATAGCCTAATACATGTTCTTTAAGCACTAAAACACTATTTTTGTAGTTAAGGTCCCTTTAAAAATAATTTAACTGAAATGAAAGTTTTGTAACAGTTTTAGATTCATATATTTCTAAGGCTGCAACTGTACTCATGTTTTCCTGCACAGCACTCAGCACAGAGCACCAGATGCAGTACTTGGTAACAAGTGCAGCGTCAGGAGGCGAGGTGGTAAGGACATGGTCCAGATGCAGGCTGCACCTTCTGCTGCTCACTTTGGTTTCCGACCTCCCTCCCCATACCTAGCATGTCATTTAGACATGCAAGGTATGGGGAGCGAGGGGGTGCCAAAGTGACTGTCCCCCATCCTTCACTAATACAATTCTAACTATCGCAGGCAGGGCTGTATTAGTGAAGGGCACTGCTCTTGGGTTTGCACATGAACCCTCATGTGTTTTACATCTTTGCAGCTTGATATTCATAGCCACACATATTTCCAGGGCCACTGATCCTCATGGCTAGGCAGTTTCCTCAATATCAGACTGAAGGTTTAATAGGAGCAGTCATAAATATGGAGATAATACAATAATGCAATATTAGCAATTAAAGTTTGGTGTGAAAATCTAACTACTTTCTGGTTACATTTCAGGTTGGAGAAAGGCAAAATGGGTAAATAATAAATAAGAAAATTAACAACTAAAGTGTAAAAAGTAAATTTAAGAAGTATAACCCAACCATAAATTTGCTTCAAATATTGCAATCTATAAAACCTAACTTTTAAGGTGAAAAACACAGAATTAAAACACAGTAGCCATTGTATCCATTGGTGGGACAATGTCTATTCTGCTCTCTTCTTTTCAGGGCTTCAGAGATTAAGGACCATGGCAGATTGTACACTTTGTCATCTGCACCAGCACGGGGGCCAACTGTTGGAAAGTACCTTTTTATTGAAGTCAGTCTGAATCTCTGCTAATAAAACTTTTAAATTGCAATAAAATTAGCACATGCAAAAAAAACCATACTGCTTGTCATAACGTTTAGAGACCAGAAAAGGACAAGCTTTGTGCATTTTTTAATCAAGAGTGCAGTAAAGTATTTGTTGCGTCTCCAGAGCCCAGGGCCATTTATGGTCTGCCTAGGCATGTGTTGATATTTAACATTTCTTAAATAGCGCAGAAGCCATTCAGGCATATTTAGCAGGACTCTATGTACTTTATAAAAGATGCTACTCAGTACTGTAACTAGAGGAGACGGGCCCTGGTGTGTGACGCGCAGCGAGGCCCCCGCCCCCCTCCGTACGGCCAGAATTTTAGTGGCGTGCGGCGCTGCCGGGGGGATTTCAGTGGCGCGCGGCGCTGCCGGGGGGCCCTTTGGGGGTGCGGGCCCTGGCCCGATCGCACCCCCTACTCCCCCAGTAGTTCCGCCACTGGTGCTACTGTAGGTAAGGACACAGAGACAGCATAAAACAAAAGGGTAATTTGTAGCATAGCATTTACTTCAGGGCTGGTTGTACAGAGATTCCTGAGCCAGACAGTAAACTGATGGAACAGGGAAGAAGATGCAGATTATCTTGAATTAGAATATTTTTTTTAGTTGTAGATTTTGAATAACCATCATGACATTTAGTGTTATTAGCTCTTTTATTTCAGTCAAGTGGTCACATTTTTATTAGAAAATATTCAGCTAATTAAATAGTTTCCCAGCTGTTTTTTATGATTCTTTAATCAGAATTTAAAAATGCAAGTGTTTTATCAGCAACACAAAGAGCAGAACTCTCTGTGGAGAAGGTTTGCCCAGAGTGTTACGTTATGTGCCATGGGCAATGTTTTTTTTTTATTTTATGTGCCATGGGCAATGTTTCTCAATGTTATCTAATTCCTTCTGTGCTATGTACGCAGAAAAAATATTTTGTGTGCGCATTTGTAAAAACTGTGTGCGCAGGTCAGAATAAATGCAAAATTTTGTTTTCACACACAATTCTTTGTGCACACCACAATTTGTGTGCTTTGGCCTCAAAATTCACGTGTGTGCACATGAGTGTACAGTTTAGAGGAAACATAGGCCATGGAGTTTCTGGCTGTAAAAAGTGGCACAACATTCCTATGCCATAACGAAAGTTGAAATTACCTCTCTTTGTATGTATACATGATAGAAATAATGCCTGAAACTATATAGTCTACCTGACCAGCTAGGTATTTTAAATCATTTGTCTTTAGGAAGGTTTGCTGGATGTGGGGCAACTCTGGCATATTTTGTTAAACTATAAGGGGGAAATGTAATAAAATTCACAAAGAGAACAAATTTACGAATACAAATTTGCATGTAGTGATGAGTGAATCTGTCCCGTTTTTCTTTGCTGAAAAGTCTGAAAAACTGCTAAAAAATGTGAAATGCAGAAAAATTTGCAAAACGCATTGAAGTCAATAAGAAACAACTTTTTTACGCACAACAATTTTTTATGTGCAACAAAGTCAATGGGCATTTTTTCTTGTGGTTACTTTTTTGTCTCTGCAACCTTTTGTCCAAATGCATTAAAATCAGTGGGTGTTTTTTCTCCAAATGCATAAAAGTAAATGGATGTTTTTCCTTATAGCAACTTTTTTGTCTCTGTGAAATTTTTGCATTGCTGACTTTTTTGTGGTGGTGAATATTACATTCCTCCATAAATGTGTCTCTTTTGCCTATGTTTACTTACTGTAACCTAGTAAGTATATTTCAAACTGGGGTGAGGATACTGGAAATGTTTAACCAATCATACCATCCTGATAAGTGGTCGATTGTTCCTATCAGTCACATAGCAATGATAAATAGATCCTAGATGGTGCAGTCATAATTAGACCCTACCATGGTGCGGTCATATCAGTCAGCTGTAGATTCTTCAGTGATATTCTGATTTACTAAAGTATATAAAAACTTAGGGGTAGATTCACTAAGGGTCGAATTTCGAAGTTAAAAATACTTCGAAATTCGACCCTCGAATTGAAATCCTTCGACTTCGAATATCGAAGTCGAAGGATTTAGCACTAATCCTTCGATCGATCGATCGAAGGATTTTTCGTTCGATCGAACGATTAAATCCTTCGAATCGAACGATTCGAAGGATTTTAATCCAACGATCGAAGGAAAATCCTTCGATCAAAAAAAGGTTAGCAAACCTATGGGGACCTTCCCCATAGGCTAACATTGACTTCGGTAGGTTTTACCTGCCGAAGTAGGGGGTCGAAGTTTTTTTTAAAGGGCAAGTACTTCGACTATCGAATGGTCGAATAGTCGAACGATTTTTCGTTCGATTCGTTCGATTTCGTTCGAATTCGAACGAATTTAACCAATTCGATGGTCGAAGTACCAAAAAAATACTTCGAAATTCGAAGTATTTTTCATTCGAATCCTTCACTCGAGCTTAGTGAATCTGCCCCTTAATGTGTTATTTCAGTTGACCTTAGCAAATTTGCCTGGGTGTTACTTATCTTTTAGAAATACATTCTAAAAACAAGAGTCATTAAATAATAAAGGTATGGGACCTTTTATCCAGAATGCTTTGGACCTGGGGTTTTCCAGATAATGGATCTTTCCATAATTTGGATCTTCTACTAAAAATCATGTAAACATTTCATAAACCCAATAAGGCTGGATTTGCTTTCAATAGTTTAAAATAGTTTAATTATATCTTACTTTGGATCAAGTACAAGGTACAGTTTTATTATTAAGGAAGTGGAGCGAAGTGAAAAACCATAAAGGTAAATAGTAATCAGCCCGCAGGTTTGAAATAATTCTAAACAACACCAAAAGATAGAGGGTATGAGGGGCAGGTACTTTAGTCCAACGGCACCTCCCCCATACTAAAACCCACTTGCAAACCAGTTCAGGCTAAAATGTCAAATTTTGTATAATAAAACACAATGAAGAACACCATTAAAACTTCACCTTTAATATAAAGTATTAAAACGCACTACAAATCACTGGGCCAAGCCCACACTGCAAACAACAAACTCACAGGACCAGACTCACTGCATCACATAAAGTGTAATCAGTGCAGGACTTTTGCCTTAAAGTGGACCTGTCATCTACACATAAAAAGCTGCATAATGAAAGTCCTTTGAAAATTAAATATGAAACCCCAAAAATGTTTTTCATTAAAACATCCATACCTGTTATAAAGGTGTTTAAATATCTAAACTGTCAATCAAATATTACCTGCCCCGCCTCTATGCCCGTGGCATAGAGGAGGGGCAGTCAATTACTTTCACTTTCCATTCAGCACTTCCTACATGTCACTGCTCTCCTCACATTCCACCTTCCCTCCTCAGGCTCTATAATTGTGTAGGTCACTGCACATGGACATTAGGTCCCCCATTCTGGTGCATACACAAGATTTTGGGGTGATACACAATTTCTCTTAATAACCGTTTCCACAAAATGGCTGCTGCCTGCTTACTGTGATTGTATAATTCCAAGACAGAAGGAAACAAAATTTTAAATAATAAATACAGTGTTATTAAAGTTTATTTTGCTCAACTAACATGATAGAAAAGAATTTGAAATTATTTCTTAGGGTGACGGGTCCCCTTTAAAAAGAACACTTAGAAATAAAAACCATTAGCATAGTGGACGGTGAGAATGGGAAATCACCACTAGAAAAGAGAGTGTTGTTTCAAATGAAAAGTCACCATTAAAGGGTAGTATCTAGTAAAGGTATTGCCATTACACCCTCCCTCTCCAATTCCGTTCCCTTCGGCCCAATTCTGCCTGTCTACGTGGGGAGCGGATGGGAGCTAGATCGCCCACCGTCCACCTATGCTGCCCTACACGTTTCGGCGTGAAAACGGCTTCCTCAGGGGCATAGGTGATACCTATGCCCCTGGGCCGAAGGGAACGGAATTGGAGAGGGAAATCATTTTAAAAAATTTGGATTTATTTGGTTAAAATGGAGTCTGTAGAATGCAGCCTTTCTGTAATTCTGAGTTTTCTGGATAATGGGTTTCCAGATAAAGGATCCCATACATGCACTAAAAAAACACATATTCTGAGCCCACTGTAATGTTATGGTTTGAGGCTTTCAATAAAATCGTATTTAAACAGAAAATACACAAGAATTAAAATTAGTACTTTAGATTTAAAAGCTTTCTTTGAAAAGAAAATAGAAAATCATTGCCTTTTATTTTTGTGACATAAAAGATGCAGGCAATAATGTTTTTACCTTTTTCTTTCACTATTTTTTCTTTATGTACCTTTACAATCCGTTTGCTTGATTGACTATGTCTGCAAAATATTAAATTTTCAATATCTTCTGTACATTATGCCTGGCACACTTTGATTTAAGTTTGATTTATAAAACCTAAACCTTTCCAAGATTCTTCTTATTTTAATAAGACCTTCCTTTTGAGATGTATAATCTGTCTGGCTTCAGACATTTAATTTAATTGCACTAAAATTATGAGAACACTTCATGTGTTTAAAAGGGTTGCAGTTCACAAGTGATCCGAGTTCTTATTGCTTTGACAGGGCAGTTAGCAATTTAAAATCAGACAAATGTGTTAGTAATATATGGGCTTTTTTGCCCAAGAGAACCTTGTCTTGTAGGGAACAGTTAAGGCAGAACCAATAGGAAATCTTTAAACTGTATAACACTTCTTTTCAATTTAACAAAGGACTTAATTGGATAACTTACATTGAGGCAAATGATAAAATACTTTAACAATAGCTATGTCAAGATATGGGGCTATACATAAATTTTAAAGCCTATACATTCACACTATGGGAAGGTTTATGTTCAGGTGTAACTACTTTTCCTTTATTCTTTTTGCAATATACACAATAAACACAACAGAACTGCTTTTATCGTAACATTGATCAGGATGGTCATTTGAAGACATAATAATGGAAAACTTGAACTGGAAAGGGTAGGATGTGTCCCATGTTAAAGTCTGGTAATTATTGGCCTATAAACTAGACATTTGTGGTGGGTAAGTTAATCATTAAAGATTATGCTAGAGAATAGAATTTGAATCAGTTTGGCTTTATGAAGGGCAATTGCATCAAAAAAATGTAATTGCTTTTTATGATGAAGTAATAAGGACTTGGGACAGTGGGGTTGCAGTATATGTGATATATTTGGATTTTGCCAAAGCTTTGGATACAGTGCTACATAAAAATATCTTTCTGAACTAAGGTGTGTTGTTCTTGGTAATGTTGACATTTCTCTAGTTTCTCAGGTCCCTAGTGTGGTCTCACAGGATTCTGTATTGTGTCCATTTATATTTAATTCATATATTATTGACTTGGAAATAATCTAGAAGTGATTGCAGAAGACACAAAACTCTGAAGACCCAATTATTCAATGCAACATGTAGCATTCTTGCAGGGGGATCTGGACAAACTGGTATTCCAGGCAACTAAGTGTAGATGAGGCTGAGTGTGTCACGTGACATTTAAAAAAAGTTGCACCATTCGAATTGTCATAAAATTTCGTTGCCACTTTTTGTTGCACTGAATTATTTTCAAGAGGATTGGGGTTTGGGAGTTTGGTCAATTTTTTTTTTAATAAAGCAAGAAAAACTCAAGTTATAGTAAATAACCACCTCACTGTTGACAAATGTAAAAGTATACACCTTAGATGTAAAAAATATGCAAGCTGCTTATCCCTTAATCAACCATTAATGGACCTTCTTTAGACAAATCCTTGATGGAGATAAACCATGTGGATAATACATTAACTGTAGCAATCAGCTGTTGCAAGGGCAAACAAGGTTTTGATCTGTATTATAAATTACTGGTAATGCCCAATCTAAAATAGGCAATGCTCAAAAAAGACATTATTGAATTTGAAGGAGTCCAAAGAAGGGTAACTATGGGTAGTCCAACAACTGTGTATGGAAGAATCACACCTACCAGCAAATGCTTTTTAATCCATTTATTGCACCATAAAATGTGGCACAAGCTTTTGGAGAATACGGTGCATCATTTCTCAAGTGCAATGACCAATTGGCCTGGAAGCAGTCAGGGAAGTGAATGCACCCTAGAGAATCAAGTACGTGGTGTGTGGAGGAATTTTGCTCTTCAACTATGGGTAGTCTCAGTTGTGGAGAAAAGCTGGGCAAGTTGGGGTAGTTTAATCTGGAGAAGAGGTCAACCCATAAAGATTTTTTCACCCAATAAAAGAAAACACAATTATAAGCAACTTTCCAGTATGAATTTATTAAAAAGTGTTAATGGAATTGTTATTGAAAGCAACATCTGCTTAACTACTGGTTGTTACTTTTTAAACAATGTTGCACAAGCCAGTCTCCTACAGCAAGACAGGTCTGTCAATCCATTTTCTTTTATTAGGCAAAAAATTATATGTCGGGTTGACATGTCCTTTAAGGGGAAATAACTATGTATAAATGTATAAGTGGTCTTATAATAAACTCTGTGATACTTGCAACAAATGTGAAGGCATTCACTGAGATTGGTAGAAAGGAGATTCCATCTTGACAGTGTTTAATTCTCACCTTAAAGTGGTTTCAGTGCCAGATACATTAAATAGCTTCCAGAAAAGGTTTGATGGAAGCTGAGAAAATACAGGGTTACTGAGTTGATCCAAGAATTGGCCATCTTTCAGTCAGGAAGGATTGTTTGCCCTGAGGCAAAATGGAGAGTAGCGATGGGCAAATTTATTCAATACAAATTTGCGGTGAATTCCCACGTTTTATGGCTGGCGAATAAATTCGCGAAACTGCAACGAAAATTCACCAGTGTAAATTCGCCAGCATCCACAAAATGAGACGCCGGAGGCGTGTTGCAAATTTTTCGCCGTTTCGCAAATTTCACTGGAAATGCGTGAATTTTTCGTCGAAGTGAAATGGGACAAATTCGCCAATCACTAATGGAGAGGCTTCATGTGGGTTTTGTTTTTGCCTTCCTTTGGATCATCTAGAAGTTAGGCTGCTTTCATTTAGATAAAAAGAACCAACTTGAAGGAAGTTAATAGCTATGTATTTTGTTAGACCAGAAATAGGAGAATTGGCAATTTTATATAGGAGAGAACAGAAATGAATTATGATTTGAAAATACTCTTTCTAAACAAGAATTAGATTTTAGATTTTTTGATTTATTCCTATCATACTTTTATGTTTAAACAAATATTATTTACATACAAGTACAGTACAAAACTAGTGTGACTTTTTTTTTTGGGGGGGGGGGGGGTTGGGTCTTAATTTTAATCTTGTCAAGCTCATCCCAAGAAAACAAACCTATTTTCTAAGCAGCATATTTGAATGCAAATTCATTGTGTATGTGCAACCAAGCAAATGATTCATTTTTTTGTGAGTTTCCTGGCAAATGAAGTGTAAGTTCTAAAATTTCATTTTTTTTCCAAGTCAATTAAAATAGCTTAATTGTCTTTGTAGTTCAAGAAAACCTACACATAAACAGATGTTCACAAACACAAAGCTAGTTTCCCCTGCCTAAACAAAATGTATGCTTTCCGTGACAAATTCAACAATAAGAACTGAGGCTTCAATAAGGACTAGTGATGAGCAAATCAGTCCAAATCTGAAAAAAACTCATTTAAGTCAATGGGCATTTTCTGGCATTTCGTTACTTTGCCGATCTACTAACGCTGTGGCGAAAAGAAGTAACTGCGCTAATTCACTAACTTGCGGATTTTACTGAACGTTACCTCTTGCGCCAGATTTGCCTTCGCCACCAGGCGAAGTGCAATAGAGTAGATAGGGATTGCTTTAAATGTTTTCTAAGTCCCAAAAAACGCTGGCGTCTTTTACTTTTTTAAGGGTGATAGGCTGAAAAAGATCGTAAATTTTTTTGGAGGTACCCCCCTTCCCCCCTACATTTCCTAACATATGGCACCTAAACTATCAGTGGGCACATGTATAGGACAAAATAACAACTCTATTTTATCTTATGAAGCTTTCCCAGGCTTGTGTAGTGTAATGTATTTGCTGCTACATATACGTCCATTGTACTTTAACTTGGCACCGTATGCAAATTAGACATCGCTTGCGTAACTTTGCTTTGCTTGATGAATTAACGGAATTAACTTCACTACCTTTCGCCTCCCTGAGCGCAACTTTGGATTTTAGTGAATTAGCGGCGCCCTGGCGAAACTTCACTTGGCATAGTGCGGCGAAGCCAACGCTGGTGCAACTTCGAAGGTAAGTAAATTTGCCCCAATGACTTTTATTATTTGGCTCTTTTCACACAAAATGCATTGAAGTCAACGGGCGTTTTTGCACGCTTGTATTTTTTTTTCTCCCTTGAAAATTTGCTGTGACTTGGTGAAAAAATGTCACCAATGATTAAACAGGGAATTCTCTGTTAATCCATACCTGGCAAAAAATTACGCTTATCACTAAATAGTACCTTTGATTATCCTCTTTCCTTTCTTCAGAGAGAGGAAGATAAGTAGTAGTCAAAATCTAATTCATTGAGGAATAAAGCTATTATTTTAAAATCTGTACCCCAAGTGGAGAGTGCTGGGGACTGCAATATTATCAAGCTGAACACACATTTTTGTTAGCATACTAATTATCAGTTGTCAAATTTTGGACAGTATTATATAGCTACGCAATAGCTAAACAAACTTTTCTTGAATTGGAGGACCGCTCAGAATCCAAAATTCTAAACCCTTTATCCATGACTCATGTTATACAGTAGTTTGAACAGTTATGCCAATAAATCAACTAATTTTTTAAAGATAAAAATAAAAGAAAAAAAGTGTCTGTATAAATTACAGGTGATTGATTAATTAATCACAAGGGTTTAAGCAACCCAGGAAATTAAATCTGAATTTCCGAAAATTCTACTTGTGAGTTTAGCAGGCACCTATTTAGAAATGTGTATGGATAGTCATAATTTATAATATTGGTAATTTGTGCTCAATGTGGAAATAATTTTTTATTTTAGACTTTTATATTTATTTATGTTGGCAGTGAGTGCCTCTTTGATGTGGGTGGGGGCAAATTGTTCCTACAGCTAACCATTAGAGCATTAGAATGTTCAAAATAAAAGAGGGTCAAGTACAAACCCATGGCTACACAAAAGCATTTTAATCTTTATCAAGATAACAACCCCATGCCTTAACTAAATACCCAGTGTGTACAGCAAGTATTGGCACCAAAGTTACATCATAGTGATGTAAGAACCTACTAAAATACAGTATATATTATACCAAATTAGTAAAAATACTGTGCAAAATTTGGAAGCAACGGTGTAGGTTATGTTTAAAAACAACCTTGTAATTTGTGCAAGAATGGTAATGGTCACTATCTATGATATACTAAGGTATTGGATCTATCTGGAATGCTTGTTTGTGTGATTTTAGTGTTTATGCATTAAACAGTTTTAGTGTTTTTTTTACAAGTAAATGTCCATATTGTTTGTCTGCAAAATAAGCTTTGGCTTACCTGATTTTATTACAAGGCTATTGTTTATACAGCAAATATATTAACACAAAGACTGCTTACAATGCAATATGTTTGGTAACTTATGAAATAAACATTCAGGAATATGTTTTCAGAATTTTACAAAATGCTATTGCATATACGAGCGACATGTGCTTTATATTTAACAGTAAAACTCATAGCAAAAAACATATGGATATACAAAATCTGCAGTACATGTATAATCTTAGCGCATTAGCCAGCAGGAACTTGAGGTCACCAAAAGAAAAAGACCTTTGCAGGGTGACAGTATTGTCAATTACAAATTAATTTAGCAGTTATTAAATGATTTGGCATTTAAAGAACATACACTGTGCGGAGCTCATTCAGTGAATTAGGAACTCCTCCTGAGCCTCTTAATTATACATGGTGTAATTCATTCTTATTAATTTTAAAGGTGAGAAGCACAGTTGTGCCAAAACCCATAATAGACTATCTCTAACTGCGTATTTTTTTTTATCTTCTGTTCTTGTTGCACTAATTGCTACTTTTTAAATTATTGCACGGGTTTTCAAAAGAATTAACTATATAAATATTGGCTTATATAATGTTTTATATAAGATATTGCTATTTTTAAGTTCTTATTGCGCGTTTCTAAAGATACAAATGTGAATGTTAATTAATGGCTAAGCTGTATCACTGAGGAAATTCTAAGGAGAAAAGTTCAAAATCCTAATTGAGCTGCTTATTATCACAAGAGATGGAGGTTCTTACTTTCAAGTTGACGGTATTGGAGAACCTTGACAACAAACCATTTATTTTTTTCTTATGTAAGAAGTGAAAGTAGGGGTTATAGATCAGTGTATACACTACAGTGCATCACGCTTCTTTTTGTCTGACAGAATTCACAATGAAAATGTTGCCTTTAAAATGTTATTGTATTAATGATCATTCCTCTACTTTTACAATGAAGAAAAAATGAACACTTTTTACATCTACATTATTTTATAAACTTGTCATAATGGCTTACTTGTGTATATTTAGCTTTTCTGAAAAGTACTCACCTGAGACTAGAGCACCTCTTGTCATAACTGCAAAGGCTGTCAATATCATCATTATTTTATTAGATTTTTCCCAAAAAGAGAGAACCTATATTTAAGACTAATTATCTTTATTATAGTTTTTATCATTTGGAACAGTTACTTGCTCACCCAAGACACGTTTGTTCTTGTTTCACATTTTAAATGGAGGATCTTAGATACTATGTCAAATGTCCGAGGGAAAGTTCACTGAACCTTATTTGTACCTGTTTGCTCTGCCTTTATGTACCATGGCAATTAAATTAATATGGTAGGATTACTGACCCTAGACAGTGCCATAGATGAAACAGGGGATGTTGTGTTTCTATGTTTTAATTACTTCTATTTTTATTCGTGTCTCTCCTCATCTTTGTTAAAGAAAAATTGTTACTGGAGTTGCCAAATGCTACCAGTCACTATGTACCCTCATACTGTACCCTGTATTTCAATAATCAATTTACTCTGTCTGAAGGATACATAATAAATATGATAATAAAAATAGTTAACACCAAAAGCCATATATTAGTGGCTATATTTATATGCATTATAATCCATATAATCCTGTATTGAATTTTAGGGGCATATTTATTAAGGGTTGAATTGCAAATTTGAAAAACTTCGAAATTCAAATTCAAAAAGACCAACCAAAATTAAGTCAAAGGTTTTTTTTGGCAGAATAGGTCCGTATTCAGCCGAATTTGAATCGTACGAATCAAGTAATAGCGCATTCAATCGAATTCGAATCAAAGTTTTTCCCAAAAAAGTTTTTCAAAGTCCACAATTGACTTGGATGGTGAATGGTTGTCGAATATTTAAAGAGACAGTACATGATACATTTTGATATCCGAATTTTTGAATGTTTTTCAAATTTTAATCAAATTTGGACTATTCCCTAGTCAAGGTACACAAAAATAGCTCAAAATTTGAATTTTTTAAATTAAAAAATTCACCTCGACCTTTGATAAATCTGCCCCTTAATGTCCTGATGTCTAAAAAGCCCCCTTCAGTTTATGCCTTATGATGAGGAAAATGGTTAAGAGTTGTTGCTTAAATTTATAACCATTAATATTCTGGGAAATGTTTAGGGTTTAATGCTGAGGCTTTAACATAGTTCCATAATGGAACTCTGGATATCAAGTCTGGTCAATGCCTTATCAGGCCAGCAACAGGTAGTCACCTGATATAACTGACCACTCTAAATGCTTTATTTCCAGAATATGTTTTGCAAAGGTTTTGTTATACAGTATAAGAGGGATGGACTCATACCATGGAGTGAAATGGACTCTCTGAATGCAAGCTGGAGAGGGAGTAGGTTTAGGGGTTGAATTTGTGTTTACTATTAAATACATCCATGGAACTAAACCAGAATGACTGCTATAAACATGCCTTTATTCATCTTTAACTTTTTTATATGCTGGGGAGAAGGAAGGTAAAATATTCATACTATAAGGGGGCCTGAACATGAAAAAATATTTTTTGTATTAGTTCTGTTAGCATGTTTTATGGCATAGCAACCCTTTAAGTTCTTAATCTACTGTATTATATTACAACTAGTATTACTTAATACTAAAGAAATGTTTATATCAGATTTTGAACAAAATCTTTGTCTAGCACTGTCTACAGTTAGAATACCTATAAAAACTAATGGTTTTGTCGCAGTGCGTTGGATCGTGCCGAAAATGTCCGTGTAGTCCTACCCGTCTCAATTTTATTGTTTGATCTACTTTCTCTTTAATGGCATCAGTGACTCTTAAATAATATAGTTATCATTTACATTTACCTTCTTTAAGGACAGATTTGCGCTACAAATCAGCAGGGGCACATGTTCAGTATCTTTGGGTGCAGTCACAATTGAGACTTAATAGTCTTAAATAAGTTTGTTTAGATCTCTTCATTTGTGTGTATTTTACTTTTACTAAAACAATTTAAATTCACAGCAGGTTAAGGAAGCCAAGAGGCACACTTTACTTTTGTCAGCTAACAAGAATAAAAAGGAAAAGAAAAAGAGAAAAGGAACCTTGTTTTGTAACTGTATCAAACACTACACCTCTGTAGTTCACCCACTTCTCTCCACATATAGTTTCGGTTTGTTGTATAATTTAACAAGGGAATCCTTAATTGTTACAATAATCCAAACCAAAACTATGTTGTACCAACATAGTTTCGGTTTGGATTATTGTAACAATTAAGGATTCCCTTGTTAAATTATACAACAAACCGAAACTATATGTGGAGAGAAGTGGGTGAACTACAGAGGTCTAGTGTTTGATACAGTTACAAAACAAGGTTCCTTTTCTCTTTTTCTTTTCCTTATTATAACTAACTGATACCTTGTGTGACTGTGGAGTCTGAGAATTCATTTATTATTGTAACAGTTAACTTTCCTTCTAATAAAATCTAACAAGAATAAACACATGGTCTTAAATATGTATATGATGGCAAGGTTGTTCTCGATTTCTCGGTGGGGAATTTACTATGCAGAGCTCAGACAGCACTGTGTAAGGTTGCACAATGGGAGGGGTACTTTTAGGAAGGTCAAATTAATTCACTATGTATAAAGTATAGTCATTTTACGTTTTTGTTATATATTAGAATATATTGCCCTTGACTTGCCATCAATTAGATTTTTATGAATAAAACAATTCATGAAAGCTTTATTGAAAATGTTATTATTACATCCGCATGAACATTGTTAAGGCTTATTTTGAATTTTTTTAAATAAATACAGGTGCTGCAAACGTAATTAGTTATTCTCTCTGGCATCTCTCTCACAGTCGTTAGTATATAACATTTAAATAGCTATGGGGTAGAGTACCTTATGCACTGATCATAGCCCTTTAACCACACTGCTTACAACAAAGGGACTAGGAAGAGCTGTTGATTTTTTAAAAATTTGACCCTAGAAGTGCAGTGAAGCTCACAGTCACCATCTTTCGTCACTTCATATTGTCTTCGGGTCTTATCGCCGACTTGCGCATGCACAGTTGAAGCCAATTTTTGATTTGGCGCATACTCCCACAGGCTTCGTGTTGACGAAGAGATCCGAAGACAATACGAAGCAAGGAAAAGGGTGACCGGGAGCTCCACTGTGCTTCTCTGTATTTAAGGGTCAAGTTTTTGTTTTTTTACTAATGCAAATCGCAAGGAGGGGAGGGGGTGTCAATGTCAGGGAGTTTATGGGGGTTTTGGTGCAAGGGTTTAGTTCTACTTTAAGTTTACAAAATTACTGAGCATATAATCATAATTAATCAATATGTATAAACTTCATGACTACTTGACTGTAATTCTTAAGGTGCCATATACAAATACTTATAGCTAATTGAGGAAGGAAGAAGTAAGCAACAAAGTTTCTTAACAAGTATGGAAAGCTGATTTGAAAATAGCTGCATAACATTGAGTGTCTCATCAGCTTAGCCTTTAGATTAGAAGTGTTTCTAAATGTAATTATTGTGTCTTGTTAATCATGAAAACAAATTAGCAGTGAATTGTGTTAGGTATGTGTGATTCAGTAATGACACTCAGCTCATAACAATTACAGTTCATGTTTAGCTGTAGTATCATATTTGTCGAAGGCTTATTACCATAAATCTTCATAATAAACTCAGCATACTTTCAGACTTTTGTGATATACTATAACAACCCAAACATTTAACTTATCCATACTTTATCAACTTCTAATACAGTGTCCAAATACACCCTGTGACAAACTGGGTGCCTGTACATGTACATTTTTGGGGTAAATTAGCTACGATAGGCAGGTAAACCGAGGATTAGGAGCAAAAAGACAGGGAAACAGCGTCTTCAGGCAAAAATACAGGTTTATTTAGGAAAACTCCTCCAACATAAAGTCACTGGAATACAGAAACACAGTTCATCAGTGTTTTAACAGCATGCATTCAGAAATCTTTTCCTCACACTGGGCTTTTCACCATACAAGTTGGCTTCCACATTCAGGAATATTCAGGCTTAGCACTAAGCCCACTGACTTTCCCCTCCAGAGACACAAATTCACCAGCTTCTGGCCTGGCTCACCTTCTGACAGCACTTCAATTACTTTAGACTCACAATGACTTTGTCATGTCTCCCTCTGCTCCTTGCAGTGACAGGCAGCACCCCAGCCCCTCTGGGAGTTCCTAGCACAGACAGGTAACCTTTCTGTTCTCTGCCCTGCTCTGAGAGACCTTCCTAACTCTCCCATTAGAATTAAATACCTTTCCACAGGACAGCCTTCCTGTGGAAGTGAGCTCCAACATGCGAACTGGACCACTGGAATGGTTAGTAAAATCTCCTTTGCAGCGTCCATCCCCTATTGGTGAGAAATTAAAGGCAAAACTCACCTTTTTTACACATTTCTTTGGTCAATCTACCTCAGCCCTTTAAAATGATAGTTCAAGCATAATTTTATGTTAGTTTAATGAACAATTATCTCTTTTTCCAAGAAAAATACAATGAAAAACTTTTATTTTTCCAGATTTCCTAAAGCTTTTTCATCATCTTAAGGTGATGTCCAAGCAGCTTCTTCAGTTCAACTGGGCCCCCGACAGCACGCGCGACACTGACTTCTTCAGTGTTTCCGGGCGTACGGAGGGGGCGGGGGGCCCGGCTGCTCATCCCCCGCCAGGGCCCGCCTCCCTCTAGTTACGGTACTGTCTGCTTCTGTACAAATTACCTGACCTCACAATAGCATAGGAATTTACAGTATTAGAATGTAAGCTTAAAAAAAGAAACAAAATGCCATATTTTCAGCATGAGTGAGCTGTACTTGCTGCTTTGCTGTAAGAGTTTTTAGGTAGTTTTCAGAAAACAGATCACAATGACATTAAAGTACTGTTATTGGCATTTTCTAATTAAAGAAACTTTGAACACTTTTACTGTTAGATATTATAATTGAAAAGCATGTTTGCAAAGAATAGGGATGTAGCGAACGTCGTAAAAAAAGTTCGCGAACATATTCGCGAACTTGCGTCAAAAATGCGAACGGTTCGCGAACGTCGCGAACCCCATAGACTTCAATGGGAAGGCGAATTTTAAAAGCTAGAAAAGACATTTCTGGCCAGAAAAATGATTTTAAAGTTGTTTAAAGGGTGCAACGACCTGGACAGTGCCATGCCAGAGGGGGATCAAGGGCAAAAATGTTTCTAAAAAATCCATTGTTGACACAGCGCTGCGTTTTGTGCTGTAAAGGGCAGAAATCACACTACATTTCTAAACCTGTGTAATAAAATGCTTTAAAACGTCCGGCGTCTACATGCCAATCAAGTCGTGTAAAAGTTACAGCCTGTTCACACGCAAAGACGAAACGCGGTGCTTACTGCAACGCAAAAAGACGCAAAGAGCTTTAATGAATGATACCGTCAAGTGAGCAAATAATAGTTTTTAATTACTAGTTGCTTGTCACCTCCAGGATGTTCGTCCTGTTGGTGGCAATATTTCTGTAGTGGTGTGTTTAGCAGTCACCGTGCTTGTGCGCACGTGCACGGTCAGGCAGAGGTAATTCAATGTACAGTGAAGCGAACCAAAAAACACTGATTCTGCAGTGTGGGCCCAGTTTTGGTCTACTTTATTGATCACCTGCGGTGACCATAAAAGATGCGATTTTGCCACTGTTGCAGAACCCTGAAAAATTAGGCATGTGTACTTTCCTGAAAAATTATGTTTTTTTTGTCGCAGCCACTGAACCAGAAGTCCAGAAACAATATGCCATATAAATGCTGAAAATATTAATTTTTTTTTGTGGCAGCCACTGCAGCACAGAGGCCAGAAAAAATATGCCATATAAATGCAAACAATATTAATTTTTTTTGTCGCAGCCACTGCAGCACAGAGGCCAGAAAAAATATGCCATATAAATGCAAACAATATTAATTTTTTTTTGGTCGCAGCCACTGCAGCACAGAGGCCAGGAAAAATATGCCATATAAATGCTAACAATATAAAAAATTTTTGTCGCAGACACTGAAGCACAGAGGCCAGAAAAAATATGCCATATAAATGCTGAAAATATTCCATTTTTTTGGTCGCAGCCACTGAAGCACAGAGGCCAGAAAAAATATGCCATATAAATGCTGAAAATATTCTGTTTTTTTTGGTCGCAGCCACTGAAGCACAGAGGCCTGAAAAACTCAGGATTTACCTGGATTCAAATTAAACCAGTAGGGTTTGCACCCTAGTTTGTAACGGTGGAGTCATGAGGCGTGCAGAGAAGGACAGCTGCATGGGGAGTCAGAATCAGAAACTCAGAACAAGTCTTCCGGCGTGCAGTAACCCTCCGAGATCCACCCCTCATTCATTTTAATAAAGGTCAGGTAATCCACACTTTTGTGACCTAGGCGAGTTCTCTTCTCAGTTACAATCCCTCCTGCTGCACTGAAGGTCCTTTCTGAGAGGACACTTGAGGCGGGGCAAGACAAGAGGTTCATGGCAAATTGTGACAGCTCTGGCCACAGATCAAGCCTGCGCACCCAGTAGTCCAGGGGTTCATCGCTCCTCAGAGTGTTGATATCTGCAGTTAATGCCAGGTAGTCCGCTACCTGCCGGTCGAGGCGTTCTTTGAGGGTGGATCCCGAAGGGTTCTGCCGCTGCCTTGGGCTGAAAAACATTTGCATGTCTGACGTTACAGAGTGGCCAAAGTGCTTTGTCCTTGCAGGTGCGCTCGTGGCAGGATTACTGGCACCTCTGCCCCTGGAATGTTGATGAGTTCCTGAAGTGACATCACCCTTAAAAGCATTGTACAACATGTTTTGCAGGCTGGTTTGTAAATGCAGCATCCTTTCAGACTTGTGGTATGTTGGTAACATTTCTGCCACTTTATGCTTGTACCGAGGGTCTAGTAGAGTCGCGACCCAGTACAGGTCCTTCTCCTTAAGCCTCTTGATACGGGGGTCCTTCAACAGGCATGACAGCATGAAAGACCCCATTCTCACAAGGTTGGATGCAGAGGTATCCATCTCCGCTTCCTCGTTATCAAGGACTGCATCATCCACGGTCTCCTCCCCCCAGCCACGTACAAGACCAGGGGTCCCCAAAAGGTCACCACCAGCCCCCTGGGAAGCCTGCTCCTGTTGGTCCTCCTCCTCCACAAAGCCACCTTCCTCCTCTGACTCCACTTCTGACACCTCTCCCTGCGTTGCAGCAGGTGCCTGGGTTCGTTCTGGTGATTCCGACCAGAAATCGTGCGCTTCCTGCTCCTCGTCACGCTGGTCTACAGCCTCATCTGTCACTCGTCGCACGGCACGCTCCAGGAAGAAAGCAAAGGGTATTAGGTCGCTGATGGTGCCTTCGGTGCGACTGACCATATTTGTAACCTCTTCAAAAGGGCGCATGAGCCTGCAGGCATCGCGCATAAGCACCCAGTAACGGGGGAAAAAAATCCCCAGCTCTGCAGATCCAGTCCTACCGCCCGGTTCAAACAGGTATTCGTTGACGGCTCTTTGTTGTTGCAGCAGACGTTCCAACATGAGGAGCGTTGAATTCCAGCGAGTCTGGCTGTCGCAAATCAAACGCCTGACTGGCATGTTGTACCGCTGCTGAATGTCAGCAAGGCGTGCCATGGCTGTATAGGAACGTCTGAAATGGGCCGACACCTTCCTGGACTGCCTGAGAACGTCCTGGAATCCTGGGTACTTTGAGACAAAACGTTGTACTATTAAATTCAGAACATGTGCCATGCAGGGCACATGTGTTAAATTGCCCAGTCTCAGTGCTGCCAACAGATTGCTTCCATTGTCACACACCACTTTTCCGATCTTCAGTTGGTGTGGGGTCAGCCACCGATCGGCCTGTGACTGCAGAGATGACAGGAGTACAGATCCGGTATGGTTTTTGCTTTCCAGGCACGTCATCCCCAAGACAGCATGACAACGGCGTACCTGGCACGTCGAATAGCCTAGGGGGAGCTGGGGGTGCACAGGTGTGGAGGAGGAGGAGGACCCAGCAGCAGAGGACGAAGAAGAGGAAGAAGACGAGGTAGAGAGCGAAGGAGGAGTAGAGGTGGTGGCAGAACCGCGTGCAATCCGTGGCGGTGACACCAACTCCACTGTCGTTGTTGAGCCACACATTTCCTGCTTCCCAGCCATGACCAAGTTCACCCAGTGGGCAGTGTAGGTGACATACCTGCCCTGACCATGCTTGGAGGACCATGCGTCAGTAGTCATATGGACCTTTGGCCCAACACTAAGTGACAGAGATGCGGTGACTTGGCTCTGCACATGGTGGTACAGGTGTGGTATTCCCTTTTTTGAAAAAAAATTGCGGCTGGGTACCTTCCACTGCGGTGTCCCAATTGCTACAAATTTGCGGAAGGCCTCAGAGTCCACCAGCTGGTATGGTAAAAGCTGGCGGGCTAAGAGTGCAGACAAGCCAGCTGTCAGACGCCGGGCAAGGGGGTGACTCGCAGACATTGGCTTCTTACGCACAAACATGGCCCTCACAGAAACTTGGCTGGGGGCAGATGACTGGGAATGGGAACTGGTGGTCAAGGTGGAAGGCGGAGTGGAGGGTGGTTCAGACGGGTCAAGGACAGCAGAGGTAGAGCAGTAAGATGCTGGACCAGAAGGAGGGTGGCTTTTAGTTTGCCTGTTGCCTTTGAGGTGTTGCTCCCAAAGTGCTTTGTGCTTGCCGTTCATGTGCCTTCGCATAGAAGTTGTACCTATGTGGCTGTTGGGCTTCCCAAGACTCAGTTTCTGACTGCACTCATTGCAAATTACAACGCTTTTGTCAGAGGCACACACATTAAAAAAATCCCACACTGCTGACCTTTTTGAGGCTGGCAATCTGGGGGTAAAAGTAGAAGTCGGCGGCGTTGGCGGCAATGGCGGGTGCGTTGGCCGGCTGACCACAGGTGCCGATACATGTTGTTGCCCTACTGTTCCCTGCGAGCTGTCCTCCCTGCTTCTTCTAAGTCTTATTCTCCTCCTGCCTCTCTGACTCTCCGTCTCTCCATCTGAACTATCCTCCTCTTGCTCTCTTCTACTGGGCACCCACAAAACATCAATCTCCTCATCATCATTCTCCTCAGATGCATCAATTTCTTCTAACAGCTCACAGAAGGAAGCAGCAGCGGGGACCTCCTCGTCATCACTCATTATGTCCATCTCTGTTGTGTTCTCTGCCAGAATTAAATCTGGTGTAACGTCCTCATCTCCTTCATCTTCGTCTGCCAATAATGGTTGCGCATCACTTAGTTCAAGAAACTCATGTGAAAATAACTCCTCTGACTCCAGTGAAGAAGGGGCGCCGGTGGTGGAGGAAGTGTTACATGGGATGCCCATAGCAGTGGAGGATGAGGATGTTGTGGTAAAGTTAGAAACGGTAGAGGATGGGGTGTGCTGTGTAAGCCAGTCAACTACCTCTTCAGCATTTTGGGAGTTCAGGGTCATTGCCTTTTTAAAAGTGGGCAATTTCCTAGGGCCACAGGATAGCATAGCAGCACGGCCCCTAGTGCCTCTGCGTGGCGGCCTGCCTTTGCCTGGCATTATTTTTAAAACAAAAACAACAACAACTCAGGTGGTGTTTCTGGAGACGGTATTATTATTGATATTTAGACAGAATGTGAACAAGCTCACAGAGCTAGATGGGAGTTGTTTGAAAATGAAGAAGAAGAAGAACACACTGGGCAAACAAGGCCTACAAGGTCAACGTATACACTACTACAGCAGTGGATACGGAATATATTATTGCTGCCTGAAAAACGTCACTCGGGTGGTGTTTCTAGAGACGGTATTATTATTGATATTTTTTTTTTTAACAGGTTTCCTTTTTATTATTTTCAAAATGAGGGATACAGAAAGCAAAAAGGAGGGAGGGGAAAGTCAAAGAAAAGAAGGTACAATAACATCATATCACAGTCAGTATACAATCAAATGTACAGCAAATTTCAGTACATCAATGCAAAGAAGCCCCTAAGTGAATATCACACCACAAGTCCCACAACTTCGGAAATTTACCCGGACACCCTCGAGCCTCATAAGTGAGTTTTATTAACGGAAGCATGTTATTAACATATTGTATCCATTCCCTCTTTACCGGAGGATCAGGGGAGATCCAGTGCATCACCAACATTTTTTTTGCATAGAATAGTAATGTCCTCACCGTTAGTCTAACATGGGCAGCCTGCAGTAGATCCTCTACTACCCCCAACAGGCAGCTTTCAGGGTTATACATATTAGGCACCTCTAGGACTTCTGAAATATATACACACACTTCCTTCCAATAGCCCACAATTGTCGGACAGGTCCATACCATGTGCCAGAAGGAACCATCCAATACCCGACATCGTGGGCACCGTGGTTCAGCCAATCTACCCATTCTAACTAGTTTGTTAGGAGTAAGGTAGGTACGCAAGAGAAATTTATGCTGGTTTAACCTGTCTCTATCTGAAATTAAAAAGCTATATAAGTGACCTGTCCCTTCCTCCCATTGGTCGATAGTAAGGGATGGCAAATCTATCTTCCACGTGTCATATGCTCTTCCAAATGGAGAAGGTAGAATAAGCAGAAGACTAGTGTACACATACGAAATCATTTTAGGAGGATGTGATTGACGTAAGTAGGTAAGTATGACAGGTTCTGACAAGTCCCCCAAGAGTCCCCCAAATTGTGATTGGAACATATGCCGCAGTTGGAGATAACGGAACATGGGAATCGTAGGGACGGCCAGCTCCTGTTCTAATTTAATTTTGTCCACAAAAAGATTATCTACTATTAATTCTCCTAAATACTTAAGCTTCCTGGGGGCCCAATAGCCGACCGCCTCAGCTCCATGGAAATGCGACAAATATGAATTATTCCATAGCGGAAGATAAGGGGACTCGAGTGGGAACTTAACACCAAGCAATTTCATAGCTTTTTGCCAAGCCTGATAGGGTGCCAGCATACAAGGGGGCAGATTTGGGTGGTCTTTCAACTTCCGAAGGGGGCAGTTCCGTAGTGCCTCTAGCGAGCCTACCCAATGAGCCTGAAGTAAGACATTAGGATTATCTAGATCTTGCGTGAGCCACCAGTGAATATAGACTATTTGCGATGCAAGGTAGTAGTAGAGAAAGTTAGGTAACCCAAGACCTCCCTTATCATAGGGCACATTCAGAGCCTTAGAGGAAACCCGTGGCACCTTATTGTTCCACAAAAATGGAGTAATCAAGGCCTGGATTCCAGTACAAATCTCCTTATGGAGTGGGATTGGACTATTATGAAACACATAGAGATATTTGGGTAGGTAGACCATTTTAATCAAATTGACCCTCCCCCACAACGTCAGTGGCAGAGATCCCCAAACCGAGAGGGCCAATTTAAGTTTCTGAGTGATAGGGGTGACATTCATAGGTACAAATTGGTCCGGCTCACGATGAATGTGAATGCCCAGATATTTAAAGGACTCCACACATTGGTGGATACGGAATATATTATTGCTGCTTGAAAAACGTCACTCAGGTGGTGTTTCTGGAGACAGTATTATTATTGATATTTAGACAGAATGTGAACAAGCTCACACAGCTAGATGGCCACTGGGCAAATAATGCCTGCAAGTGCACTACTATTGGTGCACTACTATGAAGAACAGCAAACAGCACTGGACACCTTAAAGAACAGTAAGATAAGTAAAATAAAAAAAAAAATTATATGTATATTAAAAAAAAAAAATATTCTCGGGTTGGTGCTGCTGAACTACTAGGAGCAGCACAGTAGCACACCAGTCCCACTCCCCAACACTGCTAGACTAATAGCACTTGGCTGTTAAAGTAGCAAAGTAAAACAACAAAAAAGAAAATAAAAGCAGTCCTTACAAGGACTATTGGGTTATTACAGCAGTCAGCAGATGAGATCAGAAGAGATCAGTGCCCACAGCAGGCAGCTACATACAGAGCACTGCAGTAGAAGGTAGATTACTAGCCAGCAAAGCTACCCTAAAATGTCCCTCAAATCCCTGCAGACTTCTGTCCCTCCAATACAGAGCAGTATCAAGTAGATTACTAGCCAGCAAACTTACTATCAACTGTCCCTCAAATCAGTGAAATCACTAGCAGCTCTCTCCCTACACTAGCTCTTCCAAGCACACACAGGCAGAATGAAAAAACGCTGCAGGGCTTCAGTTTATATATGGAAGGGGAGTGGTCCAGGGGGTGTGGGGGTGGTCCAGGAGGGAGAGCTTCCTGATTGGCTGCCATGTATCTGCTGGTCTGGGGTGAGAGGTCAAAAAAAAGCACCAGGTAAGGCGAACCCAAAATGGCGAACGTCGCGCGACGTTCGCGAACTTGCGGCGGACGCGAACAGCCGATGTTCGCGCGAACAAGTTCGCCGGCGAACAGTCCGCGACATCCCTAGCAAAGAACACCATAACATTTGTCTACTTTCCAAAGGATATTTAATATTATGTTTTACTTCTACTATCTCATTGGGATCTGTCTTCTGTATAAAAAAAAAACTCAACAACATGAATAATTATAAAATGGCTAAATAGGAAATTGTCAAATGTTATATTGTGTTACTTGTACACTGTATTACCAAATCCACATTCCAGTTTAGAATTTACGTGGAAAGTTCATACCCAATGTATATTAGGCCGCAAAATATCTATAAACCTCCACAAATGTGTAATCAGTGAACACCATCCTCTAATACTTGCCACCCCAGTTGTCCTTAGGTTAATAGTAAGGCTGCAACATTAACTAACATTATCTAACACACTCGGCCCCTCCCTTGGGAATTTTCTTTGGCTGTTGGCCACTGAGCATGCTCAGTTTATCTTAGCTCAGATGACTAAATACGCCCTCCAGTCTGGCAGCCAATGAAGAGATGGCAATGTTGGTTCCCATAGAAACTCTACTCTTGCTGTCTGCTCCTATTTTTTCTCATAATATCCTTTTCTGAGTTCAGCTTAACCAATACAGTGCTCAATTGATGTAGAGCTTTTATAAAGTAAACTCTGCCTTTGTAAGCCTGTATTCATGACTGCATAAACTTTACAGCGCATATGTGCTCTCTGCAGATGTAAATGTCACTGATGATGTGTTTGGAAAATGGCTTCCAGGAGAAAGCTACTACAGGTATGGGATCCATTATTTGGAAAACTGTTATCCAAAATGCTCTGAATTATGGAATATCTCCTATAGACTCCATTTTATCAAATGAATCCAAATTTTTACAAATTATTTCTTTTTTCTCTGTAAATATTAAACAGTTTGTTATACTTGATCCAATAGATATAATTAAGCATTATTAGAGGCTAAATCATCCTATTGGGTTTATTTCAAATTTACATGATTTTATAGTAGACTTAAGGTACGAAGATCTGAATTACGAAAATATCCATTATCCAGAGAACCCCAAGTTCCAAGCATTCTAGATGGAGCTAGTGAACAGAGGGCATATATGAAGTACAAATAATGCAGTTTGAGTGGGAGAGTTGTGTCAACTTTATATGTTATGAAAACGTAGATTTACATTTCCTTTAAGGATTGAGATGGTAAATTATGGCCAAATATAGTCAACATTGTACCCTCTAGTTGTAGCTAGCTGGTGTCAGTAAGGGCAATACATAAACAAGAAGGCTACTAAGATATGACCTGGTTCATCCACTGATTCACTTTAAAGGATAAATTAAACTCAGGAAGCAATTTTGCTAGGAATGCAATGTCTTGTGTTTTGGGACCCACGTTTTTTTCTACTGATTCATATCATGGGATCTGAACTGCTGTCGCTGAGGTCACAATATATAGTATATCTATACAATATTAAAGTCATCATACAAAGCAGATTAGACATTTATTGATTCACATTACATGGCACAATAGAATATAGTGCACTTTGTACCGGAATTCATTAGCTCTATCATATTAGCTTCTATGACAGTGGAAAATCACACTAATGTTTTGATGATTTCTGACAACCCCTAAGCTTTGCTTCTAAACAGTAACACTGAACAAGTGTCCACTGGCACCTTAAAAGCTTGATAATGATCAGAGGATGAGCAGCTGGTATAGAAACCAATGAACTTATGAATTATTACTGTTATTGAGTTGTTGAAGCAATGCTGGAAAAAAACATATCTAGCCATATACTTTTTTAGGGTTTAGGTATCCATAACATTTCACAATTGTAAATTAAAAAGACATAGAAAGACATGACAGAGTGAATTAAAATGGATGTCAGAAAAATAAAGTAAGGTTAAAAAGTAAATCCTTTAATTCGACAGCAAGGTTGAAAACTTTAGCTGGAAATGCGTTTGCTGCTAAATTATTTATCTCAAGGCACAATCCTTCACTGTTATTACAGAAGTGGCCTGCTATCGGGAAGCTAAAGAGCCTAAAATATGACTTCCTTAAATAGCAGAATTGATTATTCAGATGTATGTAGTTTATTCTGTGAACATTTAAAATTAGTAAAGCCTCTATTATTGTTACTACTGTAACTCACAGTAAGCTTCAGCAAGTAATCATCGACTAGGTGAACTGAGTCACATAATTATATGTCAAACAGTTCACATAGTTTAGCATGTTACATCCAGTTCTAATACATTGTTTTTGTCGTACCAGATAGACCTATTTCCTATAAATGAAGTAAAACTAGTCCTGATTCTGTGCAGATTAGTTGCTCCAAAATGTGCACATCCTAAATCTAATCATTGATATGTCTGTCTTGCATTGTTGAAGAAAGAATATAGATTGTAATGTGAAAAAATTACGAATCACCTATAAAATAGATCCCTATAAAGAGTGTTAGATTTTTTTGTATATTCTTTAATGAATATATACTGTATGTGTTACATGAAGAGCTGGCAAACGCCCTATTTTTTGGGAGTAACCTTATTTTGGGCTCTGTCTCCCAGTCTCCCATCGCTCTTAAGAAATCCCTTAATTTCTGAGGATTTTCCATGATTACGGATGATTTGCTGCGAAAATCTGATGTGCGTATGCACAGAACATTTCAGTGATGTCAGCAGAAAGATTTGTGCATGTGAAGTGTGGAATCTTTGGCTTTTGGAGAAGTTCTGCACATTCTTACATGGTCATGTCCAATGACATCACCGGGTCAGGGAAAAATTTGGTTTCAGGCTGGAGCTTGCAGTATATCCCCCCAAATAATGTATTTAGAGGCTGACAGCTCTGCACACGATTCAGTTTAATGTGTGCATTACTTGAAATAATGTAATTCCTACTTTTAAGTAAAAGGTTAATAGAAATAACACCACAATAATTTCATTTTTCTCTGTAATAATAAATCTGCACCTTGTACTTGATCCAAACTAAGATATCATTAATCCTTATTGAAAGTAAAACCAGTCTATTGGGTTTGTTTAATGTTTACATGATTTTCTAGTAGATTAAGGTATGAAAATCAAAATAACAGAAAGCTCTATTATCTGGAAAACCTCTGGTCTTGAGCTTTCTGGATAACAGGTCCCATACCTGTATTTTATTTCCTATATTATTTACAAATTCTAATATTTATTTGACATTACTATATATAGGACATTAGGTAGCTGTCAAGACAATCTTAAAACCCATGTTTCCGCAGAAATTATATTACTGATAAAGGGTAAACTGATTTCCTGAAATCTTGCTATTGCATATAATTTGCGTTATAATTTCATTTTATTTAAGAATTATATTCTTATTCAGTACCTGTTCATGGTTTACATGTTTGCTTTCTCCCAAGTACATTTACCATTGCCCCAGGTGCAAGGGCAAAAAAACACTATGGGTTACAAAAATGCAACCTTTAGGGCCCATGAACTTACTAGATGTTTTGGGAGCACTCTGCACTGGATTATACATTTAGTAGAAGTGCAAGGCAGCCATGTACTTTAAAGGAAAACTATACCCCCCAAACAATGTAGGTCTCTATTAAAAGATACTGAGTAAAACAGCTCATGTGTAAAACCCTGCTTCATGTAAATGAACCATTATCATAATAATATACTTTTTTAGTAGTATGTGCCATTGGGTAAACATAAATAGAAAATTGCCATTTTAAAAAATAAGGGCCGCCCCCTGAGATCGTAAGATTCACTGTGCACACATACAAACCACATGTAAGGTCACATGAGCCAATTAACAGACAGAGTTCTGCCTTTTGCTTCCTCACTTCTTCCTGTTACAGTTAGTGTTGTAGTGTTTCTGGTCAGGTGATCTCTGAGGCAGCACAGATAGAGTCACGAAATGGTGGTTCAAGGCAAGAGATGTAAAAGGGCAATATTTATGTAAATATATACTCCAGTTTGGTAAGATTCTTTAATATGTCATTCAATTTGATATAAACTATCTGTTGCTTAAGTATTCATTTTTGGGGTATAGTTTTCCTTTAAGCCTGCTATAGGTAGGTGCTCAGAATAGGACTCTCCTGTACCTTGCTCCCAACAGCGCACCAAGGGGTCTCCTTTAGGCTGCCCATGCCCTGCCCCCTATGATTTTGGCTCCTGAAAACAGTTAGCGATGTATTCACAGGAAGGTACAAACGGCAGGGGAGAAAGTATAGTGAGTCCTATCTAACCCTTTGCATGTTAAAATGTTACTTAAGAAGCACTTGTTCAGCGAGGTAAACTGCCCTCTGCTCCTTGCTCTTGATAGAAAATACGGCACTAGGAGCAGAGAACAATATCAGAAGGCGCAGCTAGCTCTGTCCTAAATGATGTTCAAGTTGAGGGGGTAGTAGGGTACCTATGTGCCTCCCCCTTGCCCCCTTGGATTGAGAGATATCTTCAAGAAGACTTGTCTGTATCAAACAAGACTAAATAAAATAAGCAGGGCCGGGTAGCTCGCATGCACATCCTTTTTTCTTGACGAAGCACTAGCGTCTAATGAAGGGATGCACCAAATCCAGGATTCGGTTCGGGATTCAGCCAGGATTCGGCCTTTTTTTAGCAGGATTTGGATCCGGCCGAATCCTTCTGCCCTTCCGAAACGAATCCGTATCCTAATTTACATATGCAAAAAGAGACTGTCTAATTTGCATATGCAAATTAGGATTCGGTTCGGTATTCCGGCAAATCTTTCGCAAAGGATTCGGGGGTTCGGCCGAATCCAAAATAGTGGAAAATAATGTCTACAACATGCCATATAATTATCCATAAAATTAAATTATGTTTTAAATGTTTGGTAAAGAACAGCAGAACTAGGTCAGCCATTTATATCCCAGCGTACACACTGCACATCTCAAATAGGATGAACTAAATAAATACTGCTGCACATTTGGAAAATGTTGACAAATGTTTGCACCTTCAAAGACTACAAAAACACAGTGATGTTTATCATTAAATCATCAAAGACCAGTAAACACTGTTCCTTGACCTTTGGAAACCTATTTAAAATGATGTATTGCAGAATTTGAGATTGTAGATGCTTGGACTAAACAAACGAAGCTGAACTAATGATAAATAAACCACCATTATATCTTAGGAATTTGTTTGTTGGAAAATGCCAAAAAGTTACTTCGATACGTGGCCTAGAGATTTGTCACAAGAAAGATTGTCACAATCTTTGAAAAAAGAGGCTTTTTTAATTGTTAAACTTTTGCTAATTATTTTAAAGGGGTTGTTCAACTTTAAATCAACTTTTAGTATGATGTAGGGAGTGATATTCTGAGACAATTTGAAATTGGTTTTCATTTTTTATTATTTGTGGTCTTTGAGCAATCTGGTTATGAATTGTGAATTGTGAATGTGCAAATCATTAATTTGAGCACAAAAGGCAACATAAATTTCCAGGGGAGATTTCAGGGGTGTTCAGCTTGATAATGCTATCCATTTGCTTTCATACCTGGTTGTTTTCTTAGCCAATGCTAGATACTGACCTGCTTACCTATCTAGCCAATGATACAGTATTAGTAAACAGTTTAGCTCCAGCAATAGTAAAGAAACAACATACCTTAGAGTTTTCAGGTGTTCTGACCTTGGTTATGGTGTCCATTTCACTTCAAACCTTACTTTTCAAGACAATGGGGCAGATTTACTAAAGGGCGAAGTGGCCGTCGCTAGCGAAAATTCACCAGAAATCCAATCACCAATTCACTAACAGGTGCAGACAACAATTCACTAGAGAAAGAGACCGTCGATAGTGTTCATTCACACTCTATCACACTCCAGGCAACTTTTCGCTCAGGCGAATGGTCGTTGCTCGGCAAATTCATTAAAGTGCGGATTTTACTGAACGTTACCTCTTTCGCCACAGTTGATTTTGCAACCTCAGACGAGGCAAACTGCTAAAATGAAGCTAGATCTTCCTTAAGCTTATGTCACTTACATAATATCCTGTCTGCGGAAAATGCATTGTTGAAAACGCAGACGACTTCTCCTTTTTTTAAGCGGGATTGCTTGCAAAGTCCTAACAAACATTTGTGGGTTAACATTTTCCCCCAGACATTTGAGGGCCATGGAACATTCATTTTACAGTGGGCTCATGTCTAGGGCATTATATGATCTCTTTTGTCTTTATTAAGGTTCCATGGACATTTGTAATAAAAGTGGCCACTTCAAGCATTTGCACCAACATCTCTAATAAAGACATCCTTACAACTTTAATGTACCCGCCCTATTCAAAATGACCTAATTGTAAGATCACTAGGCATAAACGAACAAATCTTCGCTAAAAAATGCTCGCACTGAAGAAGCATCATTTGCGAAAAGTCTCCAACGTTCATTGCCCAAGAAGCAACTTCGCATTAGCATAGTGGTAATGATCACTGACTGCTGACCTGAACATACAGTAGTTGGTGACAAGCATCAAACTAGTGTGATGTGATCAAAGGACAGTGCATCAAGTATTAAATGTTGTAGAAAAAAAAAACCTAAACTGAACTGTGCACAGATACTGTATGACTACTTTTTGAGGACAAAACTGGACAAAGTAATTTGCTATTATATTAACTGATGTACATATTGTGCATAAAACAAAAAACATGCTGTAGGAAGTTTTTTTCCTATTATCTTGCTAATCTCAAGATTGCATAGATTACAATGTGTTCTGTATGTGTCACAGCTTTTGGATCATTGCAGACCAGTATCTAGGATATTTACTTCCAAAACTCCCACAACTGATGATACATCTGATTTTGTTATTAGTAATCTAGGAAAGTAGATGCATAACAAGTCCTATATGCTATTTGTGTATAAAGCCACATTATCACTAAGAGGTGATTGTTTCTCAGATGTACAGCTACTGATTTCATACAGTCTGAAAATAGATTCCTACTATTTAATCCGTGCACCAGTAAACAAGCAAAGCGTGGATGGGAAAGGTTCAACATGTACTTAGCTATTTGTTGAATTACTGTTTGAATCTTCAAGTCAACACTTTATGATGGTATTGCTATTTAATGTTATATTGATATTCTGCCTTGATAGCCATTTTCATACTTCAGCCTAATGAGACAGTGCTTTTTGTTGGACCAATATAGATTTATTGAGATCTATTTTTGTCGCCACAAACAATTTAAAGACATTGAGTTGTCTTATTGTATGTCTGCTTTCATCTCAGTCCAAGTATGCCTCAGCCCATGGCACTGGTGTGTAGTCATTGGTCATGATGTGAGACTTGTGGCAATGTCATGACATCAGACCTGGACACCCATGCGTGAATACAACAGAGGGATAAAAACATAAGCAGCAGAGTGCTGCTCTAATGTGCCTAGCATTCTGATTAGCGATAAGTGAAATTTTTTGCAGCGAAAAAGACACCCATAGACCCCAGTGGGTGAAAAAAAATTGTCACCCATAGACTTGAGTGCATTTGGTGAATGTTTAACCGTTTTGAGAATTTTCAGGTAAGATTTGCTCATCACTAATTCTAATTCATTTTACAGTTGAAAAATGTTTATTTCTGAAAATACTTTTCAGAATCATGTATAAAAGTCAAAATCGCACACTTATTAATACTTTACTTTTACACTTAAAATATGCTTATGTTATAGTTATTTTAAAAATATACTTAAGAACATTAAGAACAGCTTAGGCACATTAAGAACAGCTCAAACAAATTAAGAACAGCTTACACAGTTGTCCAATGGATCCACTTATTGGAAATACCCGATGGCTCTACACTTTAAACATGAACTTGAACTTATAGATTGACCTGTCATTATGCCAGGTAAAATAACAAGACACACATTTTCCAATCATTTATCTCTGGCTTTCCACTCAAAAAATACACAGAAAGCACATATTTCTATGCAAAAGAAACACAACCATTTCAGTGGTTGGTACCATATACCACTAGTTGCTGTTTACATTGATCATGTCTTGCAACTCATAGTTAAGGCCATGCAGTCATATACACAAGACTCTATACAAGTCATCAGGATTTTGAAGCACTTCGGTGACAATCTCAAAGACATCCTTCTGGATACCATGGATGTTAAACACCTATACACAGTGACCCCTCCATACACATATTTGTGTATGTAGAAAGGCATTAGAGACATGCTATGTCAAACCCCTTCCACCGAGCTATTTCAAATATCAGTTTTTTTTATTCAACTGTGGGAAGTTCACTGGAGCTCATTTATGCTGACTTATTTATGCTACAATTTGAACATGAACAATAACTTACTAACAATGAAATTACATTTTTTCCCACAAATTTCAAAAAATGTGTGGTTTTCCCATCTTTCTTAAAAGCAACTTGAGATTTATTAAGTGTAAAAATCTGAAAAATATCTAATGCAAGTTAAAGTTGCTGAGGTACTATAGAAGTCAGTGGGACTGCTCTTAATCAATTTGGACTTTTAGAGGTTTTCAGATTTTTTTTCCTAGGAATTGTCTGAAAAACTCCAAAATTCGTATCTTTTAGGGTATCGTTCAGCTCTTTTATCTTCATACTTTTTATATTTGGATCTTTTAATAAATTGCATTCCATTTGTTGTTTTAGAGAATGTGAGTTTAGTCATGGTTTCAAAAACCTCTAAAACCACTAAAATGAGAATGTTGATAAATAAGCCTTCACATCTCTAAGGCAAGATCTATAATAAAACGTATATTTCATCGCATACAGTAGATGATGATGGAGAGGCAACTGGAACTCTTTGAAGTCTTTTTATCAGCTTTTCCACCACTAAAATAAATATTCCAGAAAACAAGAATAAAGGCTTTTAAGTCAACAAGATGTTTGCATTTTATTTTGGTATCATAAAAATCTGAATTGGGTAGGTAGCCAACTGGGGTGGTGAACATTGGCACCTTAGGAAGGATCAGTTAGATCCGAAACATATAGTGCTACCAAATAAATGATCACTTGTTTGATGATATTGGTTCTCCAGAGTGATTGATTCTAAGTATTGAGTATAAGTCCACTCCCTATGTCAGATACATAACCACACTCAGAAAGGGCAATGGTCAATAAAATAGAAGGGTCATGCATTGACCCCCTATTTCCTCAACCCCTGGTCTCTGAACTATGCAAGATTTAAAATATATATTGAGCTTTGCAGTCTATCTGTTTAGCTGCCTGTCTATATTATACGTCTCTTTCTTTCATCTTTCTGTCTGCTCTCCATCTAAATTATTTGTGTATTTGGTTTAACAAAATAATTTATCTTTGTTTTACATTACTGCTATATGATATTTATAGCTGTTTTCTATGATTGTAAAAAATGTTTAACCAAATTGTTTTGTGTTGTATGCTATAAATGCTTAGCCATGAATATGATGAGCCAAAATATGCTTTTTATTCTTTTCAAATATAACTTGTGCTACATTATATTTTTGAATATGCAGTTTTGACATCAATAAAATGTAGCAAGGTGGTATAAAATGAACATGAAGAAAACAACCAGCATTTGAAGTTAAAACCTTTATTGGCTGTATTATTACAGTACTTTTGGACATTCTAGTTTAATAATAAAATATAGAAAATAAAGAATAGAATACTCTTTTATTCTTTGTTACATAGTTAGATTGGGTAGAATATATATATGTATGTATATATATATATATATATATATATATATATATATATATATATATATATATATATATATATATATACAGTATATATATTTATATATATATATATTATAAATACTGTCCAAAACGGTACACTCCCATCACATAAATAATCTTGCCTGGGTGCAAATAAAAGCAACTAGATATGAAAAAATAGCATTCCACTCTATAGTTAGAATTGTCTAATAACTTGTAGTATGCAATGCTATTTTTGCACATATATAGTATACAGTATATATTGGATGTGTATATATATATCTGTATACACTCCTTGGATACTATTCTTGTTCATGGAATCATCCAAGTCTCATTTAAAGGCATTAACAGAATCTGCCATCACAGCATCACCCTGCAAGACATTTCACAACCTCACTGCCCTCACCATGAATCACCACCTATGCTGCTCAGGTCTAAAGGTAATTTTCTATGGGAAAAAAATCCCTTCTATCTGTCTATTCTGTCTGTAATATACATGTATGGGACCAGTTGTCCAGAATGTTCAGGACCTGGGGTTTTCCCGGATAATGGATCTTTCTGTAATTTGGATCTATATATAGATCCAAATATATCTATTCGACTCTCACTAGGTTACGTACACATCATCAGCATATTACAAATCAATCAAGGCACAGGATGAAAGCGTTGCTAAGCTAATAGTCCCAATAATTAAATAATATATTTCAATAGACTATTAAATGTATAAATAGTAGTAAATATAAATACAATAAAATTTATATAATAAATAGTTTATTATAGTTAATAAAATTGATGACCTTAATAAATGAATTATTAAGTATTCTTAAATATTCTTTATGAATTTATTATTTCAGTAACTCTTAATAGTCTTTTGTATGTATTTCTACCTTTATTAGGTCTTATTCTGTAGAATGCTTTACCATACCTGAGTAAATATCTCTGTTTGTTTATGATGGCAGCTGCCAAATTAGCTTGGTGTGACATAACTTCCTGCCTGAGTCACTCCCTGCTTGCTCAGATTACAACAGGGAGGCAGGGCCGGATTTACATAATGGGCGCCCCTAGGCCCGATGCCGTTCGTCGCCCCTGTCCCCTCCCCTTTATTCGTGCAAATTTTCATCATGGGGATTGGCGGATGAGAAATTTAAAAAATGATTGTATCTCCAGCGCATGACCTGTGTTTTTGAACCAATGTGGGTGTGGTTGGGCAGCATGCCGCCCGCCTAAAATCCTGTCGCCCTAGGACAGGGCCTAGGTGCCTTTCCACAAATCCGGGCCTGCAGGGAGGGGGAGAGGGAGATGGAAGAAGGGAGAGAGGAACAAACTGAGCATGCTCAAGCCCATGCCCTGAAAGTTTAAGCTGACAGGAGGAAGTCAGATACATAAGCCCGAGTGTACACAATAGAAGGAAAGAAGTGGGGTGTTTCTTTTGACAGAGAGCAACATTAAGTTGAGGGTTTACTAGTGTATTCATATAGACCTTTCTGATAAAGCTTACTTTGTTTTAGCCATTCCTTCTCCTTTAAGACACTGGTTCTCAGATAGACAGACATATAGAGACAGATTGTATGTAGGCAATAGCTTGTATGCCTAGTATACTTCTGCTGTAGGTCTAAGGGTTCCAGAAGTGCTTTATACAGTGTATAGCAGTGATCCCCAACAGTAGCTCGTGAGAAACATGTTGCTCCCCAGCCCCTTGGATGTTGCTCCCAGTGGCCTCAAAGCAGGTGCTTATTTTGGAATTCCAGGCTTGAAGGCAAGTTTTGGTTGCATAAAAACCAGATGCACTGCCAAACAGAACCTTAATGTAGGTTGCCAATCCACATAGGTGCTACCAAATACCCAATCACAGCCCTTATTTGGCACCCCAAGAAATTTTTTCATGCTAGTGTTGCTCCCCAACTCCTTGTACTTCTGAATGTTGCTCACGAGCTTTAAAGGTTGGGGACCCCTGGTCTATAGTGATGGGCAAATTCGCGCCTGGCGAATAAATTCGCCCATCACTACTGGTCTATAGTATAAATTGCAATCTCATCATACTAAATATCTGGAAGAAATATCCTGCAAAGAGTCTCCCGAAGCTCAGGGTTTATAAATGTGTTTCTGAATCTTTAGTAAGGGTAATACCAGCTGGATTATTATTTTTTATGGTCAGCAAAATAACCATGTTTTTTCTATTATTTCACCAAAAAAAATGTTTACACTGCAAGAACAAAGAGATAAAAAAAGAGAACTCTGTTCAATGTTTCCAGTACATTTGCTTCTATGTTTTCGGCCAATAATTCTCCATAGGCAGCAATGGTAATGCTGGTCAACTTCTTTGTACTTTTTGTTGTCACATGAGAAAAAGAACCCATCTTGGCAGCAGAATTGCTGTGTGTGTGATATGACCCAAAACACTTTATGGCTTCTGGAATGGTTGCTGGTAAATCAAGGAAAGAGTTATTAATCTCAGGTCTGCAGTACAATTTAAAGTTGTAAGCAGTAGAAGACAAGACTTGAATGAGCTTATGGCTTAATTGCTTTTCCCAAACATGTCACAGTATCTTGTATTGTTAACTGCACAAATCAAAAAGAATGACATAAGGAAAGCATAAAGGTTAATTAGCTAACTATATTTAGGTGCGCTTCTGTTTCATTCCCTGCACACACGGAATAGGTTTTTCACTTATCTTTCCTGCAATATAGCCCTCTCCCTGCAAGATTCTTCAAGTTCATGTCTGTTTGCTTCTTTCTTTAGATTCCTTTATCCTAGTGCAGCCCTTAATATCACATACTGCTTTTGACATATTGGATTATCAGCAATGTACATTGAGTACTAACAATAATAACTGCTTTTGCACCTCTTCAGTTTCTAGAGAAGAGGTGTTACTGTGTGCTGACAACACTGCATTCCTGATGGATAGGAGAAAATGGAATCTGACATTATAGCCTGTATATGTAACAACAAATCCAAACATTTCAAAAATACTGTTTTCCCTTTCCAATATTATTAGCTCTACCATATCAGTTTTAATAAAGACAGGAATGTAAACCATCTAAAAACTATATATATATATATATATATATATATATATATATATATATATATATATATATATATATATATATATATATATACACACACACACACAAAGGTACAGGTTCTATTATTTAGAATGCTTGGGTCCTAGGGGTTTCTGGATAACCGTTCTTTTTGTAATTTTCGATCTCCATAACTTGTCTATGATTGTTCATAGGATTTAAGGGTCTGATTTGCTAAAATTCATATTTCTATTTTATTCATGGATCATGTTTTTTAAGAATTAATTTTTTTAATTGCTCTAAAACTGTAACAATTTGAGATGTATTAAGTATAAAAACGACGAAAAACTAAAACTAAAATGTGTAAAATGGGAGCTGTGCTGTAAATTCTTTATTGATATCAATCAAATATGTTTACAGCAACACAGAATGTAGTATTGTACAGACATTGTACCTTTTACACCATAATCAAGGTCACCATAGTAGCTGAACGAAGCATTCTGTCAAACAGCAGTATCAGGAATAAACATGTGCAATAACACATATCCGAAATACAGCCAAACTGTAAGAACGAGAAACAGAGAAAGAAAAAAACAAACATACGTAAGGTTTCCCAAAAAAAAAAGGGGGGGGGGAAGGGAAAAGGATCAACCACACCATGTAGTTGAATCTGCTGCAACTTTATGTGAGATTCTTGTTATGATGCAAGTTGAGAGAGAGGGCCATAAAAAAGCAAATAGAAAAGTGTCCAGACTGTGGGTCCTCAAAGCCTATTGAGTACTTTTTCCTCTGTAAATTACCCACGGATGCCAAATGGCATCATAAGTGGAGACTCGATTTTCATTATGCGCCGCCATTAATTCCATATCTGCTCTTACATCCATTGCTGACAATATGTGGTCAATTGAAATTGGTCCTCCAGGTTTCCAAAATTTGGCAATCAAGCTAGTGGTAGTGTTAAATAGGTGAAATAGTAACTTTTTCGTAAACTTAGGCACATGGTCCGGAAACATCAGTAGCCAAGCCACTTGTGGTTCGTAGGGGATGTCTAATTCAAGACCAACCGTTATGATAGTAAACACAGACTTCCAAATGAGCTGTGACAGTGGGCAGTCCCACCACAGATGAAGCAGAGTTCCAGACTGACCACAGTTTCTCCAGCAAAGCAGGGAATGAGATCGAGAAATTTTATGCAAGGTTGCCGGTGTAAGATGCCACCTATATATCAATTTCTTGTGGGACTCTAAGTGGTTAGTGCATCTGGTTGCACCTGATAAGATTTGTGCCGCTTCTAACCACTTATCATGATGGAGTGATAAATGAAGATCTCTGTCCCATTTAATCATATATGGATATTTGTATTCTGGAGGATCTGAAAGAAGCGATTTATAACAGATAGAGAGCACTCCCCTCATGGACCAGCCATTAACCGAGAGTCTCTCCAGAAATGAAGGCAGAGGAGGAGATCTGAACCCCGGGATGTGCGATTTGAGCAAGTGTGTAAGGAGTAAATAGGTGAAATAGTCTCGGTCATCCAAATGAAATTTGGATTGCAAGTCTTGGAACGATAAATATGAACTGGGACCAAACAGGTCTTTAACAATCTGCACTCCATTAGTAATCCAGGGTTGCAAAGGTAAATCACTTATGAAATAATGGAGACTTTGCAATGGCGTTCTTAGAGAGATAGTCGAGATGATGCCCAAATCAGACCTTGCTTTGTCCCACACTTTGAGGATTTTTGCGGTAGGGGGCAACATCAGAGAACTTTTAGGTCTTAAGCAAGGAGGAGTCCACAGCAGTTGGGGAATTGTAAGGTGGGGCATTTCAAAAGTCTCCAAGTCTAGCCAGTATCTGCAAGATAACGGGCTATGCATTTTCACAGCAGTGTCCAAAAGAGAGGCTCTAAAGTAGCAGGATAGGTTAGGCATTCCAAAACCACCCACAGAAGTTGGACGTTGTAACACCTTAGCAGCTGTACGAGGCTTCCTCCCTCCCCATATAAACTCACTCATTTGTCTCTGTAACAGTTTAATGTATTGTGGCGGGAGATCTACTTGAATGGTTCGAAATAAATACAAAATTTTCGGCAAGGCCGTCATCTTTACAGCATTAATTCTGCCAGTCCATGAGATATATGAAGGTTTCCATTTAAGATACAGTTCTTGAAGGGCTTTCTGCAGGGGTATATAATTGTGCAACAACAACAACTCAGGGTCTTTAGGAACCAGAATGCCAAGATACGTGAGAAAGGACTCTCTCCACTCATATAGATAATTACTTTTAAGAAGTCCTACCTCCTGAGCTGAGACGTTAATTGCTAGGTCCTCTGTTTTTGGAGGATTAATTTTATACCAGGAGACACGATAAAAGGAATCAAGTTCTCGGAGGACATTGGGAAGTGTAATGTGTAAATTTATTAGACCATTTTTTTAACCATTCAGACTTTGAGGTTTTCAGATTTTTTGTTTTCGCTAGTAATTGTCTGAAAAACTTTTTTCGAGATTATTATACCCCAAGGATGCAAAAGTCTGAGGGCCTGTAAAAGTCAAAGGTAGAAGTCCTATTTGCAATTTGAAGATATTATGGTCTGTACTGGGTTTTGTATGATAATTTGAACATTTTGGGCTTTTCTACTGATTCCCCTGATTTCAAGAATATTTCACACTTGTCTGGCATCAAATCCGAAAAGTTCTGATTTTTCATGCGACAATCTGAAAAAGGTGCAGATTTCATGTGACAATTTGTAAAAGTCGAGTTTTTTCCTGATACATTTTTTGTGGCTTTTTTAATGATACATAAGGGTAAATTATTGATTTACTGATTTTGATAAATAACCCCCTAGTATTATTGGTGTTTGTATTGGATGTGTTTTTTGATGCAATACTAGGGAAAATATGATATATATAGTTTCCAAGAAATGGGGTCTTTGTCAAGATAACAAAAAACATGACAAAATTACAAATTTATAACCTCATAAGTTCACTCCCACCAGACAGGTGCTACCATCAGGTGTCCAACATCAAGCCAATTAGTCCAGAATCTCCAGTGAAAATACAAATAAATACCACCTAGGGGTGAAACACAAAAATAACCCAAAATAAATGAATAAAAATTTATTTAAACATTCCTATGTTTTAAAAACAATTGTTAGCGTTCATCTAAGAAGGATAAATATGAACAATATTCATTAAGGCCCCTTGGGGAAAGTGTGTTCAGTTTTTGGATCCAAATTGTTTCCCTCTGTAATAGCATGTGGCAACGTTCACCACCACGGCGGGAATTAGGAATCATATCTATCCCCATAAATCGAAAAGTTGGTGGTCCATGGCCATGTTCTAAATAATGTTTATAAAGGGGGATATAATTTTTTTTATTCTCAAAGGCTGCTCGTAGCGCTGACCAGTGGATACCCATATGCTCACGTACGGAGTTCTGGGTCTTGCCCACGTAAGTTAACCCACAGGGACATATAATTATATAAATTACGTATGTCGTAGTACATGTTATTCTATGTCTTATCTCAATGGACTTCCCTGTATGTGGGTGACAGAAATTCTTCCCAGTAAGCATGTTTCTGCATGTAGTGCAGCCTGCACACTTATAACAACCGTTTTTTAGTGGTGCTAGTAAATACGGTGTTACATTGTAGCAATCCACTGGATCTTTTGGCATCAGTATATCCTTAAGGTTCCTACCACGTTTATAGCCCCAAAGGTTTTTGTTTCAATATATTTGGAAGGTTATTATCACTTGACAGTATTGGCCAATTTTTACCTATAATGTTGCTAATGGTGGAGGAGCCTGTACTGTATTGGGAAGTGATAACTATCCTTTTAGGTTCAGTGTCCCCCTCTGACTTATCTTTTGTGACATAAGTCAGGGCTTTATTTTTTGCTGTAATTAGCTTTTTTAGCACTATATCCCCTTTCTAAGAAACGGTTGTGTGCTTCTTTAAGTTGTTTTTCACATTTATCATTATTAGAGTTATTGTGAATTGTGAGAAGGGTACACTGTCCTTGGTTGCTGGAGGATGGAAGCTAGGGTGGTGTAAGATTGTATTCCTGTCCGTAGGTTTACGGAACAGGCTATAATTGAGGCACTCCTCAGTTAATGAGACTGTCATGTCCAAAAATTGTATGTCATTAGGGCCAATGGAGAGCGTAAAGCGCACTGGGGTATTGAGGCTATTAAGGTCTCCAACCATGTCATGGAGGGAATTTTGGTCCCCCTGCCACACAATGAAGATATCGCCAATATAACGATGATACATTACAATATTTGACTGATATTTTGGCATGATGTACTTGTTTTCATATACAGACATAAAACAATTTGCATAGGCAGGAGCCATGGCTGCTCCCATGGCTGTGCCCTCTCTCTGCATATAATGACATTTCTCAAACCGAAAATAATTATACTTCAAAGTATAAATGCAAAAGTTCACAGATAAAGTCTATAGGTGGACCACCATTGTTTGTAGAGGTTTCTAAAACAGTTCGAACTGCCTCAATCCCTTCAGAATGGGGGATAAGCGTATAGAGGCTGTTTACGTTGAGGGTTGCCAAAATAAGATTATTCTGTGTGAAGTTAATGTTTTTGATCAGTGACAAAAAGTGTGGGGTGTCCTTCAAATAATATGGTAATGATTGTACCGGCTTTTGTAGATAATGATCAATAAAAATGCCACAAAAATAGAATGAACTGTTTCTTGACGATACAATAGGACGGCCAGGGGGATTTGAAATACTCTTATGGATTTTTGGAAGACGGGACAGATAGGAAAATTGGGTAACAAAAAATTCCTTGTATCGCTAGTAATCCAATGAGACTCCACTGCATGATCTAAAACCACAGACAAAATATTTTTATATTAATTTACAGGATCAAAACGTAACTTTTCATATGTTTTAGTGTCACTTAATTGGTTTATGACCTCATTGTGATAGTCCTTGTAATCCAACAGGACAATACCCCCTCCTTTGTCGGCAGGTCGTATGATAATGTTATGATCCTGTTTAAGAGTGGTGATAGCTTTACATTCTTCCATTTTTAAATTAATATGTCCCTTGGTTTTTTTATTTAGTGTCCTATTGATCTCATAAGTAGTTGCCTGCAGGAAAGATCTAATGCTGGCAATATCGGAAGTAGGGTCATAGTTGCAGGCTGTTTGTAGCTGTCATCTCAGCTTCGGAACCCGAATCCCCGGATGTGACATCACTAGTGAACGTGAGACGCCGCCTGCGTTGACTGTCATGCTGGCGTTGGTAACGTCGCAGCCTCTGATCACTCCCACCACTTAACCATCGGTAAACCCTGTGGTCTTCATCCACTATGTGCATTTTGTCTCTTTTGAACTTCAGTTGATCCATCTTGTAGTTTTCCGCAGATCTTTTTAAATTATTGAGGGATTCCATGTTGCTGGTGTCACAGAGTATAGTTTTATTCTGGAGTTCAAACGAGGTCAGATATATATATATATATATATATATATATATATATATATACATCCTGAAGACGGCTCAAGTAAGCGAGCCGAAAGGTTGAATACATTTTGATATTCAATTTCTTATTGCACGAAAGTTTCATCGCATTATACATAAACATTGGCCCTTACTTAGGAAAGCATATCCCGATGTTCCGGAGTTTCAGGTACCTCCACTCCTTTCCTATAAGCGCCCTCGCAGCTTGAGGGATAGATTAGTGAAGGCAGATCTGGGCACCACACGTAATGATCCACAGAGAGTTCTGGCACCCCTGAGAAATGGTATGCACAATTGTGGTAGGTGCAATCAGTGTTCAAGCGTTATACGCATGGACACGTTTACACATCCATATTCAGGGAAAAAGTTTTCCATACAAGGCCACTACACATGCAACTCTGAATATGTGGTATATATGCTTAAGTGCCCGTGTGGGTTGGCATATATTGGAGAAACAATACAACCCATACGTGATAGAATTAGCCAGCATAAGTCCACGATTAGGAAGGAGGTGGTGAAGTTACCTGTACCTGCACACTTTAAGATGGCCCGACATTCAGCTGCATCCCTCAGGTTTCTTGTCATAGAGTCTGTTGCCCCCCACGTCAGGGGGGCAACAGACTCTTACAACTCCAGAAAAGAGAAAAATTTTGGATACATAGATTACAGACTATGCACCCGAGAGGACTCAATAAAGAGTACAACCTGTATGCTTTCACTTAATATGAACTATATGGTCAGTTATGGTGGAATTTAGAGAGATAAGGGATTGGGACACAGTTATATGGACACACAACCTTTCATTTCTTGCAGATTGTTTGGGATTTCACATGTCAATTGTATTTGGTTAGGTCTTTAACCTGTAACTAATCTTTATGAGGCGATGCATGCTTAGATATATACGAAATACTGTTTAACATACTAAAGTGAATTGATCTGTAACACAAGGGAACTGATTTGCATAATGATGAGAGGGGTGTGTACTACCTATGCTTTAAAATAGGTTGTGATGTCATAGCAATCTATTAATGCTTGAGAAAGAAGCGGGAGCTTCGAAACGTCGCATGTTTGCTGTTACCTGTTGGTAAAGAACTTTTTTATTTGCACAAAGTTGTCTTGACTTTTTTGTTGGTTATGTATATATATATATATATATATATATATATAAATATATATATATATACATATGTTGTTGGAAAAACCGCACTGCTCAGGTGTTATAAAAAATGTATAGATTTTTATTTGACACATACTGCTTCTTCAGCCTTTTTCAAAGTACGCTGAAACGTCAGTATGTGCCAAATAAAAATATATAAATTTTTTATAAGACCTGAGCAGTGTGGTTTTTCCAACTACACATGTTAATTGAACCCTTTGAAACCTGCACCCAGGCATTTAAATAATTTGTTTTTTGAGAGTGCTGATATCCCAATATATATATATTTAGTCCAAGTGTTCGCACTCTAACTTTGCTTGTTTCCTGGGTGCACGGTCAATCTGTATTATAGGCATTTCAGCAAGGACCAGCACTCCAGTTTTTCTTCAAATTATGTGATTTATACAGCATGTTGAAATAAATCACATAGTTTGAAGAAAAACTCTAGTACTGGTCCTTACCGAAACGCATATATATATATATATATATATATATATATATATATATATATATATATATATATATATATATATATATATATATATACACCTTCCATTTAATTCCATATACAAAAAGTACTATAGGAGACAGCTGCCACAGGTCTTTTTAAAAAATAAAAAGTTAAAGGACCAGTAACACTAAATTTTTTTTCCCCAAAATTCGTTAGTATAGAACGAAAAATAAACACCAAGGCAAATAAAACTTTTGGATTGCAAAGCCTTTATTAAGAGATAACTTACCAAAACTCCACTTCCTGTCCTCTTCTAAAATGGCGAAAGGGCGACCATCCATGCAGCGGCGTTCAACTTCTCCTCCCTGGCTATTCTAGTGACAGTATGTGAAGAGGAGGCAGTGGTCCGCTCTGCAGCGCTTCCCCTATTCCCAGCAGTCGGACTTTGACTCCAGCCTTTGCTCCTCCGACGAGGAAGAAGAAGAGGAGGAGGGCAGCCTCTGCCTCTCCAGCGGCAAGTGCTGTCTGCAGAATGGTAGTAATAGTAAGCGGCAGGCGCACCGATCTGCTGAAGAATATCCACTTGTTCCCCGTCGATGTGCCCATCTGAGTGTGCCTGGGGCTGGCAGTCCCAGCTGCTGCAGAAGAAGCCGCAATTTTAGACTCCGGTTGCTGCAGAATCCATGGATGAGGTGGGAGCGCTGAACCACTTGCTACCCGTCGATTTTCAGTGTTTCAGTCCCAATATCCCAGTATGTGCATTACAAATGAAATCTGTTTACCCAACAGCTGTCACTTCTGCTGTTTATAAATATACGTATATATGTATTTTTCATAGTAATTAGTATGAAATAAAGAGAAATAAGTCTTGCATTGTGCATTGATAATTGGGTACAACTTGATAAGAGCCTGCCATATATATATATATATATATATATATATAAGTACTATCAGCTGATTGAAAGACAGGTAATTTTTGAAATCATGTGTGAAATGGTTATCAAGAAGGAGAAGAACATTTACCTTGTTATTGATATAATTAATCTACACTCTGTTGCCCCCCTCCAATTAATAATAATTATCTTTCACTTAACTTATTATAGCAAGCTTTGTAAATATTAGTGGCATTACTAATGGAGTAAGCTTACTCATTAAAATAGCACTTAAACATGTAGCACTTAACAAACCTGAAGAAAAATATAATGTCAAAAAATACATAATTAGGCCTTTAACATTCATTACAATACATGCTGTCAACACTGAAAATAATTTCAATAAAATCTACACAAAACTGTCCTCTCCGTCAAGATTATAATGGCTGATCAAACTGATAACTGATCAAACTAAGAGATAAATGGCATTAGTTTCTATTAAACTAATGGGATGTGTGGCAGTATAAATGCAGTGTCAAATGACTGAAAGGTGGGCTCATTTGATGAGATTTGTTTATAAAATTTACCTTAAAACTACAGTTTCATCCAATACAAACATTTTAATGAGATATAAATAGTTTAAAAGTTTTTCCCAGCATTGAGCTGACATTAACCATTATATCCCATAGGCCTCACAATTGCAGTAAATCCAGGTGAAAAGATAAACCAAAAAATTGTCACTGCATTTGCTACACAGTAGATTCTATATTATACTGCCAAATAAATATTTTTGGAAGACTCTGAATCAGAAAAAAGTAATAAAGAACATACATTAGTAATGTGATTGTGATAAGTGAGAAAATGGAAGCTCAAATTCCCTTTAGCATGTTTGAAATGTCTGTATGCTTATTAGTTTAGAGTGTTTGTTAAAACATCTTATGTATTTTAGCAAGCTAAAGTTTTTAGCTACTCTATAAAAGGGTATATGGTAGTATTAGTGAGATTTAAGTAGGATATACAGTATATACACAATGTATTATTCTTACAATAGTGTAAATATAATACCTCTTTAATACCTGGTAAGGCCTCACCTAGAGTAGGCAGTGCAGTTTTGAGCTCCTGTTATTAAGAATGATATTTATGAGCTGGAGAGCGTGCAGGGACATGCAACTAAACTGGTTAAAGCAGTGAACCCCAACCAGTAGCTCATGAGCAACATGTTGCTTATTTTTGAATTCCAGGCTTGGAGGAAGGTTTTGGTTGCATAAAAACCAGATGTACTACCAAACAGAGCCTCCTGTAGGCTGCCAGTCCACATAGGGGCTACCAATACCCCCCAATCATAGCCCTTGTTTGGCACCCCAGGGACTTGTTTTATGCTTGGGTTGTTCCCTAACACTTTTTACATATAAATGTTGCTCACCGATGAAAAAGGTTAGTGACCCCTGAATTAGAGGGATGGACAGTCTGTGTGACTGTCAAGGTTGGGGTTGTTTCTCTGAAGAAAAGTGCCTGCAAAGGAACACTATTACTAAGTACATTAAAGGACACATATAATTGATATACATATTGCAGGTAATAATTTTTCACATATAGATATCAAAGAATATTTGGCCTCCCCTTTAAACTTGAGGAAATGAATGCTCATTTGTAGAAGTGAAAGGGGGAATTTCTTCAGATGTCACCTCTTTGAAGAGTTACAATGTGCCATTGTGATTAGTGGAAGAGATTATATGACGAGATCTTCCCACACCAGTCAGTGGAACTGAAGAAGCTGCTCGGAGTGAAACCTCTTCATTGGTTACTCGGCAAAGTCCATTTGTTTTTAGATTTAACTATACTAGATAATCTCTGTTTTGTTTAAAGGGTAAGGCATTTTTAGTATCTTAAGGCACAGAATGTCCCAATGTCCATAAAATATTGATGATGTGCTGAGAGCAGAGGCCCTCTTGTATTTGTTATATAGTTATATATGTGTGTGTATAGATAGGTCTGTATAAATATGTGCATATATGTGTACTGGGCACGTTTGGAGTGATTGAACTTTACTATGTAGCTATGTCATATGGTAAGATAGTGTAACAAAATTAAACCGGTTTCAAATTGTTTCAAATAACATTCCTGGATTTCTTTTTATTTCAAACAATTAAAGGCCCAGTTTTCCATGGCATAGTGTTGAAGTGCCTATTGTTTTCATAATTGCTAAAGCAAGATGATGCAATGATAGCCCACCTCCAAAACAGTCCTTCTACCAATCTTACAAGTCTGCTAAGCATCCTTCATGTCCTTTTTTTATCATAACTTGATTTCTTTAATTTCCTAAAATATTTTTTCGATTGCATGTAAGTGCAGTACTTAATTATGTACATTGCTTTTTTCCTGTTGCTACATTTGTAAATTTAATGTATGCCCAACCAACTATAGAAATAGTTACTAAATAAAGTGTGAAAAATGTGTGAAAAAGTGAGATATTGAAAGCGCTTATCACCCAGAAAACAATTTGATAAGTTACATTGCCATTAGGAATGAAACAATACTTGTTGTATAGTCCTATTGTGTTAAGAAGCACTTTCTTTTTTTTTCAGTCTGCCGAGAGGATTCCTTCCAGTCCATAGTCTCTTGCTCAGCACTTTTACTGTCCCATGCGGATCAGACAAGTGAAGAAAATAAATCTACAGATGAAGATCTGAAAATAATTGAATCTGCAAAAAAGTAAGTCAGTTGTTAAAATTTGAGACTATCATACAGGCAAGAAGACATCTTAAATATGCACAAACTCTTTCACTCCAGGTAAAATTGAAATGCCATGTTTATTATTTTGACAGTGCCAGTGACCAGTCATAGTCTATTAAAAATGGCTACCTGATTTGCCATTCTTCCCCTGAGCTTTTGAATACATCAGAAGACGACATAATATTTCTAGGACACGGCATAAAACCTGTTTTGTTGAGAATGAATTTGAAAATTTTCTTAGAAATATAGTATATATTTGTGTCAATCAATCTAAAAAAAAGATACAATAAGTTACAAGTGAATTATTAAGTAACTGCTGCAAATGATCATGCCTGTGTAAATACATCAGTCTTATATAAATAAAAGATAATAAAAAGGCCAAATGGCTCAAATTTAGTACAGGTATGGGACCTGTTATCGAGAATGCTCGGGACCTCGGGATAATAGATCTTTCTCTAATTTGGATCTTCATACCTAAAGTCTACTAGAAAACTATGTATACATTAAATAAGCCCAGAGGAAAAGAAAATCATCTTTAAAACGATTTCCATAATTCAGAACTTTGTAGATAATGGTTTTCGGGATAATGGATCCCATACCTGTATCTTCAAAAGCACAATTTTCCTTGCACATATATGGCTTTTTCTGCCAATATATTCTGGCCAAGTTTGGAGTATCAACTTTTTTTTTTTTTGTAACATATTTTTATTGATGAGCAAGTAAATAGTACAGAATCATGAGCCATTCACAATAACACCTGACTGCTCATGATGAACATTTTCATGATGTATGAGGCTTCATCAATGTTAAAGGGTACTTAGTAAGAAGAAATAAAGAATAGGGAAAGGGGGAGGTTAGGCAGAGGGACAAAAAAGGGAAGTAAGGGGATGAGGTAGATCGAAAGGGAGAAAAGAAGAAACAAGAGTTGAAGAAGAATAGAGTAGAAGATTAACAAAACAAGAACAGTCAGCCTTGGCTTCATATCGTATCTAGAGCTAGTATGAACAATATATTTGAGTAAAGTTATGTTGTCAATGAGAATGTGACTGCTCAAGACTCACCCCACTACATCAGTCTCTCCAATCAGCTCTATGAGCTCCGTGTGCTCAGCCACCAGCACCACCAGCGCTTGTGTTAAACCACACAAAAAAAAAAAAAAAATGTTCCAGGCGGCACTCCAGATAAGTATAAAGAGGTATCTTTATTGTGTCATGGTGGGTAACATCATCGCCTTAAGCCTATGACTAAGGGAATGCTTTCCCGAAACGTGTAAGGCAATGATGTTACCCACCATGACACAATAAAGATACCTTTTTATACTTATCCGGAGTGCCGTCTGGAACATTTTTCTTTTGGACAAAGTTATGTTGTGTCAAATTCTAGAGTTAACCTGATGACAGTTATACATTATGCAGTCAGACCCTCAAGCACCCAAACAGACCAGACCTGTACATATTTGGGGGTTTTATTCTGTAAAAAAGCTATTCTCTCCTCAAAAAATCAATTGCTATTGAATCGGTTTATCACCTCAGATAAAGTTGGGGAGTCCAAAGATTTCCATTTGGCAGCTATAGCTAATCTTGTAGCCGTTAAAATCTGGTTAGCTAAATTCTGGGAATGTTTGGAGAGCTGAGGGAATGGATTTCCTATAAGATAGGTTAAAGGATCTCTAGGCAGATTATGAGTTGTTACTTTGGTTAGTAAATCCGCTATGCCATCCCATAGCATCTGTAGTTTGGAATAGGACCAGAATGTGTGTAACAATGTGCCGACTTCACCACATGGCCTTCAACAAGTATTTGGATGGTCTGGAAACAAAGTGTGTAATTTATCCGGTGTATGATACCATCCCATAAGTACTTTGTATATACTTTCTTTTTTCCGGTGCAAATGACCATTTTCTGGGCATTGGATTGTGTAAAGATTTGTTTTTGCCACCTAGAGTAAAAACCCTGAAATGTACCTGAAAAAAGTCTGGGTTCTTTAGGTAAATTGTGTTCAAAGTATAGGCATATTTTAAATTGAGCTTCGTTTTGAGACTGTACCATCAGTGGCGTAACTAGACCCCTAAGGGCCCTGCTACAGAAATTTCCAACTTGCCCCCCCAAAGGGATTGTTCACCTAGGAGTTAACTTTTAGTATGATAGAGATTGATATTCTGAGACTATTTGCAATTGTTTTTTATTTTATTTTATTTGTGGTTTTTGAGTTATTTAGCTTTTTCTAAGGATATTAGAAGTCACTGAGGGGTTGTTCTGTGACCGTATAAAGACACAAGTCGGCAGGCTGAGTTATACATGGAACTCTGAGTATCACTCATGTATTATAAGGGATAATGTACTTCCTACTGTAAATGATAAGGATATTAGAAGTGACCATTGTGCTTAGCACAGGGGAATACCTATGCTGCCATAGTTTTATGGTTAATCTCTGTACAGACTATGAGCAAATTTAGGGGGGCTGTTCCTGCTGAATTGTGCTTAGTACAGGGGAATACCTATGCTGCCATAGTTTTATTGTATCTCTCTGTACAGGCTATGAGCAAATTTAGGGGGGCTGTTCCTGCTGAATTGTGCTTTGTACAAGGGAATACATATGCTGCCATAGTTTTATGGGACCACTATGTACAGGCTATGAGCAAACTAAGGGGCTGTTCCTGCTGAATTTAGACCATGCCCACTATGGTAGAAATATTAAATATATTGATAGCTAAACATTTCTTTTAGCTGCACAAATCTCATAATTCTGAGAAAAAAAGACACTGATGCAATTTAATTAATTATTAAAACATTAAGTAATATAAATACAATTGCAGTCCCATGTATAATACCCCAGAACTAAAAGTAGGATGAACACAGTAAGAATTTCATGTTTAATACCCCCAGAACTCATAGTAGAATGATACAGTGGCAATTCCATGAAAAAATAACCCCAGAAATCACATAAGGATGGCACACTGTCAATTCCATGTACAAATGGTGGTGGGTGGAGAGGAGGAACCTGCAGCAGTAGCACCACTGTCTGCCATCCATCCTACCTGCCTGTTAAGAGTCCTGGACAATATGAATGAATACTGGCGCCCTTTTCCCCTGTTGCAGATGGCTGTAATTTGTCAACCTCCCTGCACACTCTCTCAAACCCCCCCACACTCTCAACCCCCCTGCACACTCTCAAACCCCCCGAACACTCTCAACCCCCCTGCACACTCTCTCAAACCCCCCCACACTTTCAACCCCCCCTGAAAACTCTCAACCCCCCTGCACACTCTCTCAAACCCCCCCACACACTCACCCCCCTGAACACTCTCAACCCCCCTGCACACTCTCTCAAACCACCCTTGCACACTGTCAAACCCCCCACACTCTCTCAAACCCCCCATACACTCTCTCAACCAATCCTGCACACTCTCAACCCTCCCTGAACACTCTGAACCCCCTGCACACTCTCAACCCCCCATACACTCTCTCAACCCCCCCTGCACACTCTCTCTCTCAAACCCCCCACTCTTTCAAACCCGCCCTGCACACTCTCTAAACCCCCCTCACACTCTTAAACCCCCTCCCCATTCTCTCAAACCTCCCACACCACTCTCTCAAAACACACACTCTCGAACCCCCACCCCCTCAGTCTGCCACAATTTTTATCTATAAAGCCAGCCAGGGTCGGACTGGGCCGGCTCCGGTGGGCCCCGCCGGCCCAGATCCGCACCCTGCTTTTCTGCCTTGCGCAAAAGAAGTGGTTTACGCACTAACACGCATGCGCGTCGGGTAGGATACCGGACAGGAGCCGATGAGCGAGCGTTCCCCGGGGTCGGGAGGGGCGCCCTGAGGCAGAAGCCTCGGTGGGTCCGGGCCACCACCCTGAAGCCAGCAGAAGTGCGAGCTGCCGTGGGGCCCTGAGGGGGTGCGGGCCCTGGCCCAATCGCACCCCCTGCTCCCCCGGTAGTTACGCCACTGTGTACTATAAGTGTGTTGAGTAGATCGTAGAAGAACAGATGAGGGGGTTGGTTGTTTGTTAGAGGACCATATTTGAGAGTTAAGATGATTTCCTAAAGCCTGTTAATTTTCAAAATGACCCCATATGGTATTGGGTTCCCATAGAGACCAAGCCAGTAGCTGTTAAGGTGGGATGCCTCATAATACCTCTGCAGTGATGGAACACCAAGACCCCCATTCCTGATCGGGGCAGTCAGCATTACCTTAGGTATCCTATAACGCTTGTTTCCCCAGATGAACTTGTGTAAGGAGGCCTGGATATCCTGAAGAGTTTTGCGGGGGAAATGGGATAGGTAAAGACTCAAATAGATACAAAAACTTGGGAAGAATGTTCATTTTCAGTGCAGCGATCCTCCCAAACCAGGACAGAGACAAACCACTGCTGTAAAATGGTCTTTGTTTGGTTGATGAGTGGTATAAAATTATAGTCAAACATATGGTTGTATGAAGGGGTGATTTTTGTACCCAGGAAGGTAATAAAGTTTGATTTCCAGTTGTATTTGAATTTGGATTGTAGAATTCCTAAGGTCATTTGGGGTAGCTGAATTGGCAAGGCTTCCGTTTTGTTCAAATTCATTTTGTGTCCTGACAGTCTACCATATAAGTCCAATATTTTGTGCAAGGAAGGCAAAGTTAATAAAGGATTAGTGATGGTTAGTAATACATCATCAGCAAATAAGGACAGCTTAAATTGCTCGTGATTAACCTTTACCCCAGTAATATCCTGCTGTTTCTGATCACTGCTGCCGGGGTATCAACTTTTCAATCCCTTATAGTGTACACTTTGTTGAGCAATATAGAGATATGACTAGAGGGCTAGCATAAAATCACCCCATTAGTGTTCAATCATAAAGCAATTGCATCCAGGGTCTTGCTGTGCTCTGAAATTTGTGCTGGAAATACTGGTGTGTACAGAGTGCAAAGGAGCTAGTGGACCTGACAGGAAAGTGCAGTTTGACTTTTCCTGTGTGAAGGAAGAGCTGTGATTGGCTACAAACAATGTGGAGGTTTATTTATTGAAGGTCGAAAATACGAAAACCTCTAGCATTCTGATTAAAAATTGTCCAATAGGATCAGGGCTGCTCCCATTGCCCATTGGCAAAGTTTTGCCTTAGAGGTTTTCATGGTTTTTATACTTCATAAATCTCGACTTTTTAGAGCTTTTTAGAAATAGAGGAAAATCCCAAAGTTTTCAAGATTCTTGGGGAAAAAAAATCACAATTTGATCATCAGTAATTGGGACCCTTCGCTTTGTGGGGAATTTAAGGTGAATTTTTAATTTTTGTTCTAATTAAAGTATGAAGAAATATATCAGATTTATATATTAGTCCTTTATTAACACTTCATTTAAAAATATTCTTGAGAACATGATTTATACCATATGAAGTGCAACATACCCTAAAATAGATTTCTGTCATAAACCCTTGTCAGTTTCATGTAGCCTTTCGCAGAATCCCTATACTCTACATAACCTACAAATACCCTTGCAGTACAGAAGGATAATTATTTATTATGTCACATGAGCATTCCATTTTATGTTGTAATATAGGTCAAGGTTGATTTATATAAATTATATTGTATGTCTCCTAGGGAACACTCTATTAAGGCCTTTGAATGTCTATTTTGGTGGCATTTCCAGTTAAAAACTTTAATATTGACTAAAACAGAATGGCCATAATGTTAAGTTTTATTGTAAGTTCTTTCTTTCTCTAGGACATAATAATTTCTCATATATTTCCTTAGGGAAGCGCAAATGCACATGAATCCTAGTGCAGTAACCTCTATAAAATATATAAAGTGCACATGGAACACACATTTATAGTGTAAAGTGTAAAATTGTGAGAAATATAACTATATAGATAATTTGCAGTTTTTCTTTAAACGTGCAGGGGAATGTGTCCTTTTAATGGTTAGATCACCTACTCATCAGATGTTTGTTTATAAGAGGTAAAACAACATCCACATGTATAGAACTCTTCTGGATTTCACTCCATGTACATAATGGGATAAATTGCGCCATAAAGTATAATATAGTTAGGGGGTTATTTATTAAAACCTGAATATATCTCATTATTTTCTGAAATATACGCCGAGCAAATCCAAACGGGTTATTTACCCATATTTATGAATACATTTTCCCTAAAAATTCCAGTTCGGGAAAAAACTCGAAAAAATTGTGAAAATCCTCTGAAAATTAGATTCCTACAAATTTTCAGATTTTTCACCTGAATAATCTGATTTTTTTTTTGGATTTTTGCTCAAAAACCACAACATTTTCAGATTTTTGCATGAAACCTAGTGCAGATAAGGATATCTTTTGACTTATATACAACCTCGACAGGTCTGAGATGCCGGATTTTTTTTCTGTACCTGAAGGTTAAATGCTCCTATGTAATTTATTAGGCTAATGCTGCTTTATTGTGATTTTGATCTGTGCAATCAACAACTGTTTTTGGAGGTCATTCTTTAAAGGAGAAGGAAACCCTTTTGGCGCAAAACCTTTCCCCTCTCCCACCCATAGGCTCCCCTATTCACCCATCCATGCAGGTCCTCTCTTGCTGAGTTCACGGGCGCCATCTTCGTCCAAGCTTTCTTCTCGCAATGCTTAATCTTGCTGTCTTTTGAACTCAAGCAAACCACACAATCGGGCACCAGTAACCTTTTCGTTTTAACCTCATTTTTACTTTTATATATGAATTCAAATGAACTTATTTTAATGGAATTAAATGAAACAATTTAAGCCTTTATTCAACAATGATCATTCTAACCATACAGTATAATGTCAGAGGCAGTAGCAAAGATCAACAGTTTCAGTTTTGTGGTACCCCTACACCATCAAACAGCTTCTAGTAAGGGGTTGCACTGTGATGAAGCCTACTCTCCAAGTGAGTGTGATATTGTGCAACAAAATGGCTTCCATTTTTATTTTTGTTACCATATTGCTTATCTCCTTGGTGACAAGTTTAAACAAAGTACCTGATCTATAAATAGTATAGGTAAAGTGCAGATAAAGTAACTTTAATATAGACATCCAGAATGTGTTTTTTCAGACCTGGAGCCTAGCAGCTGCCTAATAAATACGTAGGATATGCCCCCCCCCCCATCTCCACACACAGACACATACACACAAAATGATCCCAGTCAAAGAATACCAGTGAGGGAAACAGAGCCAGTGATGCCTGGGGATCCAGAAGTGGGTCTCTGATCAATTATTCGTTTTAATATAAATGTGTGGAATGTTGAGGGTTTTAGAAAGATTTTACTAAATACTTATAGTTACCTAATTAATTCTTATATAAAATCTACAACCTAACCATTTTTTTTAAAATAAATGCATAAAATACAGTCATTCTGCAATGCTGCATAAAGTTATCTGTCTTATATGTGATCCTGCTGTCCATGTTTTTATAATGTTTTAATGTTTTTATAATGTCACTTTTTTGTCTTTTTTGGAGTTTACAGATGAGCAGAAAGCCCAAGATAGTTTTAATCCATTTTGAATAATTTAGTTTGTGTATGCCTTTCCTTTCTTCATCTTCTTGCCAGTTTTTTCCTTTGCTTTGGTAAATGTTGGAAAGGACATAAAATGAAAGTGATTTTTATGCCTCACAGACTTCCATAGATCTCTTACAGTATGTACTACATCTTCTATTCAAATGCATTTAACTTGTGAGCATCTGACCATAGTAGATAATTGAGCATCCACACAGAAAAAATAGTTGGACAGCAGTGAAGCAGGCAACCAAAAATAACCGCTGCTTTTTGCACATCTGTCAATGTTGTTTCATTGTATTTTGTTCTATTTAAATGGAGGGAACCTCAAACAAACTAGAGAATTTGAGAAATGTAACTAAGGTATCTTTCAGGTTAGATTAATTGAGTTGGACTACATCAGTTTGTCTGACTCATCAGATGCCAAGTCTTTTTTTGAATAAGAGTTAAAATGCCTATTTTGTCAATACAAAATAGGAGAGATGGAGAAACTAGAAGGTGCTGCACATTTAATCTGACACAAGCAGCTGTGTGAACAGTAACATAAGTTATTGTTTAGGGAAAGAGCAACTGGATAGACTTACATAAACATAAAGGAGCAGTTTTATCAAAATTTAAGCTTGCATTTTTTTGTAGAATCGAGAAAAAAACACAGCAAAACATAGAAAGAAGAACACACACATGATTTTTTTTTTTTAGAATTCTAAAAAAAACCACAAAGAGGCCCATTTATCAAAGTCTAAAGTATCTCAATATTTTTAGGAAAAAACTCGGACCAAATCCACATGGGCTTTCTTCGCCTTATTTATTAATAAACTTTCCCGAAAATTTTGTTTGCAGGAAAAAATCTGAAAAAATGTGAAAACAGTTTTTAAAATGTTTGCCAGAAAACCCAAACAATTCCAATTATTGCTCGAAACCCAGTGCAGATCAAAAAATCTTTGGGACTTCTCCAATTGACTTATATGCAACCTCGGCAGGTCTGAGATGCTAGATTTTCATATTTGGAGTTCTTCCATCTTCGGGGGATAATAAATTTTGAAAAATGTGTGTTTTTTTAAAATTCTGATTTTATACAAAAAAAACACACATTTTTCAGAGTATAGTAAATAACCCCTAAAAAGTTGCATGAAAAAAATTGGCTAGTAAAAGTTTGTCTGTGACTTTTGTTCTGCAAAAACAGTAAGTGCAGAACAAAATTTAACCTAACAAGTTTTTCTTTAATAAGCTATTAAAAAATAGGAAAAGCTATTGAAAATAGGAAAAAAAACATTGTGAATTTTATCCCTCTAGCTCGAAAACTGTTAAATCTGCGTCTAAATGTTTTTTAAATTCTCCATTTATGAGAGACATGTCAGCTGTGTTCAGTGGGTATATAGAAAACCAGTGTTCAGATTGCTGTAAAATAGAAACAAATTGATATCCAGATAACTATGTAATTTTTGTGTTTCTGACCCTCAAAATACACAGTGTTTTAACAATGCTGTTCAACACAAGGCCTTTGAAGGTCTTTATAAGGGTTGCTATGGAGATATTGTATGTGGGCAATCTTAGGAGACATAAAGACAACTGTTCACTTGGATACTGTGGTTACTTCATAATGGGATTTGGAAATGTTATAATAAGTTGTTTATATAACTCAACAAAAGCTACGAAAAGTGAAAAGTGAAAAATGCCCAGCAATAGAAAAAAGCTGTACAATATAGTTGCATCTTAAGTCATTTAAATGAGTCAGTTAAACATTTGCCTTTTTAATGTCAAAATACTCTTTATTTTCTTGGTGGAAATATATAATGTATGTAACCTTGTTACTTAATTATATTAACACATTTTCTTGTAGCTGTGGTTTGAATACAACCATTGTTTAAGACAAGTAGTGACACTTTTGTGCCCCATTATAAAAACTGGTACCGTTAAAGTAATAAAACAGCTGCCAAAAAAGCTGTAATTTGTCCAACATATCTAGTCACATACAGGTATGGGACCTGTTAACCAGAATGCTTTGTACCTTGTGTATATGGATAAGGGGCATTTCTGTAATTTGGATCACCATGCTTTTATGGTTGTGCAATGAAAGGTATTAAGTTTGCCCAGGCGCAGTAACCTATAGCAACATATTAGCAGGTCGCACTGCTCTTGGACAAACTTAGTGCCTGTTTTATATAAATACAAAAAGAAGATGTGCATCGTAAAGTATTGTTGATCTAATATCATAGTAGAATGATAAAACAATGAAAGCTATTTAGTAATTCATTTAACTGCTAAACATCTAGCTTTAAAAAGTTAACAAGGCAAAGCATTTTTCAAATCCCAGTGCAGATTTGACACTTAATAGTGCAGAGAAACTCTGCTAATAAAAAAGGGCCTGGGAGCAGACAGACTTCTGTTCAGCTACAAATTGCTGCTGACTCAGATGTCTGATGGCTGAGCAGAGATCAAGTAATTTGCCTTTGAGTCAGTGGCGCACAGATCACAGCCATGTACACATTAATTACACAAAAATGAGTAAGTTCCGAGATATGTATGTAGGAAAACCCAAAATTATAGATAACAAAACATATGTTCTATTATATATTTTCTGCTGGGTGGAACAAAAGTTTATTCCGCAGTGGCTTATGCAAAGAGTGTATGTGTAAAATATGTTATAGGGGGACAGATGCTCTTGTGGAGCATGAAAACAAAACAAGACAGTAAACTCTGTACAAAATGCAGCCAATCTCCTGGAAAGCTCATACAATCATGATGTAGAGATGCCTAGGACTGTGGGAAAGACTGTCTCTTCCACTGATAGCACCTAGTGGCCATAGCCCTGTTTCAAAATTTTTGCCTACATTGTTCAAAAAGCTCTATTCAAGCCCGCCTCTCATTGACCTACCACATGTAGACCACCAATGGTGATCAACTGAGAGATCCACTAATAGAGATGTCGCGAACTGTTCGCCGGCGAACTTGTTCGCGCGAACATCGGGTGTTCGCGCTCGCCGGAAGTTCGCGAACGTCGCGCGACGTTCGCCATTTTGGGTTCGCCATTGTTGGCGCTTTTTTTTGCCCTCTCACCCCAGACCAGCAGGTACATGGCAGCCAATCAGGAAGCTCTCCCCTGGACCACTCCCCTTCCCTATAAAAACCGAAGCCCTGCAGCGTTTTTTCACTCTGCCTGTGTGTGCTGAAGAGATAGTGTAGGGAGAGAGCTGCTGCCTGTTAGTGATTTCAGGGACAGTTGAAAGTTTGCTGGCTAGTAATCGTTTTGATACTGCTCTGTTATTGGAGGGACAGAAGTCTGCAGGGGTTTGAGGGACATTTTAGCTTAGGTAGCTTTGCTGGCTAGTAATCTACCTTCTACTGCAGTGCTCTGTATGTAGCTGCAGTGGGCAGCTGTCCTGCTTCTGATCTCATCTGCTGACTGCTGCAATAACAGTAGTCCTTGTAAGGACTGCTTTTATTTATTTTTTTGTTGTTTTACTACTACTACTACTACTACTACTATAAGAGCCCAGTGCTATTAGTCTAGCAGTGTTGGGGAGTGGGACTGGTGTGCTAATCTGCTGCTCCTAGTAGTTCAGCAGCACCAACTTTAATTTTTTTTTTTAATATTCATTTTTTTTTTATTTTACTTTTTTTTATTTTACTACCGCTGTAGTAGTGTATAAGTTGACCTTTTAGGCATTATTTGCCCTGTAGGCATTATTTGCACACTGTTTTCTTCAACCCGCCATCGAGCTGTGTGACCTTGTTCCCATTCTGTCTAAATATCCATAATATTACCGTCTCCAGAAAAAACACCGGAGTCACTTTTTTCAAGCAGCCATAATATATTTTACGTAATCCGTATCCACCGCTGTAGTAGTGTATACGTTGGCCTTGTAGGCATTATTTGCACACTGTTTTCTTCAACCCGCCATCGAGCTGTGTGACCTTGTTCCCATTCTGTCTAAATATCCATAATATTACCGTCTCCAGAAAAAACACCGGAGTCACTTTTTTCAAGCAGCCATAATATATTTTACGTAATCCGTATCCACCGCTGTAGTAGTGTATACGTTGGCCTTGTAGGCATTATTTGCACACTGTTTTCTTCAACCCGCCATCGAGCTGTGTGACCTTGTTCCCATTCTGTCTAAATATCCATAATATTACCGTCTCCAGAAAAAACACCGGAGTCACTTTTTTCAAGCAGCCATAATATATTTTACGTAATCCGTATCCACCGCTGTAGTAGTGTATACGTTGGCCTTGTAGGCATTATTTGCACACTGTTTTCTTCAACCCGCCATCGAGCTGTGTGACCTTGTTCCCATTCTGTCTAAATATCCATAATATTACCGTCTCCAGAAAAAACACCGGAGTCACTTTTTTCAAGCAGCCATAATATATTTTACGTAATCCGTATCCACCGCTGTAGTAGTGTATACGTTGGCCTTGTAGGCATTATTTGCACACTGTTTTCTTCAACCCGCCATCGAGCTGTGTGACCTTGTTCCCATTCTGTCTAAATATCCATAATATTACCGTCTCCAGAAAAAACACCGGAGTCACTTTTTTCAAGCAGCCATAATATATTTTACGTAATCCGTATCCACCGCTGTAGTAGTGTATACGTTGGCCTTGTAGGCATTATTTGCACACTGTTTTCTTCAACCCGCCATCGAGCTGTGTGACCTTGTTCCCATTCTGTCTAAATATCCATAATATTACCGTCTCCAGAAAAAACACCGGAGTCACTTTTTTCAAGCAGCCATAATATATTTTACGTAATCCGTATCCACCGCTGTAGTAGTGTATACGTTGGCCTTGTAGGCATTATTTGCACACTGTTTTCTTCAACCCGCCATCGAGCTGTGTGACCTTGTTCACATTTTGTCTAAATATTGATAATATTATCGTCTCTAGAAAAACCACTTGAGTTACTTTTTTTCAAGCAGCATTCATATATTTTACGTAATCCGTATCCACCGCTGTAGTAGTGTATACGTTGACCTTGTAGGCATTATTTGCACACTGTTTTCTTCAACCCGCCATCGAGCTGTGTGAGCTTGTTCACATTTTGTCTAAATATTGATAATATTATCGTCTCTAGAAAAACCACTTGAGTTACTTTTTTTCAAGCAGCATTCATATATTTTACGTAATCCGTATCCACCGCTGTAGTAGTGTATACGTTGACCTTGTAGGCATTATTTGCACACTGTTTTCTTCAACCCGCCATCGAGCTGTGTGACCTTGTTCACATTTTGTCTAAATATTGATAATATTATCGTCTCTAGAAAAACCACTTGAGTTACTTTTTTTCAAGCAGCATTCATATATTTTACGTAATCCGTATCCACCTCTGTAGTAGTGTATACGTTGACCTTGTAGGCATTATTTGCACAGTGTTTTCATCAACCCGCCATCGAGCTGTGTGACCTTGTTCACATTTTGTCTAAATATTGATAATATTATCGTCTCTAGAAAAACCACTTGAGTTACTTTTTTTTCAAGCAGCATTCATATATTTTACGTAATCCGTATCCACCGCTGTAGTAGTGTATACGTTGACTTTGTAGGCATTATTTGCACAGTGTTTTCTTCAACCCGCCATCTAGCTGTGTGTATTATCGTTTCCAGAAAAACCAACTGAGTTTTTGTTGTTGTTGTTGTTGTTTTTTTAAAAATAATGCCAGGCAAAGGCAGGCCGCCACGCAGAGGCCGTGCTAGGGGCCGTGCTGCTATGCAATCCTGTGGCCCTAGCAAATTGCCCAGTTTTAAAAAGCCAATGACCCTGAACTCCCAAAATGCTGAAGAGGTAGTTGACTGGCTTACACAGCACACCCCATCCTCTACCGTTTCTAACTTTACCACAACATCCTCCTCATCCTCCACTGCTATGGCCACCCCACGTAACACTTCCTCCACCACCGGTGCCCCTTCTTCACTGGGGTCAGAGGAGTTATTTTCCAATGAGTTTCTTGAACTGAGTAATGCGCAACCATTATTGCCAGAAGAAGATGAAGGAGATGAGGACCTTACACCAGATTTAATTCTGGCAGAGAACACGATAGAGATGGACATAATGAGTGATGAGGAGGAGGTCCCCGCTGCTGCTTCCTTCTGTGATGTGTCAGAAGAAATTGATGCATCTGAGGAGAATGATGATGAGGAGATTGATGTTTTGTGGGTGCCTAGTAGAAGAGAGCAAGAGGAGGGTAGTTCAGATGGAGAGACGGAGAGTCAGAGAGGCAGTAGGAGAATAAGACTTAGAAGAAGCAGGGAGGACAGCCCGCAGGGATCAGTAGGGCAACAACATGTATCGGCACCTGTGTTCAGCCGGCCAACGCACCCGCCATTGCCGCCAATACCGCAAACTCCGCCAACTTCTACTGTTACCGCCAGATCGCACACTTCCAAAAAGTCAGCAGTGTGGGATTTTTTAATGTGTGTGCCTCTGACAAAAGCATTGTAATTTGCAATGAGTGCAGTCAGAAACTGAGCCTTGGTAAGCCCAACAGCCACATAGGTACAACTTCTATGCGAAGGCACATGAGCGGCAAGCACAAAGCACTTTGGGAGCAACACCTCAAAGGCAACAGGCAAACTAAAAGCCACACTCCTTCTGGTCCAGCATCTTACTGCTCTACCTCTGCTCTCCTTGACCCGTCTGAACCACCCTCCACTCCGCCTTCCACCTTGACCACCTGTTCCCATTCCCAGTCATCTGCCACCAGCCAAGTTTCTGTGAAGGCCATGTTTGAGCGTAAGAAGCCAATGTCTGACTGTCACCCCCTTGCCCGGCGTCTGACAGCTGGCTTGTCTGCACTCTTAGCCCGCCAGCTTTTACCATACCAGCTGGTGGACTCTGAGGCCTTCCGCAAATTTGTAGCAATTGGGACACCGCAGTGGAAGGTACCCAGCCGCAATTTTTTTTCTAAAAAGGGAATACCACACCTGTACCAACATGTGCAGAGCCAAGTTACCGCATCTCTGTCACTTAGTGTTGGGCCAAAGGTCCATATGACTACTGACGCATGGTCCTCCAAGCATGGTCAGGGCAGGTATGTCACCTACACTGCCCACTGGGTGAACTTGGTAATGGCTGGGAAGCAGGGAATGGGTAGCTCAACAACAACAGTGGAGTTGGTGTCACCGCCACGGATTGCACGCGGTTCTGCCACCACCTCTACTCCTCCATCGCTCTCTACCTCGTCTTCTTCTTCTTCTTACTCTGCTGCTGGGTCCTCCTTCTCCTCCTCCACACCTGTGCACCCCCAGCTCCCCCTAGGCTATTCGACGTGCCAGGTACGCCGTTGTCACGCTGTCTTGGGGATGACGTGCCTGGAAAGCAAAAACCATACCGGATCTGTACTCCTGTCATCTCTGCAGTCACAGGCCGATCGGTGGCTGACCCCACACCAACTGCAGATCGGAAAAGTGGTGTGTGACAATGGAAGCAATCTGTTGGCAGCGTTGAGACTAGGCAATTTAACACATGTGCCCTGCATGGCACATGTGTTAAATTTAATAGTCCAACGTTTTGTCTCCAAGTACCCAGGATTCCAGGACGTTCTCACCCAGTCCAGAAAGGTGTCGGCCCATTTCAGACGTTCCTACACAGCCATGGCACGCCTTGCTGACATTCAGCAGCGCTACAACATGCCAGTCAGGCGTTTGATTTCTGACAGCCAGACTCGCTGGAATTCAACGCTCCTTATGTTGGAACGTCTGCTGCAACAACAAAGGGCCGTCAACGAGTACCTTTTTGAACTGGGTGGTAGGACTGGATCTGCACAGCTGGGGATTTTTTTCCCCCGTTACTGGGTGCTTATGCGCGATGCCTGCAGGCTCATGCGACCTTTTGAAGAGGTGACAAATATGGTCAGTCGCACCGAAGGCACCATCAGCGACCTAATACCCTTCGCTTTCTTCCTGGAGCGTGCCGTGCGACGAGTGACAGATGAGGCTGTAGACCAGCGTGACGAGGAGCTGGAAGCGCGCGATTTCTGGTCGGAATCACCAGAACGAACCCAGGCACCTGCTGCAACGCAGGGAGAGGTGCCAGAAGTGGAGTCAGAGGAGGAAGGTGGCTTTGTGGAGGAGGAGGAGGAGGACCAACAGGAGCAGGCTTCCCAGGGGGCTAGTGGTGACCTTTTGGGGACCCCTGGTCTTGTACGTGGCTGGGGGGAGGAGACCGTGGATGATGCAGTCCTTGATAATGAGGAAGCGGAGATGGATAGCTCTGCATCCAACCTTGTGAGAATGGGGTCTTTCATGCTGTCATGCCTGTTGAAGGACCCCCGTATCAAGAGGCTTAAGGAGAAGGACCTGTACTGGGTCGCAACGCTACTAGACCCTCGGTACAAGCATAAAGTGTCAGAAATGTTACCAACATACCACAAGTCCGAAAAGATGCGGCATTTACAAACCAGCCTGCAAAACATGTTGTACAATGCTTTTAAGGGTGATGTCACTTCAGGAACTCATCAACATTCCAGGGGCAGAGGTGCCAGTAATCCTGCCACGAGCACACCTGCAAGGACAAAGCCCTTTGGCCAGTCTGTAACGTCAGACATGCAAATGTTTTTCTGTCCAAGGCAGCGCCACAACCCTTCTGGATCCACCCTCAAAGAACGCCTCGACCGGCAGGTAGCGGACTACCTGGCATTAACTGCAGATATCGACACTCTGAGGAGCGATGAACCCCTGGACTACTGGGTGCGCAGGCTTGATCTGTGGCCAGAGCTGTCACAATTTGCCATGAACCTCTTGTCTTGCCCAGCCTCAAGTGTGCTCTCAGAAAGGACCTTCAGTGCAGCAGGAGGGATTGTAACTGAGAAGAGAACTCGCCTAGGTCACAAAAGTGTCGATTACCTGACCTTTATTAAAATGAATGAGGGGTGGATCTCGGAGGGTTACTGCACGCCGGAAGACTTGTTCTGACTTCTATGCAGCTGTCCTTCTCTTCAAGCCTCATGACTCCACACACAGCTGTCCTTTAGCGTCCTCCTCCTCCCTCCGCCACCGTTACAAACTAGGGTGCAAACCCTACTGGTTTAATTTTTTCTGGCCTCTGTGCTTCAGTGGCTGCGACCAAAAAAATGCCTATTTTCTGCATTTATATGACATAATTTTTCTGGCCTCTGTGCTTCAGTGGCTGCAACCAAAAAAATTTATATTTTCAGCATTTATATGGCATAATTTTTCTGTCAACTGTGCTTCAGTGGCTGCGACCAAACAAATGCATATTTTCTGCATTTATATGGCATAATTTTTCTGGCCTCTGTGCTTCAGTGGCTGCAACCAAAAAAATTACTATTTTCAGCATTTATATGGCATATTTTTTCTGGCAACTGTGCTTCAGTGGCTGCGACCAAAAAAATGCATATTTTCTGCATTTATATGGCATAATTTTTCTGGCCTCTGTGCTTCAGTGGCTGCAACCAAAAAAATTTATATTTTCAGCATTTATATGGCATAATTTTTCTGTCAACTGTGCTTCAGTGGCTGCGACCAAAAAAATGCATATTTTCTGCATTTATATGGCATAATTTTTCTGGCCTCTGTGCTTCAGTGGCTGCAACCAAAAAAATTTATATTTTCAGCATTTATATGGCATAATTTTTCTGGCAACTGTGCTTCAGTGGCTGCGACCAAAAAAATGACTATTTTCAGCATTTATATGGCATATTTTTTCTGGCCTCTGTGCTTCAGTGGCTGTGGCCAAAAAAACTGGGCAAACAATGCCTACAAGGCAACTGTGCTTCAGTGGCTGCGTCCAAAAAAACTGGGCAAACAATGTCTACAAGGTCAACGTATGGCGAAAAATGACTATTTTCAGCATTTATATGGCATATTTTTTCTGGCAACTGTGCTTCAGTGGCTGCGTCCAAAAAAACTGGGCAAACAATGCCTACAAGGTCAACGTATGGCAGTTGTTTAAAGAGAACAGTAGATTACTAGCCAGCAAAGCTACCTAAGCTAAAATGTCCCTCAAATCCCTGCAGACTTCTGTCCCTCCAATACAGAGCAGTATCAAGCAGATTACTAGCCAGCAAACTTACTATCATCTGTCCCTGAAATCACTAACAGCTCTCCCCCTACACTATCTCTTCCAAGCACACACAGGCAGATTTTTCAGATACATTTTTGCCCTTGATCCCCCTCTGGCATGCCACTGTCCAGGTCGTTGCACCCTTTAAACAACTTTAAAATCATTTTTCTGGCCAGAAATGTCTTTTCTAGATGTTAAAGTTCGCCTTCCCATTGAAGTCTATGGGGTTCGCGAACCGTTCGCGAACCGCTCGCATTTTTGCGCAAGTTCGCGAATATGTTCGCGAACTTTTTTTCCGACGTTCGCTACATCCCTATCCACTAATCCTCTGCCCCCCTCTTTCTTAGCTAGGCCTGAAGTCTATCACCTTAACCATCCCTTCAACTGCCCTCAATGCCATTATAGGTAGACCTTATTCTTCTCCTTCCATAGCTGTGCAATACTTCCTAGTTGCAGTACAGCTCCTGCTCAGAGGTGAAAGAAATGGCTGAAGTGTCCATACAGATTAGTCGCTTAAGAAGTCGCAGTTATGTTTTACCCTGCTTTTTTTTAAATTCCTTTTAAGATCAGAACCCTATACAATATATGTTTTCTGGTAAGCTGAATCCAGCCTAGAATCAGATGCTAGACAAGAAACTGTAAAGATGGCAATCATTTTTAGGATATCATGCTTTCTCATTTCTGCTCCATTTCCAGATTTTATTTAATTTTTTATTTGACTGTGATTCCTAAGAAGGTACTAAAATTCTACTGAATATACACTTATTTTATTGAGAACTTTTGTCACTATTTTTCTGATTGTATAGTAGCTCTGAGCTCTAAATTTTAGCTTTTGGATACATTGTTGGACTACAAATATGCTACATTACATTTAGAAATTAATTTTACAGTGTGACATTAAAGTGTGCTAATTCTTCCTAGTTCCAGTACAGCTCCTGCTCAGAGGTGAAAGAAAAAGCTAAAGTGTCCATACAGATTAGTAGCTTCAGAAGTCATAGTTATGTTTTAATTTATTTATTCCTTATCTGAACCCTATACCTCTATGTTTTCTGGTAAGCTGAATCCAGTCTAGAAACACTCTCTGATGCTGTACAAGAAACTGTAAATATGGCAATCATTTTTAGGATATCATGCTTCCTCATTTCTTCTCCTTTCCCAGGTACCATGCTAAATTTTGCTTTATTCACCATTGATTTTATCCAAAGACTAACCAGTTAGCAACAGGATTGCAAAGGAAGATACTTTGTCTCTTTGGTTTGTTTTTCACAACGGAATAACTATAGTACAAAAATAATGCAGAGGGGCTATCCCTCCCATAGTTGTGACACAATTAATGCAATTAATTCACCCATTAACCTAATACTATGCTGTTTATTTAACACTAACATTTACACCTTTCTTTGACATTATATACTCCCATATACAATACACAATATCCAAAAATATTTTGCAGAAATTGCACGGTTATTTTATTGTGTTAGATAACAGCAAGATGACTGAATTTGGAAATTACGTTTAAAATACCTACAGTCATATGAAAAAGTTTGGGAACCCCTCTTAATTCTTTGGATTTTTGTTTATCATTGGGTGAGCATTAAAAGTAGCAACTTCCTTTTAATATATAACATGCCTTATGGAAACAGTAGTATTTCAGAAGTGACAAAACGTTTATTGGATTAACAGAAAATATGCAATATGCATCGTAACAAAATTAGCCAGGTGTATAAATGTGGGCACCCCAACAGAGATTTTACAATCAATACTTAGTTGAGCCTCCTTTTGCAAATGTAACAGCCTCTAGACGCCTCCTATAACCTTTGATGAGTGTCTGGATTCTGGATGGCGGTATTTTTGACCATTTGTCCATACAAAATCTCTCCAATATTGTACTTCTCCCTCTAAATAAATGCCTTTGTAGATTTCTAAGTGTGTTTAGGGTCATTGTCTTGTTGGAATATCCAACCCCTGCATAACTTCAACTTTGTGACTGATGCTTGAACATTATTCTGAAGAATTTGTTGATATTGGGTTGAATTCATCAGACCCTCGACTTAAACAAGGGTCCCAGTCCCTGAACTAGCCCCACAGCCCCACAGCATGATGGAACCTCCACCAACTTGACAGTTGGTAGCAGGTGTTTATCTTGGAATGCGGTGTTCTTCATCCACCATGCAAATCGCTTATTGTTATGACCAAATAACTACATTTTTGTCTCATCAGTCCAAAGCACTTTGTTCCAAAATGATTGTGGCTTGTCTAAATGAGCTTTTCCATACAACAAGTGACTCTTGGTGTTTGCATGAGTGTAGAAAGGGCTTCTTTCTCATCACCCTGCCACACAGATGTTCTTTTTGCAAGTTGTGCTGAATTGTAGAAAGCTGTAAGCATACACCATCTGCAGCAAAATGTTCTTGCAGGTCTTTGGAGGTGATCTTTGGGTTGTCTGTAACCATTCTCACAATCCTCCGCATATGCCGCTCCTGTATTTTTCTTGGCCTGCCAGACCTGGGGGTTTACAGCAACTGTGCCTGTGGCCTTCCATTTACTAATTACATTCTTTACAGTTGAAACAGACAGTTTAAACCTCTTAGATACCTTTTTGTAGCCTTTCCATAAACCATGATACTGAGCATTCTTTGTTTTCAGATGTTTTGAGAGTTGCTTTGAGGATCCCATGTCCCATGTCACTCTTCAGAGAGCAAGTTGTGCTTCTGTCAAACAGAAGCACAACTTGCAATTGGCCACCTTAAATATATTTTCTCATGATTGGACACATGTGCCTATGAATTTCAAGATCCAACACCAATTCGGTGTTGCCAGTAATCGGTATTGAGCAGTTACATGCATTCAAATTACCCAAATTTTTGCACAGTCAGTTTTTCACATTTGATTTAATTTCATACAATTGAATACTGCTACACTAAAAATCTTTGTTCAGAAAACACCCTAGTACTCAGATGTTCCTGGGAAATGAAAGACATACCACTGTTATCTTTTTTGAGTAAATTATTATGCAGAAGAGGCCTGCACAGGGGTGGACCCACAAAATAGTAGAGCCGGAATCAGATTGTAAAAGGTTAAAAACTTACATTTTATTTTCCATAATAACTAAGTGTCCCTGGCAGACACCAAACGTAAGTTTTTAACCTTTTACAATCTGACTCCGGCTCTTCTACTTTGTGGGTCCAGGCCTGTGCTGGCCTCTTCTGATGTTTCCTGGTGTTTGCTCGCTCTGCTGAAGGTCTGAAATGTGTGCCCCCGGCCCACCGTACATAGTGGTAAGCTCATCTAATGTACTTAATACACTGCATACACTGGTTCCTAATTTGAATATTCTAAATTATTATGCAGGCTGAGAGGGATTCCCAAACTTTTTCATATGACTGTATGTTGCAGTGCTAGAGGACTAAAATGAGTGAGATTTATAAAAAAATGTAAAACGTTGTTAAATGTAATATTTGCTAAAGTAAATGTTTAGATGGAATAATATATTATGGCCGTGAGACTGATTTTAATAAGAATAGAATATTGTAGTTATTTTGTAAAGAAAGATGCAAGTATTATGTAATGAACTCAAAAGTATTTCAGGTAATTCTATGTACAGTTCAAATCCTAAAATTCTACTGGATATACACTTGTTTTATTGAGAACTTCTTTGACTATTTTTCTGGTTGTATAGTAGCTCTGAGCTCTAAATTTTAGCTTTTGGATACATTGTTGGACATCAAATATGCTAGATTACATTTAGGTATTAATTTACAGTATGACATTAAAGTTCCCGAAGTGTGCAAATTGATTGCATTAAATTGTAGTGTAAATCTGTCTTCCCAAAGTTCTTACTGATGAGAAGCATATTGTCTGAGGGAAAAAGGTATCATAAAAACTGCTGGATGTTATCCATGTGTCATTATTGCCTTTTTTAATGAAATATTTTTAGGCTCTCCAAAGAACTGAGGATAATCAATCCGCAATTCAGCAAGCAGAACTATTTGTTGAGACCTGTGCACATTACCACTCATATTATATGGGGTGTTTTTTCACCTTTAGACTATTATTTCTGCATACACACCCCCTTCCTCCTATAAGGGTCGGACTGGAGGGCCCAGGGCCCACTGGGACTCCAGTCCAGGGCCCCCCTCCCCCTACTGTGACGCACTGTGCACCATTGGCGTGCATGCGCACGCTGCACCAAAAATCCTTTACTCTTTTTTTAAAAACAATCATCGGGGATGGGGTCTGGTCCAGCGGGGGCCCATGAGGGTCGGGGCCCACCGGGTTTTTCCCCGGTGTCCCGCCCGGCCAGTCAGAAACTGCCAACTATCCAAAGAAATGACTCAATAGCGTACCATCATCTACAACAGGGCTGTCCAACTGGCAGATGTGGGCCTGCGACCCCCCTTTGTGTGGCCCCCCACATAAAAGGGCTGCCTGCTGTGTCTGCTTACTATGTGTAAGCTTTAAAAGGTATCACTACAGAGATTAACTGGCCCCTGCATTGTTTAAACCTTAAATTCAGATTGTAATCCCCTGTATTGTTCACACCTGTAATCTCCCTGCATTGTTCACACTTGTAACACCTCTATTGTTCACACCCCTAAAACCCTGTACTGTTCACTGCCCACATTGTTCACCTGTTCCCACTCATACAAACTGCTGACAGCACTGTATTTAGCACAGTATGAACTCTTCATTTTAGAATGGTCCTGATAAAGTTTTCCTCCCTGTGTGTGCCATACTTCACATGTCCTACTACAGTATGCCTGTTTGTACCATACTCTGCCTGTGTGTGCCATAATTTATATGTGTGTGCCCTACTCTGTCTGCCCCATGCTACCTGTGTGTGCCATACTCTGCCTGCTATATGCTGCCTGTGTGTGCCATACTTTACCTGCTCTATGCTCCCTGTATGTGCCTTACTTTGTCTGCCCTATGCTCCCTGTGTGTGTCATACTTTGCCTGCCTTATGCTCCCTGTGTGTGCCAAACTTTGCCTGCTCTATGCTCCCTGTATATGCCTTACTTTGTCTGCCCTATGCTCCCTGTGTGTGCCATACTTTGCCTGCCCTATGCTCCCTGTGTGTGCCATACTCTGCCTGCCCTATTTTTCCTGTGTGTGTCATAATCTGTCTTCCCTATGCTCCCTGTGTGTTCCATACTCTGCCTGTCCCATGCTCCCTGGTTGTGCCATACTCTGCCCACCCTATGCTCCCTGAGTGTGCCATACTCGGCACCCATATGCTCCCTGTGTGTGCCATACTATGAACATCCTTGGGTGTGGCATACTATGCATGCCCTATTCTCCTTGGGTGTGCCATACTTTGCCTGACTCATGCTCCCTGTGTGTGCCATACTCTGCCTGCCCCATGCTCCCTAGGTGTGCTATACTCTGCCTGCCCTATGCTCCCTGTGTGTGCCATACTATGCCTGCCATATTTTCCTTGGGTGTGCCCTGCTCTGTCTGTGGAACATAAGCCTGGTATTTGTTCTGGGGGTTTGTTAGCATTTTAAAATTATTGTTAGGGGCCCCCAAAGTGTTTAATCATGAGCTGGGGGGTACTGTGTTATCCAAAGGGGAGGATGGGGCGTATGAATTTAAGGGTATGTCTTAATATGACTTACCGTATATACTTGAGTATAAGCCGAGTTTTTCAGCATCCAAAATGTGCTGAAAAAGTCTACCTCTTTATATGAAAGAATAACAGTGACTGCAATATCACACAGTGCCCTCTGTTGGTTATACGAAAGATTAACAGTGATGGCAATATCACACAGCACCCTCTGCACATGGTAGTGGGACAGTGGGACAATGCACACAGTAATCCATTTGGCAATTCTCTGTCACCATCAGCTTTGCAAAAAAAGTCTGGTTGATCGCTGGGGGGGTCGCTTTGGCGGAATGTGCGCTGCTGGGAGACAGGGCTGTAGTTGTGTCTAGGCTTATACTAGAGTCAATAAGTTTTCCCAGTTTTCGTAGGTAAAATTAGGTACCTCGGCTTATACTCGGGTCGGCTTATACTCGAGTATATACAGTAACTTTTTTTCACATGAGTGATGAGTGATATCCCTGCAGTGAGCACCAACCATTTAGTTTTTTGCTACCACAATTAATGTGTATATGGTCCTGTGGTAACATGAGTGTGTCTTAAAGTGGTTGTGGTTTAAAAGCATAACCACTAAATGCCTCTAGATACACTAAAAGAGGATGAAATTGATTCCTACATTTCTTTTGTCCTGAGAACAACCTTTTATATATATATATATTCTCCTGGAATTTGGATGCAAAATATTCTCATAAATATACAGGACCAAAGTGGTATCTTAGGTAAATTGCAACTGGTTTCTGGGAAAATTTTAGCAGCAAAGTTTCCAGTCTAACAGTTGACCCCACACCCAAATACCCTATTCTCAGTTGATACTTGTAATTGCATGTATCCAGCTAATAATGGAAATATGCATTTGTTCTATGTGTTTTGATATGCCATACTTGTAAACTGCATTGTTTAAAGCATTTACTGTGACTTTAGAATTACAGTAGATATGAATCACCGAAACCTGTAACTGAAAATTGTTGTACCCTTGCATCATTAGTTGGTTTTCAGATGTACACTATATACAGTATGTATATATCTGGCACACTGAATATAGCTCCAGTTTAAAACTCTTCTGTGTTTGCCACTAGGGATGTAGCGAACCGCCGCCGATGTGTTCGCGAACGCCGTTCGCGAACACCGGCAAAATTTGCGAACTGTTCGCGAACTGTTCGCGAACTTCGATCATCCGAAAATCGTTCGATTCGAACGATCGAAGGATTTTAATCGTTCGATCGAACGATTTTCGTTCGAATCGAACGAAAATCGTTCGATTTTAGCGATCGAATGGTCGAATGGGCGACCGATTTTGACGCGAACGCCTATTGGCGAACGTCGCGCGACGTTCGCGAACTTGCGGCGGACGCGAACAGTCGAAGTTCGCGCGAACTAGTTCGCCGGCGAACAGTTCGCTACATCCCTATTTGCCACCGCACAGTTCATAATTTAAGTGGCCTCTTATGGAGAGAACACTAAACACTCTAATAAATATGTTGGGTTGCTGTAGAGCCACTAGGCTGAGAGACTGTTTAAGCATCAAAGATAACGGTACACATTTAATAAAAGCTTTGATGCATGGCTATGGCTAATTATTAATCAGCTTTGATGCTAAAGCGATCATTTATGAGCTGCCATGTAATGTGAATCTGAATTAATTAGGGATACACCTTGAAATGTAAATGTTATATGTATTTGTGCACTGTATATTGTGAGCTGGCACCTATAGCATGTGCTGTGAACTTGCAGAAAAGTAGATGGACAGCTACTGAGGCATCTTTGGAGACACAAAAGTTCACTGGCTAAGGGCCCGGCATAATAAAGGAGCAAAAAACATAAGGTATAGCATTGTTTGCCTATTTTTTGTTGAGCTTTAGTTCTCCTACTAACTACAGCCTAAAAATCCCACTACTACAGCCCAGGAAGGAAATAAAACACACTATTGTATTTCTTTTTTGTTCTACGCAGGTATTGTAATTAAAATCAAACCTCAAATGACTAGCAATGGAAAATTGTTGCCCAGCCATGAGAACTTGTGTTCAGAAACCATTTCTCTGTCACTATTCAGTATTTATGAACAATTCCTGTGTGTGGTCGTTAGAATTCTGCAGTAATATCTACAGTTTGTCATCATTAGAAGCTTTGGTTTATACGTCTAGGGGCAATTCATGTCTTTGAGTGAAGGATAAGATTCTTTGTGGAATACTGTTAAAATTGAAAGAGATATCTGGGGAGTTCATTAGAGGATACAGTCACCAGCTGTATTATTTCTATCCTGATTTTGTAGTATGGCGATATCACCAGCATTACATTCTCATGTGACATTTTACATCAATATCTTATGACACTGCTCTACCATACATGCACCTGGTCAGTACATGTATTGTTTTTGCTGCATTCATAAATGTTCTTACCTGCTATGCCCAAAGTGGGTTTGACCACTCAACTAAGGCTTTTTGTGTGGGGATAGGGAGAAGAAGGTGTTTATGCGACTTATTTCATCATAACATGTTCTTTATAAATTTTCCTTTATCAAAGTGGGATTGTTTTTATTCTAGACAAAACGAAAATAAAACAGCACAATGTTCTGGTCTGTACAGCCTACTATAAAACAAAAAAAAAACCTATTTCATATATTGTATTTTTTATTGATGCCAATGCGGGGGCAGATTTACTAAGTGAATTCGAGTGAATTTTCTAAGTAAAAAAAATTCAAAATTCAAAGTAATTTTTTGGACACTCCGACCATCGAATAGGATACTACGACTTCGAATTTACTTCGACTTCGATTCAAAGTAAAAATCGTTTGAATATTCGATAATCGAATACTGTCTCTTTAAAAGAAACTTCAACTTCAATTCTTCACCAAATTAAACCTGCTGAATGTGCTATGTTAGCCTAAGGGGACCTTCTAAAACCATTTAGAGGTCAAAGGAAAATCTTTTGATCGATCGCTATAATCGTTCGAACGATTTAATAGTTCGATTCTAACGATTTAATCGTTCGACCGATTTTTATTCGACCGCAGGATTGCCAAATTTGTTGAAAAAACCTTGAATTCGATATTCGAATTCAACGTTTTTTAATTCGAGGGTCGAATTTCGAAGTTTTTTGTACTTCAAAATTCGACCCTTGATAAATCTGCCCCTAACGGGCCTGTTTACTAACATTCAAAATTACGATTTTTTCCCCCACAAATATCAAGAAATTAGTGGTTTTTCTATATTCCTTATAAGCTCTAAAATTCAATGTATATTAAAGGACAAGGCAACCCCTTAAAAGATAGCGTGTCAAAAGATATGCTGACGTCCTTACAAATCTTCTCAGTGATGTGAGTCTTCCCTGTACCAGCTCAATACGTTTGAAAATTTTGCAGATTTTGATGACGCCAATTCCCGATAATTCTTCACTACAGATGAAGCCTCTTCAACACTGTAATTGTAAGGCAATGTCAGCCCATGCACCTTAGAGTCAGCATCGCCCATCTTAGTGAAGTCAGTGGGGGAAAATGCTGGTGCAATGAAGGATGCAGTGTGAAATATTTATTGTAGTATTCTTTAAAAAGTGTCTAAATATAAACACCAAGCGGTTCAGTAGGCACAAAGGAGCACTTCAAGTGGGAGGAATGCAGTTGCCCGGGGCTGCCTTGTCCTTTAAGTGTAAAAACTACAAGACCCTCTAATGTAAAACTTTGTAATGTAAAAGTTAGTCAGTGGGAGCTGCCCTGATCTTATTGGACTGCTATTAATCAATTTAGACTTTTGGAGGTTTTTGTATTTGTTTGAAAAACTCGAATTAGAAGTTTTTTTTTATAGGTTTTCGCTGTATTTGTATTTTTTAGTGCATCGTCCAGCACTTTTTTTTTCATTTGTATTTTTTACATTAAAAGCTTTTAATACATTTAATGATATTCGTGGTTAAGAGTTTGTGAGTTTAGTTGTGGTTTCAAAAACCTCTAAAAATGTGACCTTTAATAAATAAGCCTCCGCCAATTATACAGATGAAATAAGTATGTTTTTTTCCTATAAATATGGTAATTGATGATGTTATAGGTTATTAGTTGTAAACAAGTTTCCTTTTCTGCACATCTGCATTTGCCTGAGTTTGGCATGAAAAGTTATGGATAAGATTCAATTCGAGGAGAAAATAACTTTTTTCCAAATTCAGTTCCAGTTGTCCCCATAGACTTCAATAGAGTTGTTACGTGATAATCTGAGAGATACGTTTTTCTGATTTGAATTGTATCTCAGATTGAATCTCGTCCATGAGTTTTTAAATTGATGGACCTTTTTCTCACTGCATTGAATCTGGCCCAGTGTATCTGTACCAATAAAGCCTTAGGGGCAAATTCACTAAGCGCCGAAGCGCCGAACGCTAGCTTTACTTCGCTAGCGTTTGGCATTTTCGTTACTGCGCAAATTCACTAACGAACGCTGGCGTAGTTTCGCTAGTGTTACTTCACACCCTTACGCCTGGCGAAGTTTCGCTAGCGACGTAACTACGCAAATTCACTAACGCGCGCAGTGTACTGAACGCTACCTTTTACGCTAGACTTCCTTCGCCATCTCAGACCAGGCGAAGCTCAATAGAGTAGATAGGGATTGCTTCAAAGAAAGTCAAAATTTTTTCTAAGTCCCAAAAAACGCTGGCGTGTTTTCTACATTATGGGTGATAGGCTGAAAAAGATTGAAATTTTTTTTGGGGCTCCCCTCCTTCCCCCCTACATTTCCTGACTCATGGCAACTTACCTAGACAGTGGGCACATGTGTAGGGCAAAATAAAATTTTTATTTGATGTTTTGAAGGTTTTCTAGGCATTTGTAGTGCTGATACGTATTCCTCCATTGAAATTTGAATTTGGCGACGTATGCAAATTAGCCTTCACTAGCGTAACTTTGCTTTACTTAGCGAATCAACGCTAGCGCAACTTCGCAACCTTACGCTACCCCTGAGCGCAACTTCGGATTTTAGTGAATTTGCGAAGCGCTGGCGAAACTACGCCTGGCGAAGTGCGGCGAAATTACACCTGGCGCAACTACGAATCTTAGTGAATTTGCCCCTTAATGTTTCTGGACTATATCCTCCAGCATTAACCCTTAAAAATATACTGGAGTATGTTCGGTGTTGCAGACAATATTTGGATGGAGCAGCACTGTCCTGTGGCTGTTGACAGAGTTTAGTCTACTGCAATTGCACATGATTTGCCAAAATGCACTCTATAACGTATAACATCTATTTGTGCACAGTTTTGTGTCCTTTTTAGCACACCCACATATACAGTTGATTTAGCAAATAAAGATTATGGTGTTATGATGGACACTGCTTGTGGCAGAGGTCAGAATGCTGGTACTCAACTTAATCAGATCCTATAATATAAGTTGGAAGCCACAGGGGTTTCATGGCACAATGAAAAATGTTTTTGCACACTATACACAGGTGCATTCTGAAATGTTGTTTCACAAGTAGATGTAATCCAAAATGTTATATTGTATTATTTCCACATTTGCTGCATTTAAGTTTCATATGTTCTCAGTATATAAAAATGTACTCCTTGTACTTGTTTACTGAGATATTTTTAATTGTTCTGCTTTAATTGCATTAAAATTACTTTTTTATGTGATTTCTTTTCTTCTATTCTGATGGAATATTTTACGAGTGAAATAAAAAAGAAAATTACAATTCGATATAAATCACCTTCCTACACCACACATAACCAACTCCACTGAGAAACTACAAGAGAAATAAATGGGCCAAATTAGTTGAGTTTCTGAAAAACTCATGGGAATCTTTAGTGCTGTTCTAACGTGCAAAAAGCTTGTTTTGTGCTACAATTTGTTCCTATCAAAGTCAAAATTAGCAGTATAAACAAGGTGCATATAAATGCAATTGCTTTATGATGCTCATTTGTATACATCCATGATGCATTAAAAATACATCTAAAACATATTAAAATGTGTACATTTTGATTTAGCTAAAGCATTTAGAGTTATAATTTCTAATTAATATTATGTTAATCCCATGTAATTAGAATATAATGGGATTTATGTTGTGGATATCTCATATACCTGATAGTCTGCTTAATATATCAATTCACACCAAAGGGTTTATTTTCAAAACACAGCCATAATTGTGGTCATTTAAAGATTACACAGTTATCTGCGTCATTCATAGAATGTACAGTACTTGCAGGTCCATGTAATTGTGTTAAAGGGGACATGTCACCCTAAGAAATAATTCCAAATTCTTTTCTATCATATTAGTGGAGCAAAATGAACTTTGCTTACACTGTGTTTAATTTCAATGTTGTTTCCTTCAGTCTTACACAATCACAACAAGCAGGCAGTTATCATTTTGTGGATACTGTTATCAAGACAAGTTGTATATCACTCCAAAATCTTGTGTATGCACCAAAATGGGGAAACTAATGCCCATGCTCAGTGTCCCACACAATTATAGAGCATGAGGAGGGAAGTGGGAATGTGCAAGGCCCCAAAGTGGGTAACGAAGTATGCATGGGACTGTGGGGAGGTACTGGGAGCAGAGGGAACCCTGGGACTGGCTACTTGGGGTGTAAGGATTGGTTGATGGTAGTGATGGGTGAATTTATTCATCAGGTGCGAATTTGCGGTGAATTTGCGCGATTCGCCGCCGGCGAATAAATTCGTGAGACGGGCGCGAAAATTCGTCTCCGCCGCCGTTTTGCAAATTTTTCGCCGTTTCGCAAATTTGGAGGGAAATTCTACAATTTTTCGGCGAAACTGCACAAATTTGCCCATCACTAGTTGATGCCACTAAGGGAGGGCTGTTATAAAAAGTGGAAGCTGCTTACCCTCCTCCTCTTGTGACATCAAGGGCACCTGGAGCACTGTGCAGGCTGGCAGAATGTCTGGTCTCCCGTAATAGCAGACGATCATCCCACCCAAAATTGCACCGTTACACTTACATTTTTAAACTTATTTGTTAATAAAGTTTCAATGGATTGGTTTCCATATTGTTAAGAATATGTCATATAACAAATATTATTATTGTCACAGCTTTTGGTTGGTTTTTGGTCCTTGCCATTTGGGTATGGCCAGTATGTTTTTCCCATGCGGTGGCTGGCATTTGTGGTATCCTGAGCTTGGTATAACATGGCAAGGACAGGGTTATCGGTTTTTGGCAAATATGGTTTTAATAAAAACTGTGGCCGACCTCCACTCACGAAAAGGAAAAACTGAGTCTTGTGTTTTATTTAAATGTTTGCTCACAAGCGACTGCCTCCCCACAGTCTTAGAAGAGCAGTGACATCTAGGAATTGCAGAATGTAAAGTGAAAGTAACTGACAATGCATAGACGGGATGGGTAATATTTGATTGACAGCACAGATATTTAAACACCTTTATGGATGCATGGATGTTTTAATGAAGAAAATCATTTAGGTTCCATGTTTAAGTTGCAAAGAAATTTCATTATACAGCTTTTTATGTGTAGGTGACACATCTGCTTTAAGTTCTCAGCACTTTGCAATTTGTGCTAAGGAAAACTTACCCACAAACCATGTAGGGCTCTACAAAAATATTCTGCATAAAATAGCTCATATATAAAACCCTATTCCATGTAAATATTTTTCATAAAATTTTCATAAAAATACTTTATTACTAATATGTGCCATTGGGTAATCCTAAATATAAAACTGCCATTTTAAGAAAAAGGGCCACCCACTGGGATTCTATGATTCAGGGTGCACACAAACAAACCAAACAAAACATACATTAGGTCACATGAGCCAATTAATTAACAATGTTCTGTCTTTTGCTCCCTGTTACAGTTAGAGTTGCAGCATTTCTGGTCAGGTGATTACTATGGCAGCACAGAGAATATCATTAAATAGGGGCTCAAGGGAAGAGATGTAAGAGGGCAATATTTACTTAAATATATATACCATTTTGGTAAGATTCTTTATTAAGCCACTTAATATGATGTAAACTATATGTTCATTTGGGGGGTCTAGTTTTCCTTTAACGGTAGATGCTGAAAGTGACACTGCACTGTGGGTAAACATGGCAACTTGGGCCCACAATTGGACATTGCACTTCTTGACTATTGTGACTTTTTTATGTTATGTACTTGCATGCTCACATTTAAATTTTCACATAGAAATAGTGATAATTTGCAAAATACATTGATGTCAATGGGCATTTTTTTTCTTCTTGCGCTGATTATTTTCATGCAGAGTGCATTGAAGTCAATGGGTGCATTTGTGTAGCTTTGTATGAAGTCAATGGGCAATTTTTTTCCAGATTTATTTTATTTTAGCATTTTGTCATGGCCAAATTTTGCCATGGTTGCCACAGCTTTGAATCCATGCATGCCAAAAAAATTCACTTGTCTCAGTTGTGCTCTTTACTACTCCTTAGTGCTCCATCTTAAATAAGCCCCATTATTCGTAGATTTCTATCAACTTGGTTATGGTTTATATGTAAAGTTGAAAGAATACTTATGGGGGAATAAAAGTCGCAAAGAGTAAAACAATTTGCACGAATAAGAATAAAAATTCTTATTTCACATTGTAATACTCTTAAACTGTTATTGCTTTGCAAATTTTAATTGCACATTCCCCACTTTTAAGAAGTGCCTGTAGGTGTGGTAATTTTTTGGAGCAAACATAACTTTAAGGGGGTTATTTACTAAGCTCCGAATACCCGAAATTCCCCGAAATCTGAAAAAACTAGATTTTTTTTGTGTTATAATAGGCTTTAAAAAAAATCACAAATTTTTCAGAATTTATTTAACCCTGAGGGCTAAAAAGCCCAATTATAAAAACATGGCTTCTCAAACCATAAAAGTCAATGGGAACAGTCCCATTGATTTTTGGTTGTGTTGGGGGTTTCGGGCAATTTCACAATGTTTTCTGAGTTTTCAGGTGAAAACTCCAAAAAATTTGGAGTTTTCGGGGAAAATTCACGAAAAAATCAGAGCTTTTCCCACATAGGTAGTTTTCAGGAAAATGTATTAATAAATAAGCGTTAAAAACACGAGCGGGTTAGATATTGAGATAAATTCGGGCCTTGATAAATAACCCCCTTAGTAAGATGTTTTATTACATTGACTGCATACTGGCTCAAACTATAAAATTCACAAACCTTCTTCCACTGTTGGAAGTGGTTGCTGAACAGTTTCTGGGTTTGCAAAAGCTATATTAAATTTGTGCAAAGGAAAACAATTTTCACAAAGGCATAACTTTTCACATTGTGAATATTTTTCCCTTTACCAACTTTAATTACATTCCCCCAATAGAGTTCAAAGGAAAATGGGCTTATTTATCAAGCCTCAAATATGTGTAGTTGAATTTTAAAAGGCAAAAAATCTGAATTTTTAGAGGAAAATATTTTCCAAGATTTATTATGCTCCTAAACTGCTATAAATTGGAGTCTGAAATTAATCCAGCTAAAACCTATTGGAATCACGTAGAAGTCAATGGCAGATGGTCCCAATTCGAACATGTTTTTACCTTAAGGATTCTCAATAGTTTTGCACTGTTTGTACTGGTTTTTGTTTGATAACGCGATAAATTCAAGTTTTTTTGGGTGGCAAACTGACAACTCAATAAATTCCAGTTTTCAGAGCAACATTTGAAAAAAGTTGCTTGATTGATTTAAATTAACGCTCAATTTTGTTGTGAGTTTTTCTCGCCCCAATTTTATTGACAATAATTATTGGTAAATGAAGGGCATTCTGGCTTGGGAGTTTAATTGAATTTTTTTAAAGTGAGAAAAAGTCTTAGTAAATATGTCCCTAAAAACAGAGACTTTTAGTTAAAGTTTCTTATAAGGAATGTGCTACAAAAAGTAATTGGATGGGTAATTTTCTTAGATCCACTTTAATAATTACCTACTTTTATCACTGTGTAGCTATACAGTATCCTGAACAGTTAAAGGGGCATGGGAGCAGTTATACATATTTCAATTTATCATTTCAAGTCTCCAGTCACCTGCACACCTTTTTGTTGCATGTCGCTGTTTCAAGCAAGGAGTAGAAATTCAGTGACACAGCTTGCATGGATTTCTAATTTACAGCATTTAAACTAATCAGGTTAGTTCAGAAAAAATTTACATAAAAAAAACAGATTTACTGCATATGTGAAAATATAATCACATTATTTTATTTTCTGATTGCTGATTTAGTTGCTGATTGTACATTGCCCTGTACATTTACTACTCCAATTAGTAGAATATTTATAATGTTAAGCAGCAAAAGTAAATCTCGTAACATCCACGATAATGGTGCTCATCCCATATAATTTTAAAGCACAGTGTAACTTTCTGGCACCATATAAATAGATTATAATGATAATGATGATATCTGCTATTTACAGCTTAATTTCTGCTTATGTATCAGTTTAAAAAATACATATACTGTAATTGAATTTTACAAGCTTACATGTAATCCCAATATTCTGTGATACTGCTGTGGATAGCAGTTTTCTTAAAACATAAAATCATTGCTGAAAAATACCATTGTTCCTTCATCTTCCCCTGTGCTTTGTTTTTGGCCATCATTTTTACAAATTACATTTGTAATGCTAATGGCTAATAAATGTAAGGGGAAATGTTATTAATGGGCTTTTTAAAGTAGGAAGCCTAAGGCAAATAGTTACACATTAGCATTAGTTATTCTAGTATTTTTGTGCTATAATAATTCAGACTTCCTTGTACTTGTGCCCTGTATTGTAGAACCCTGCCTGTCTGCTTACTACAAAGCTGCATCTCTATAATAATGCTTTGGTCTTTATGGCGGTTATTTATTAAAGGTCGAATTTCGAAGTTATGTGAATTTTTTTAACTCCAATAAATTTGAATGTACTCACAACTCGAATGGGAGGTTATTTATGAAAAAACTCAAATTTTTTGCATTCGTTCGAATAGGAACAACCTGAAAATCCAAATCAAATTTTAATCGAATTCGAATTCAGTTTTCCTTGAAAAACTTGAATGTCAGGAAGGCTATTAACATTTTTCAAATGGTTTAACAAATCTCTGCCATTGACTTCTATCTGAACTCTGTAGGTTTTAGGTGGTATCAAATTAAAACAGTTTGAGGTGTGATAAATCTCACAATTAAATTCAAATTTTAGTTGGTGGTTTTAAATTTGAAATTGTGTTTTAACCAAAAACCCCCCAGAAAATTCGAATTTACCATGCAAATCTTAATAACTTTGCCCCTAAGTCTCACTGCTCTAATTTCTATTGTAGGGCTACAATCAAACAGTGTCATTTAGTTTACACCCTGCAAAGAACACAAGTACTAAACGTTGTGCTTTCCTCTCCCCATTTTACTGTATATTCAATCCAGTTGTGCATTACTTATACAGGGCTGTACCAGTTTACGGTACAACCCCATCAGCATGTTTAATACCCAAAGTGCAATTTCCAGTGAATCGCCATGTTTTTTCCCCACAATGTGTTGTCTTTTCATAGAATTTCACCATTATTGCAGATGCAAAGGTACACTGACTCTCGCAAATCAGGCATAGTTGCACCAGATATTTTCAAAGTTTGTGTGTGGTGTTATTTTCAGGTTTTGCTGGTGTTTGACAAATGCCATATTCTTTTGCCGCAACTGCACTCTTTCTGTTGATGTAGGGTGCTGTGGGAACCCTGGAGCTACCACCTGCTCAGGTGGTGGTGCTTTAATAGGTGCAGGAGCTCCTAATTCAGAGCAGAAGGAATTAAGCTGCACAAAGCATAACTATACAAAATACATTATAGTCAATGGACATTTTTTTTGTGACGTTTTTTCCACTGCATTTTTCTCACTTTTTTAATACAAAATGTTTACATTATAGACCTTAGACAACATAGATCTTTACAGAACAAACGATACTCTCGCATACTCGGCGCTGATCCAGGACACCATGTGAGGACAACAGCGTTTGTGTTGAATTTTCGGCTTTTTTTCAACAAACACACAGGTAAGGGTGCAGCGTTGGGTGTACAGGGCTGACTTACGCGTTTCTTGCCGGATCTCCCGGCACTTCCTCAGAGTCTGAGGAGTATGCAAGAGTATCGTTTGTTCTATATTAATTACCGACATGGAGTAGCTGGCGTCTCGCAAAGGCAGCGGCTGGGAAGACACAGCATTTCAGGGTGAGCTCCGATGCGAACCGCATCATTTTTGTTTATTTAAACATAGATCTTTACCCCTGCATGCCTTCTGGTTGGGGAATCGAGGAAAAAGTGGCTTATGGCTTGGGATTTGGGATTTTTTTTCAGTTTTTTTTCAGACTTTTCCTGTGTGTTTTTATATTTAAATTTTAACCTTAACAACATTTTGTATTTTTTTTTACACTTTTTGCTGTGATATGAAGCATGATCCCAATATGTGTAAAAGATATGAAGCACTGACTTGAACTTTGTACAGTAGGACCATCATTTCTTATCCTATCAAGCAATGCATTTGGGTAAAGATGTCATGTTTTACTTTTTGCTTCCCTAACCTAAGATTATCCTGAATCCAGTTGAGGAATATACAACCCTAGGGAGAGGAATGTCATAACAAGATAAGTGGAAAGCAAAAATATGCAGTACTTGCACCACAATGAGTCATTGACCGGGACTGCAGCTTCCTGTCAAGCACAATTTTTGTGTCAAGATGTCATGTTTAGCACTTCCAATTATTACTGCAATTCTATAAGCCAGTGTAAAAATACAAAAGGAAGAGTACATTTTGTCCAGAGCTGGGGATTCATGCACAGCATTTTTTATTGTAGAGAGAGCATAATCTCTGGTTCACTTGCTTTGCTTATGTAAAACAGTTTGTTGGAGAAGGACTATAATTGGGGAATGGTAATATAAATCATAAATGGAAAACAATATAAACAATGTAAATAATTTTTCCTGTGTGTAAACAAGTTATCCTTTGCACATACTATATGTTTTGACTAATATTGAATATCTTCCATTATCTATTTTGATGTCTGCTCCAGCACCAGTTTATATTATGATACTTACTGTTATTTACTTTACAAATGATGGCACTTTTAGGTGGCAAAAATGCACTATGGAAGTGTAATAGGCTATATAATAAGTTTACATTCCAAAATTCCTATTTTATTTGTATACATTGCATACATTAAATACATGCTTAGAATATTCTTTAACCTATGTACTTTTTGTCACTGTTTTTCCTCTCCCCAGTTTAAAGGGCCATGCATAAATCTCCATGCATCTGGCTATAGACTAGTTTTTAAATGGTTTAATGTTTTAGTAATCTCATACATATGCAGTTCTTACCTGGCCGCTTACTTGTTTGTGGCAGGAGGTGAAGTAAACATGGCAGGGACATGAGGCTGGTGTGGGGGGCTACCTAATATCAGACAGTGGGGTCTGCTGTATAGTAGTTTCACCACTGGATGTGCTCACAACGCACTCCAGGATTTTTTCAGGAATCGCTCACTCCACGATTAAAGGTATAAAAAAGCAATCTTTATTTCCATATTTACAAGTAACATTGTCTGAGGTCTAACGCATTTCATGTTTGACAATTCCTCAGAGACCTCAATCTTCATTAACATATCATTATTATTATTAAACCTACGGTAAAACACCCATCTAATTAATGCATGAACCCTTTCAATTTATTTTAATGAGATTATAAAAAAGCCTTACATACAAAGCCAATCAGAATAAAAACAATCAAGTTCATTAAATACATCATAAAGATTCCATCCATGCATCTATGTAATTTTATGCTATAATCCAGAAGTCTATTTCATCAGATCACATTTTCTATCATAAATACTGTTAACAATTAAATATGTTACAAGTATATACCAGTTTTAAACCAATTTAAAATGATTACAATTGCATTCTGGTAGAAAATATCTAAAGTATCAATATGCGGGCTACTTTATAAAGATTACTAGATGAATCTGTGTAGCGATTCCAATTGTTGTGCAGTGTGTAACTTCCGTCCACTTAACAATAACAGCTCATGTCGAATACCTCGGGGTTGTCTAGTGTGTAACTTATAGATCCATTTAACTTCTGCTCTCAACAATTTGGCTTGCAGATCACCTCCCCTAGGGCCCAGGGTCACTCTCTCTATTTCTTGTACTGATGCCAATTCTATATCCCCACTACTTCACTCCTTGAAATGTCTCGATACTGTAGTGCCTTCACTCCCAGATTTATAGCATTGAGGTGCTCCCTTATCCTACTCTTCAGACTTCTGATGGTGCATCCAACATACTGTATATGACATTTTAAGCATGTTATTAGATATACTACTGATTTTGTGTTACTGTTATGTTTTGGGTAGCTGAGGATTAGTAGAGTATTACAGTGCTTTATTAGCAGAGACTCTTGCAGCCATTACACAACAGTTACTTTCACTTTCACTTTTTAAGCTGTCAGGAAGTATGCACAGTATAAGTCTGAGCACAGTGACATCTACAGGCCATTTGTATAAACACCACATATTCTCCCTATAGTAGGAAAGCATTTGGGCAAATGTAATAAACAACAACAATGCATCTTAAAGCAATAATATACATTATTCACATCATATAGTCCTGGGTCCATGCAGGTAGTTTTCTGATTCTCTCAGTATGCCTTATAGGTTGACTTTCTTCAGGCCTATTGCAGTTGACATCAGGAGTAGGGAAATGTCCTTCATCAAATGGAGCTTCTCCAAAGTCAAATCTAACAGGAACAAGATGACTTCCATTCCATATGCGTCCATCAGACAGTTCATATGTGTATGGTCCTCGCTGGCGTCTCACTTCAAGTGGTGTAGTAAATTTAGATTGTCCTTGTTTCAGTATTCCTGGTTTCTTAATTCTGACTAAAGATCCAAGCTGAAAGTGTTCTTCTCTGGCACCACGTTTTCTGTCAGTATAAGCCTTGCATTTGGCTTGGTGACGTTTCACAATGTCAGCAGTAGATGATTTTGTAGGCACAGTATTTTGTGGAAGTTTGATGTCTGCAACATGTAACTTAGTGTGCATCTGTCTGCTATGTAATAGTTCAGCTGGAGATGATTGGGTTGTTGCATGGCGCGTTGCTCTGTAGTTATGTAGGAACTCTGTTGTAAATACTTTCCAAGATTTCCCTGTAAGATTTGCTGTCTGTATTGCTTCTTTCAGACTTCTGTTGAATCACTCGATTTCTCCATTTGCTTGTGGGTAATACACTGAAGATTTCCTATACACAATATTCCTCTCTCTCAGAAAGGATTCAAACTCATATGAGACAATCTGTGGTCTGTTGTCTGATATTAACTCCTTTGGATTACCTTCTCTGCTGAAGACTGTAGATAGAAATCTTATTACTGTAGCTGATGTTATATGAGAATCAAATGCAATTTCAGGCCATTTACTGTAATAGTCTATCAAGGTTATAGCAAATCTACAGTCTATAGGAGCATCTGTAAAAGGACCGACAATATCTATAGCAAGTTTTTCCCATGCTGAATCAGGAAATGGTACTGGTTTTACATCTGGTCTCTTGTGTACAAGGTTCTTTGCACTGCCCAGTGAAATGTTGCTTTGTGGTGAAATTTTAGACACTGGCTGTGTGGCAGGCACTGGTGCTGTAGTAACGAGACCATCAACTAATTGTAGGTTTAATGCAGCAAAGAGATCCTTTCCAAGTATAGAAATACCCTTATTCACAATGTCAAAGTCAGATTTTGCATTATTTGATTCAAATTGTACAGTCACTGGCAAGCAATCAAGCACAGAGATTCGATCCTTTAAGTAACTGACCAGTTTCAGGGCAGGTGCAACAAGCGGATCTTTTGCAAAGTATTTCAAGAAAATATCCTTTGGTAGTATAGAAACAGCTGAACCTGTATCAAGCATCAGGTTAATGAAGTGTTCTTTGTCAGCAGAAGCAGTACTGACTCTGACAGTGCATATAAACTTGTCTGAAATAAATGTACCAATTTTATCCACACTTAATACTGTGACATTAGTAGTAGTGACTTCATGAACATCTTTAGTAGGGATGTAGCGAACCGCCGCCGATGTGTTCGCGAACGCCGTTCGCGAACACCGGCATAATTTGCGAACTGTTCGCGAACTGTTCGCGAACTTCGATCATCCGAAAATCGTTCGATTCGAACGATCGAAGGATTTTAATCGTTCGATCGAACGATTTTCGTTCGAATCGAACGAAAATCGTTCGATTTTAGCGATCGAATGGTCGAATGGGCGACCGATTTTGACGCGAACGCCTATTGGCGAACGTCGCGCGACGTTCGCGAACTTGCGGCGGACGCGAACAGTCGAAGTTCGCGCGAACTAGTTCGCCGGCGAACAGTTCGCTACATCCCTAATCTTTAGCAGAACTACGGCAGATCTTAGCAATATGTCCTACTTTTGTGCATTTGCGGCACCGTTTAGCTTTTGCAGGACATGATTTGCAGTGTGTTGTGTTGAACCACAGCAAAAGCAGTATTTTCTATTTGTATTTGCTGTATGGTTTTGCAATGTAGGTGAATCCCTCTCCTTAAAACTGTATTTTGCCTGTGACTGTGCAGTATTAGGCCACAGTGCTGAATTAACAGTCTGCACATTCCCAGCAGTTCCCTGACTGAGAGTTTTAGCCTCTGCCACTGCTGTTTTAATTTGTCTAGCAACTGTAATAGCCTTTGCAAGGGTTAAATCCTTTTCTAGGAGCAGTTTCTCTCTCTCTAATGCGAGGTGAGTTTGTTTTTTCCACTATTTGGTCTCTTAGCATTTCCTCTGTTAGATTCCCAAATTCACAGGTAACAACCAGCTCTCTCAAAGCTGCTACAAATTGTTCTGTGGATTTGCCATTACGTTGTCCATGTTGGCGGAATTTATATCTTTCAGCAACCACATTAACTCTTGGCACGAAAAAGTTCTTTATAGCAGTAAGAGCAGTTTCATAAGTATCATCAGGTAATGGTAATGTATAGAATATACACTGTCCCTCTGCTCCCAGGCAGTAAATAAGTAAAGCATGCTTTCTAGCAGCAGAAATCTCCCCTTGGTCAGCAGCAATAATGTAATTTTCAAACATACGAATCCTAGCAGTAAAAGGTATGGTAGACTCACCAGGATTTAAAAGAAAAGGTGCAGGCTGCTGCAGAGGTAGAAGAGACATCCTGTCGCCAATCTGTTATGTTTTGAGAGTATAACAGTGGGGGAGTTGGGCCTAGGGAATGGGGGGACCAAACCGGGGGGGATTGGTTTCCTCTATAGCATTAAAATCCCCCCTCCTGCTGGTTTTGAAAAAAATATGCTTCAGATAACTGTGGGAAGGGGGGAGTCTTAGGGGCTGCTGCCGCCTGAGGCAACAGTCCTGATGCCGCCCCTCCTTCCAATCTGCGCTTCTAACTTCTAGTATTGGAGCAGGTCGGGGGGGGGGGGCCACTTCACTAGTGCAGTTGCACTCGTTGCACTAGCAGAGCCGAGGTTTTCACTTTGCCTCATGGCAGGAGTAGCCCTGTGTGGGACCTCAAAAAAGGTAAGCATGGCTTAGGGGGTCACCACTAGAAAGTCTGTCTCAGAGTGGCAGGGGGTCAAAATATTGCAGAATGCAAATATTACAGAAGGCCAGTGTATTGGGGCATTAAAATGTGTAGCATAAAGGCCCAATTGAGCTTCTTCTTAGAATAGTAGAAGAGTGGGTAAATAACTGTAAAATATCATTTGTGGGCATTAGTGCTCCTATAAACACATATTGCCCACAATACTTCAGTTTAAATATAACCCTTTCATTCATATCATTTAAATCATGCATATTTGAGGGGACAGAGGAATATACGATTATCACCAGCAAAAATTTTAAAAAAAGTGATCACAACATCATAAAAAATGCGCTCATTATAAAAACAGAATCATCATAAACAGTAAATCATGAATCTGAAAACAAATTAAAAACAATTCCATTCAGCGTGCAATAATATGAATCTAAAGAAAACTCAGGAATTGTATGAGGGTAGATGTTTTGGAGAATACTGGATGTGAATGCATTTTTCAGTTTTGTTCCGTTTACATCCCTCTGACACTAAAGGCGTATTTAGACAAAGAGCTCTAATCTCCAGCAGCACAATGGTTTAAGCAAAATGTATGTTCTTCTTTCAAATTCTTTTGCAGATATTCATTTTATATGGCACATATGGGATTTTAGAGCTATTTGTTCAATGCAATATTTTTAAATAAATAACTTGCTAAATGGTGCATGAAATAAGATGCAGTAAAAGTCTGTTGATTTGTTTCAAGCTAAGAGTGTCAAAAATGAGGCCTTCTGTTTTTAAAGCTTGGAGAAGGATCTTTGGAACTGTAGTTCACTCCATCACTGGCAAGTTAGTGGTAAGGGCATGAAAAAGTATCTCTAAAGCAATTATCATTAAGCTTTAAAGCAATAGCATCATCCTGTTATAATAAGCTCAACTATATATAAAAACTGTTTTACAGTTCTTCAGAAATAAAGTAATTCCTTTACAAATAGATGCTTCTTAATTCTATTTCTCCTAAAATCATCAGAATTGCTCTCAGAGAAGGGGAAATAATCATTACTTTAGTGACCCTGTCTGTTCAAAGGGTCTTAAAATATAACACCTCTTTTTCAATGTTGCTACTATAAATGGTATAGTTCAGGCCTGGGTTTGCAGCAAAACCACAAAGGCCTGGGCCCAGTGTGGCACAAATTAAGGAACAGCATGTCGCAAAGCCACACCTGAAATTTGCTTACTTCTAGGGACTAGGCACACAGGTGATTTTGTCATTGTTTGAATCTACATGCACTCTGTCCCCTTTACTCCAGTTTTACGAAAAAAGGATGCACATGTGCGCAATCCTGTGGGAGGGAGGGGGTGACTGAGTGTGCTCAGTCCTGAGTCCATTTAAACACAACAGTTGATAACTCAGTGCCAAAGGTGAGTCATTTTGGAATGCTGCACAGCATGTTAAGAGATTTTCAGGCACCACTTAAGTACAATTTGAAAGTCTCTCATCTGGCCTCAGCCTAAAACAGGAGCTGGGTTTGTATTGTCTTTCTACAGACTCCTTTAGGTCAGATTCTGACTTTAAGGGCAGAGACAGATGAGGTTCCCGGGAGATTGGTCTCCCGTTGACAAATGGGCGACTAATCCCCTCAACTGCCTCCCCACTGGATAGAATTGAAATTGCTGGTGGGGTGACACTTGGAGCGCTTTGTTTTCCGAAGTCGCCAGAAGTTTCCTCTTGTCTCTGCCCTAAAAGTGGATGCAATCTTCTCCCAAGGTATTTGTTTAATAAGAATGCTGAGAGTGTTATGTCAATGAAACAACACTGATTGGTATCCCTGTGTATATATATGTATTTGATCCTTATTTAACCCAAACTATAGGTAGAGGTCTGACGAAGTCAGATGAAAAAGTGTTAATATTATTTAAGAAAAAAGAAACCCCACCAAATAGATAGTTACCGTATATACTCGCATATAAGCCGAGTTTTTCAGCACCCAAAATGTGCTGAAAAAGTCTACCTCGGCTTATACGCGAGAGATACTAAAAAGTATACCGGTATGTTAAAGTTGCTGCTTACCGACGCATGCAGTGACTCCTCCGTGCTGTGTGGGCATATTAAGGTACTACAGAAAAGCGACGCTTGCACTGTCCGTGCTGATACGGGGGACAGACTGCCGATTACCGCATCATAGAGCACTGGGCGGGACAAGGTGTGCGTATTGTTCCCTGCTGTGGATTTTGTAAGGTGAGTGACGTGTCATACTCGTGGCCCTTGAGGTGCGCTGCCGAGCCGGGCCCCTGGATGGAGCGACACTGCCACTGCTAGGAGAGGGCTGTGGACGTTGCAGACGTCGCACTCTTCTGCAAACAGCTAGCGTCTAAGGAAGGCAGGTAATGTGCTGCTGCTGCTCAAACCGGTCAGACCGGTACAGGAGCGCAGCACACTCGTTGACACTGTTATATCTGCAGCACGCATACTCGCTCCAGTTCCTGCTGTATTTATTCTCTTCCACTTTCTTCTTGGCATTTTGTGAGTACAGAGAGTGGGCCCCGTACCCCAAGGGATGAATTAGGACGCCCCCAGAGGATAATTTTGCTGTCCGGCATTTAATGCTCATTCACTTGGGTGAGGGCAGGGGGGGTGGCAGTGAGTGGGAAAGTTCAGGAGGCACCCGCAAGGTGAAAGTAGTCTAGTCCGTGGTGGGCTCAGCACCCTGTCACCAGTCACCATGCCTAGAGCCTTCCTAGTAAATTGAAGGAGTCCCCCACCCGTGACTCAGCTCTGTTAATACATGACTCTGTGGAAACAAATGCACTTACAACCCCCCCCACAGCTGCTTTCTATTATAGAGCACTGGGACGCATATGCTTATAGCTAAATATAGCAGAGGGAACTCTGTATTCGAGCAGGTATTCACATTTATTCAACAGGCTGCAAACTGGCCATGTCCTAAAATGCATTTCTCACCCCTAGGCTTATACGCGAGTCAATTAATTTTTCCAGTTCTCTTAGGTAAATTTAGGTACCTCGGCTTATACACGGGTCGGCTTATACACGAGTATATACGGTACTATATCTATACCAAGTAAACTCAAACCATAAATTGCAAAACCAAAATAATTAATGATAATAATAATTCATTCATAAAGGTGCTGACTAATAAATTAGGTAAAGTGCTAGTGCAAATAAATAAGGGGAAATCAATCAGTCCGAGGACTGATGAAAAAAAGTTGATTATTCCTGAATCCAAAGGGTGTATTATCCCACCAATAAACTTTACCTAATTTATTAGTCAGCACCTTTATGAATGAATTATTATTATCATTAATTATTTTGGTTTTGCAATTTATGGTTTGAGTTTACTTGGTATAGATATAGTAACTATCTATTTGGTGGGGTTTCTTTTTTCTTAAATAATATTAGTGTTATTCAATATAGACAGCGAAGAAGCACGCACTCCATGGGCCAGTAGTTGTGATTAAAAGCCTTTATTCAAACAGCTAAAACAATATAAAAAAAATAAAACAGCTATTGTTTTAGCTGTTTGAATAAAGGCTTTTAATCACAACTACTGGCCCATGGAGTGCATGCTTCTTCGCTGTCTATATTGAGTTACTCCCCCAGCTACGGGTTCAGGGCGCTACACCCAGCCCATTAAACATCTTCGGTGAGTTTCCATACATACAAGATTGCCGAGATTTTGAATGGTTATGCCGTATACTGGTTGAAGCTACACCCTACAACGAGAGACCCAGGGTTTTTACACCTGGGTCTGGCTCTGCGCTGGGTGAGCCGTTAATTTAATTTATTTATTAATTTATTTATTTATATATTTACTTTTGGGGACTGAGCCGGTAATTTTCTCTAAATATTAGTGTTATGTCAATGTTATCTGTAGGCTTTGCAGTAATGAAACTTTCCAAAGGTTGAAGCAGAGATTTTTCTCAGCATGTTCCACAAAGTGACAGAATGCAGGATCTAGTAATTAGTATTCATAAGTATAACTGGGTTGGGTTACAAATGTCAAGATGAATAAAAGTTATGCTAAAAATAGTGTTACATAATTAGGGATAGTAGTGAAAATGGGAATGATGCTACAGCTGTATAAAGGCTCCTCTAATATCCTCTCTACTTTACAGATTGTTTAATTTAAAACATATCAATAGAACACAGCCATATTGCAGAATTGTATACATGTCTTAAAGGAGAAGGAAAGGCTAAAACTACGTGAGCTTTATCAGAAATGTCTATATAAATACACCAGTAACCCCTCAACATAATGCTGCTCTGTGTCCTCTGTCAAAAGAAACACAGCATTTCTTTCCTTCTTTTGTGTGCACATGGGATTCTGTAACAGACTTCCTGTTTTCAGCATAAACCTCCAGGGCTAGGGCTTGAGTATGCTCAGTTCACTCCTCCCTTCCTTTCCCCTCCATTTCCCCCTCCCTCCTCCCTCCCTGCTGTAATCTGAGCCCAGAGCTATGAATGAGCAGGGAGAGGCAGGAAGTGATTTCACAACAAGCGAATATGGCAGCTGCTATCGTAAACAGAGAGAGTTTCTAGTGTTGTTTTCTCAGGGATGGTAAAGCATACTACAGAATAAATATAGTGGTTTAGCTTGCACTATTGTGGCTAATCTATTGGCAATAAACTGCTTTGGTAGCTTTCCTTCTCCTTTAAGCATGAGGCACATAGATCACAACCATGGTTGAAGCCTTGTGTAGTTTGAGCTAAAATTGTAGTTTATATGATAAAGACCTTCTTCGGAATGGAAAAACATTATGTATTCTTACATGGCAACAACAAGATGATCAATCTCTTCAAAAAACAATTAGACAAGTTGAATGGTTTAATTTTTTAGCATTATTAGAGGAAAAACAGAAAAAAAGAGAAACACCTTGTGTATGAAGAAGGAAGTCTGGCAAAATAAGAGATTTTTAACTAAAAATAATTATACATATTATGCATCTGCTCTATAAAGAAGAATTAGGGCTTCTGTAGAGTACAGTATGTTACTTGGCTCAAAGATGAGTAGAGACAAAAATATTTACAAAAAGTTGGCCTATGTACACTCATCTGTACTGCCACTGAACTCCAAATTGCTTGCTGCACCTGTTTTAATATTAAAGGCACTTGTACAGGTGGCAAATGCAGTGATCTCTTTATGTGTTGAGCCTGTAGGTGACCCAGTTGCACCATTTGAACCATCTAGAGATACTGTTCATCACATTGCAATCTGCATGATCTGGGATGCACATCAATGCCTTTACAAACCAAGTACAATTTTTGTACCAATTTTTGTACCAGGATTGTCTCAGCTGAAGTGATAACAGCAAACTTTTTTGGGGATAAAATTGTGAATTTCACTGATCTGTTGCAGTTTTCATTAGGATTTGATCCATATTAACTGTAACAGCATCCATTTATAGATTTATGGGACATTTGGCACATGGAGGTGATTCTTTCATATATCTGTGACCTTGTTATGTGCAAAAGGGAATTAGTGTAGGTTGGACTTTACAGGGAAACCTTATTAGTAACATGGGAAATTAATGAGAATTAATAGTAACATGGAAAATTAGACAATTTCAGGCAACAGAGGAAATCACGAGTTCAATCATATGTTATATTTAATTTCTAAACAGTATTACATTAAAATGAATTATAAATTGGTTCATTAAAAATTAAGAGAACATTATAAGAGAGTATAATTTGAAAAGCCTTCAATAATCAAACACGGATTGCTTCTTAGCTATGTAATATGCAGAAAACATATATTGCATTGAATAACTAAGCAGTAATTAGACCTGCACTAGCATAAAGGAAGGATACTAGGAACTAGGATAAGGAATTTTGATTGCAAGAGGTAACTAGTAGTTTTCTGGCCTAGGAGATAAGAATACTGTGAATATTTTTAGAACTTTTGAAAGAAACACGTCTTTGACACTGGTGTACCTTTAAATGCAGCCAAACATTTGCAGAATGTATAGTTGCTCAGTGTAATAGTATATTGTGCCAATGAAATGTAGGAATAAAGCCAAAAAACTCTGCAATCACACATTGTTGCACTTTATTGTTATTTTTATGTATAATAATCTTTAGTATAATTACGTTTTCCAGTGCTTTTCTTATTCAGGCACAATTACCCTACCTGCTGGTAGATAACACGCAAAGAGATGAACTAATGTGACCATGGCTGCTATGTGTTAACCACAAGTTTACTTGGGGGCAGATTTATCAAGGATTAAAAAACCCTCGAATTCGAATATCGAATTTGAAGGATTTTAGCGCAAAATGTTCGATCGAACGATCAAATAAAAATCGTTCAATCGAACGATAAAATGCTTTGAATTAAACGATTCGAACGATTTTAAGTGATCGATCGAGCAATTTTTATTCGATCAAAAAAAACTTAGAAAAGTGCTGGGGAATGTCCCCATAGGCTAACATTGCACTTTGGTAGGTTTAAAGTGGCGAAGTATGAAGTTGAAGTATTTTTTAAAGAGACGGTACTTTGATTATCGAATGGTCAAATAGTTCTAATCATTCGATTTGATCTAATTTGATCTAATTTGACCAATTCGATGGTCGAAGTACCCAAAAAAATACTTTGAAATTCAAATATTTTTCCATTCAAATTATTCACTCAAGCTTAGTAAATCTGCCCCTTGGTATTGTGACCAAGAATCAAAACGGAGGTCTTATATTTACATAAGCACACGTGTCCTAATTTTATACTTAGCAGAGTTACTAATCATTCACCACAAAGCAATTTGCCTCTTATTCGGGCAGGCTGACCTCCCAATATTTTTTTGGTTTCTACAGTGGCCTTTGCAGTGTTTCCTGTCCTCCTAATCATAAATCCAAGATGGGGTGAAACTCTATATTTATTATTAACTTGATATTTTCGCATTCTTCGAACATATACTTCTGGCAGACTTAAGGAGGACTCACCATTCTTATTTTAGATAATACAGATGTGTTGCTACAGTTCTACAGTCTATTTTGTGACCCCAAGGGGCACATTTACTAAGGGTCTAAGTGAATTTTCGAAACTTTGAATTTCAAAGTCATTTTTGGGTACTTCGAAGGCCAAATTCGATTTTGACTTCGATTTGAATTGAAAATTCTTCACAAATCTGACCATTCGGAAATTGAAGTACTGTCTCTTTAAAAAACTTCGACTTTGACACTTCGCCACCTTAAACCTGACAAATTGCTATGTTAGCCTATGGGGACCTCCTAGAACCTATAGCCAGTATTTGGCTAAATTTTGAGACGTCTAAGGATTTTTTTTGTAAATACAATCGTACTATCTTAAAAATCCTTCGACTTCAAATGTTGGACTACCCTATTCGATGGTCGAATTTCGACGTTTTTTTCACTTCGAAATTCGACCCTTGATAAATCTGCCCCCAAGTGTCTCTCTTCTGGGGAACATAAGCACAGCCCTGTGCTTATCCCTGGGTTTGCATCAGATCAAATCAGACCAACAATACATTTTTGCATAACTAGATTAAATCAATTTTGTCTTTAGAAAGCAACTCAAATCTGATCATGCATCTTTGTATGGATTTCATATTTTCTATTGAAAAAAAATACACTGTAATATACTTGTAGCAATACTGTGACATTTTTTGTATTCATTATCCTTTAGTCACTTAGTACAACACTTCTGCTCAATAAAACAGCCAAGTGATTAAATACTTTCATGAACTGTGTTTTGGATAATGAATTTTGAACACTGCAGACTTCAGAACACTTCACTAATTGGTGAACCAGTTACAAGTCCCCCCCCCAAAAAAGAAATACAACTATATTTTAGTTTTCTGTCAGAGATGGAGTTTGTAACCTTTACAAAGGTGTTCGGCTGTACCATCCAAGGTCATCTGTGAAATGGCATACGTTCATGATATGATTCGGCAGGCAGATAGCTTTTTTGGATGATATTACTGTGTATATATATATATATATATATATATATATATATATATATATATATATATATATATATATATATATATTAATTCCACACTCACAGGACTTAAGCAAATATAAAAGTGGTTTATTGAAGCAAAACTATATATATATATATATTTATATATACTGTAAAAAAATAATTTCAACATTAATGAATTAATTCAACATTAATTTCAACATTAATTACTACAGAGAAAAATGAAATTAGGACATATTTGATTAAGGAAAACATTTGAATTATCTGCTTAAAAATGGAATACTGTATATGGGAGATGGCCATCCAGTAACGGGTTTCTGGATATATTGCCAATCCTTTATGCAATGAATTCTAGTTGATAGACATGTCATGTTTTTTCAATAATTTCCCCCAGATAATTGTCGCTAGTGACGGCCACTCCGTCCTTTAGTGAATCTGCCCCAAAGAGTACATGTTGATACCAGTATCTTTAATGAATGGGGCCTAATGTGCAGCTGACTGCAGGGATATTTGCTTGAGTGCAAATGCGATTGCATTTATAAGTTACCCCTTGATAGTTTGAATAGCTCCTTTTTGTTTTAAACATTGGAGACATTCTAGGGCACTGGGTATTGATTCCCAATATATATTATGCAGAATATCAAAAAATAGCAAAAAATAACATATTTAAGCTGCTGAAGAATTTTGTAATCAGCATGTTTTAGTGGTTTGATGCATCATACCAGAAGTTCTGTTAAATGCTTGACAATATGTACTGTAACGAACACTCTGCATTCTCCTTCTTGCTTTGAAATGTCATGTTTAAGGTCCAGAAAGGGCTTACTCAAGAAAATGCTTGTCTTTCTTAGCCCAAGGCAACATTTATCTAGCACGCATAAATCAGTTATGACTAAATTCTTTTATTGCCACAGGCTGATTAGATTAACCTCAGTAATTTGAATGAAGTGTATGGAATGATCTATTTTGCTCTAGATATCTAGTTATTTAAAAACATCATTCTAAAAGGCCTCATTTAGTTTAGACGCATGCATTGTTGAATATGGAATAAACGTGCTATGCTAAACAACAGATTAATTGAAAGATTATATTAATTTAGCAGTATGGGCAATTATGGTGGGTAATTTAGAAAGTGATTTAGATAGTTGTGGCTGTTAATCTAATAGTAGCAATATAAAAATAAATATTAATAAGTATGGGATTGCTAGGAATAGCAAAGACTGTCAGTATTGTACTCATTAGGCAACACAGATCCTTCAGTTACAGTAAAGCATAAAATAGTGGCAGGCACTGTAAGGGTAAAGTAATAAAAGGTGCAGAATTTCCCCAAGACTAATAAACCATAGCAACAAATCAGATCTTTGCTTTCAAACAGGTGACCTATAAAATGCACTGTATACTTAATGCAACAGGTGGGTGCTTAAAAGATTTAACGAGGTGCCATATTCATAAACACGTCTGGAGGGAAAATATGCTTTGCTTCCTCAAGTGCTGACAAGCACAATGTACAGTATAGTACAAATATTAGTGACATCCAATTTTTGTGCACCCACACATTGCATTTACTGTACAGTGGTATTCACCTTCCCTTCAATCATCCAGCTTTTTTGTAGATGTTTGCATTTTACACTAACAATTTTTCCTATGAGTCATAAGCTCCATGATTTCTGCAGTGAACAAATGTTTGGTGATTATACATGTTTCATAGTGTTTTTCCTTTGACGGCTACACGTGACATCAGGCATAACAGAAGTGACATCACCTGTAGCTGAAGTGATGTCATATACAGCCATCACATAGATGCCAATTTATCAAAGTTAAAATTTTTAATTCATGTGAATTTTTTTAAATTTAAAGAAAAAAATTGAATGTCTAATATTCGATCGAATGATTTGGACCCGAAATTTCGAATTGTATTCGATTCGTATTTGATTCGTTCCGATAGAGTTTTTCTCCCCCAAAAAAAAACTTGAATGTCAGAAAGGCTATTAACATTTCCAAATGGCTCAACGGACCTCTGCCATTGATTTGTAAATGAACTCGGCAAGTTTTAGGTGGCGAATATTCGAATTCGAATAGGGGGATTAAAATTTGAATGTGTGAATTTTGACCCTTGAAAATTCGAATTTACTGTTCGGCCCTTGGTAAATATGCCCCATAAAGTCACTCCAGGCGCAACTTGCCTACTGACTCATTAAATCACCAGGTAGTCTTTGCTGGCAGCTGGTTAGGATATTTATATTTCTAAAAAAAATAATTTTATTGGTAAAATAATTATTATATAGATAACCAAGGTCAACCCCCTAAAGCTGTTGCATTAGGCACTGGCCCTTAGGTGCCAATATAAATATGGCCCTTATGTGGACAGAACAAAGTGTACTAGCAGCAATTATTTCTACATCATGCTCAAAGTAAAGATGTAAATGTGCATGGGTTCACATTATGCCAGCCTAATGCATTTTAACCATATTTTATTGTCTCTAGTAGTGTTAAGAAAAGCGATTTTCCTGTTCTAAAAAAATGACTGACAATGCTGTTTTCAAAAGAAAAATCAGCCAAAAAAAAAAAAAGGGAACCCTTACTCAAATCCAGTGTGAAAAATAACAAAGAAATGTACTGAGGATATCTAAGCTAATGCCATTGACACCTTAAGCCCAAATAACTTACTTTTAAATTATTCATAAGCAATGTAAGCGCTCTACCTTTATCAGGTCCAAAACTTGCTGTCCTTTCAAGCTAAGTTAGAGTAGTGATGCTGAAAGTTGCATTTTTAGGATCCTTTGTCAATCCTGTTAGAACAGGGACAGCAAATATATGCCTAGAAGGTGATATACTAGAGTCAGGTTATTATTGGGAAACCATTAGTGTAAAATATAAATCAAACACAATTTGTTAGTATTGTTGACACTTATATGTGTAAATGAAGTCAGCATTTATCTGTATGGACACAGATACAGTATGTACTGAGTTTGGTGCCTGCAGACTTTAAGGCTGGTCTGGTACAGTATTTTCATCAAATCAACAACTGTGCACCCCAAAAAGCTGAAATGGCACACAAAACTCCTGTAATCGACCAACACCACCTCTTTCTGTAGAAATTCGCAAACAGTGCTTCTGAAAAGATTGTCACTAGTTAATATAGACTGCTATGCTATCAAATGACAAGGAAATTACAATATTGACAAATGACAATTACAGAAGATTTGGTGATGGTGATGCCTTTGATACACTAAGAGGCACATTTCACAAGGGTTGAATTTCGAATTCATGTGAGTTTTTTAAAATAAATTCAAAATTTATTTATAAAATTGGTTTTTCTCATCTCGGGTGAATTGAATCGATCTGAAAACATGATTCAAATTTGATTCAAATTAGAAAAACTCGGATGGAATTTAAAAAACTCAATTTGAGTTTTTTTCTCCGAAAAACTTGAATGTCAGGAAGGCCGCAAACAATCCCCAATCAGAACACCAGTGGTGTTAAAACCATTGTTATTTAGAAAATCTTAAATAACTGTTTTTGTCGTTTTAAATGCTCACATGGACTAAGTGAAAAGGAAGTTGCTTCTGTCCACAAAACGTGTCAACTATTAGTTTGTTACGCGCTCCATTCATGCTTTTTAAGATTTTCTAAATAAAGCAATGGCTTTAACAACGCTGGTGCTCCGTGATTGAGGATTTTCTTGCTGGAATGTACATGCTTCGGGAGCGGATACACGTAGCAGCACAGCGGCGTCTCCTTCAAGGGTCAGGGAGAGCTCCCTGCTCTTGTGCTCATTAAATCACCAACATGATCCCTAGACCTCTCCCATTGACTTATACAACAATTTGGCAGATTTAAGGTGGTGATTGGTGAATAGTCAAATTTGAGTTCTTAAAGGGCCAACGTATGATAAATCTCAGAATTCAAATTCGAATTAAAACTCAAATCGAGTTTGGATAATTCACAATTCGAATTTGAAAGTTTTAACCAAAAAGAATTTTAATTCAGATTTTCACTTCGACCCTTCATAAATCTGCCCCTTTAAATGTTATAGTTCAAAGTGATATTGCCTTATATTGCCAAATGTACTAAGTGTGCTTTTAATTAACATTTCAAACACTGGTATATTACCTAATCTCTGTCCCTCGTTTACATTGCCTCATGTGAGAGATGCTTTATTATATTTGTTTATAGATAAAAATTATTAGGACTGCAAGATGGAGCAGAAATGATGCTGACATTGCTGGGATTCACAGTAATTTTAAAATGTTATGTAGTAACAAGGACAAAACTATGTTATAATTTATTTAATTGCACTTTGTTATGATATGATTTAGCCAGCCATTGTTTTTGACTAGTATTCCAGCCTTTAGTATTGAAAGGTGCTTTTATTCCCCATGGAAAGAAAATTACCAATATTCTATAGAAGCAGTCAGTATTTATTCATATAATTCCACAGTAGGTCATTTACAGTTTTTTTTTCTATTTTTATAGTATTGCAATAAGAAATGTGTTATTGTGAAAGGAATTTTGACATTTGCTGTTTTTAACAGGTCTGTCATTATACTCTAATTTTCCTCTTTTGCGATTTCCTTTTGACAGCCTATTGAAAGTATACATTGACATCTTATATCCTTTGTAGTTATTTTCACCGTATAGTTACAATGCCACTACACAATGAAATGGTATAATTTGAGCAATGGGTATTAAATAATATAACGTCAAATTCAATGTCACAACCAAAATTAAATATTTTTTTAAAATATTTGTAACTTTTTTTGCATGATTAAGAGAATCATGATACTGATGAGTTCTAACAGCTTGTGTGCTTGCGATGAAAATGTATAGGTGACCTGAGAAAATGATGAGAGAAACCTGTAACCTTGCATGGGGACAGTTATTCTGTAGGAAGTTGGATTGTTGGAGGGAATTGAAATAGTTCAAGATTCCCTAAAGATAAAACTGTGATGGTATATGTTACAAACTGAAGATTGATTTGACAGGGCCATTTGACACTAACTCCAGCCTTTAAAAAGAATATTTCTAGAGGTGACATTGCTTGAAATCTAATATTTAATCTGTTTCAGAAACAGGTCCCAGCCTTATCATGTTCCAGTTTGTAGCTCAAAGCTAAATCCAGTTCATTTTCTACCACATGCCTTTTGTATGCCTTTTGACCATTTCATGTTCAACAAGGTCTACTATTTCCATTCTCTGACCTAGGTTGTGAATTTGTTTAAGATTTGTAAATACAAAGGGTTTGAATAAACATGTAGGAAACTGTAAGGAATCGTGGTACAAGTCAAGTACAGGCATGGGATCTAAGCAAACCCAGCCTATTGTTTTTTTTTTTTTAATTATTTTTTAAAATGATTATCTATGAAGATCCAAATTATGGAAAGGCCCATTACCTTGAAAACTCCAGGTCTCAAGCATTCTTGATAACAGATCCCATAGCTGTATCTTTAATATATAAAATGGAATTAGCAATATAAAACACATTCTAATCATTCACAAATTGAGTTACACTTCTAAAATTAGGACAAAGATCATCCATTAGAAATAATAATAAAAATAAAGACTTGAATAGAGAAGTGGTCAGGCAACATGGCTCCTAGTTTTATTTCACAAACATAGGATTTGTATATTTTATCTCTCAAGTCCAGCCAAGGGCACCCAGTCTGCTTTAAGCTTAAACATTTGTTTCATTTATACTATTTGCCTATAAACTACCAAGAATATGAGTGGCACAAAATAGGTGCTAAGCATATCATTCTGCGGTCACAGTAAACCACAATTGTCTAACAACAATGTTAGACAATTGTGGTTTACTGTGACCGCAGAATGAAAACTAAGGAGACACAAGCTTATGATCTACCCCTCTACAATAGTTAGATGAGTAAGTTATAAGGCACTAAATATGGAGAAGTGTGAAGTCTTGAAAGAAGGGTCAGTGATAGATTTGTTAAAAAGTGAAGAGGAAAGCTCTGCTGTGAGTTTGTCAGAGGAAGTTCATGCATTTCCTTAAAGAAACTTAAATAGATTCTGTCATTTTTATCATTTCTAAATTACACTGTTTACACTGCAAACAATTCACTCAACCATGTAAAATTTAATTCCTGAACCAGCAAGTGTATTTATTTAAGTTATAATATTGGTGTGAAGGCAGCCATCTCAGGTCATTTTGCCTAGTCATTGCTTTCAGAAAGTCAGCATTTTAGGATGGAACTTTCAGGCTGTTGTTTCTCCTTCTCAATGTAACTGAATGTGTCTCAGTGGGACTTGGCTTTTTACTAGTGAGTGCTATTCTTAGATCCACCAGGCAGCTGCTATCTGGTTACTTCCCATTGTTCTGTTGTTGCTGGCTGTTGGGGGGCTGTTGGGGGGGTGATATCACTCCAACTTGCAGTAAAGAGTGACTGAAGTGTATTAGAGCACAAATCACATGACTGGTGGCAGCTGGGAAACTGACAATATATTATATCTAGCCACATATCAGAATTCAAAATTAAATATAAAAAAATCTGTTCGCTCTTTTGAGAAACGGATTCAGTGCAGAATTCTGCTGGAGCAGCGCTATTAACTAATGTGTTTTGAAAAAAACAACTTTTCCCATGACAGTATCCCTTTAATGAAGAAGACAGGCACATTAGGATCAAAGAGTTAAAATGAGCCTTCTAGAGCAGCAGTTCGGAGTTATTTAGAGATATGCCACCAACAGAGCAGAATTAGATGGTATATAGAGATTTCCAACATTCTAGAATGTTTTAAACTGCTCTGCTGTGGTTTTGTTTCTTTTTTCAAGCTATAAAACGAGTAGCCCCTGACCTTTTGTTGTTTTCCAGAATAAGCCTCATACTATAGATAAGGAGTCTAAAGAGACTCCTGCATTTAGAAGATGCTTAGTTATTGCTCAGTGAATCCAAACCAGCATTCGCTTAGGAAAATAAAGGAGGGGAGGGGGCAGATTTATTACAATTTGAGCTGCTTAGTTATTATCATACATTTTATTGATAGAAAAGTTTTTTGTGTTATGACAATTTCGCATTTTTTCAGAATTGATTTGAATTCTTTAAGTGGTCAGCTCTTTCTAAGGATGCATGAGTCTTCCATTCTTTATACTCATTGCAGTGCTACTTGGTATCGAAATAGAGCAGTAGGTTTCATGAATCAACTTGCCCATAGAAAAGAAATGTATAAATTCTAAAAACTAACAATAACCATTGTTACTACATGATATTCAAAGAAATACTGACAATTTAAAATTCAGTCCAGGACTTTTTTCTTTTCAGTTACACAAACATTATAGCAAAAATTGCCCAAAATACAGCTGACATGAGCCCAGTACATTTAATGCATGAGGAAAATGTACTCTTGGTTGTTCAGAGCATGTATGAAAGGTGGGGAAGAAATTAAGTCAGATTTTATTCACAGTATTACCATCTGAATGATTAACTACTCCTTACCTAATCTTCCTGAAACAGACACAGTGTCACTGAGGATAAGGAAAATACATATAAAGATTGCAGACAAGAAGGAAATAAAGAGTCCTTGTATGGTTTAAAAACTTAGATGTTTAAAATAAAAAAACTGTTTTTTTTTTTTGGTTTATGTAGAATATAAATTTATATTACCGTTTAAAGCAGCTCTTTGCTTTGTGTATATATTGTAGCCAGTTTAGCTTCTAGCTGCCACTCAGCATATAGGAAATATGATTCAGGCACAGGTGTATCTTAATTAATTAGTTGGCACTTCTTCTGGTCTCACTATAATTTCTGAGCAAAGGGTAAGTGAACATGGTTCCACCACTCACATAATGCACCATGTTGCTGGGAGCTCAGTGAATGAAAATGCTTCTATAGCTTCCAAGTCCAAAGTAAGCACAGTTATATCTGCCTACCTTCTATCTTCCATATTTTAACTAGTTTTAAATGTTTTTAATTGCACCTTAATATTTAATACACAATAGGCAGTCAAGGACTCACATTAAATGAGGGGCTTTGACGTGGCATAAGAACTTAAGCTCAGACTAAATTTGAGTGCTGGGAGTTTTTTCTCCTTTTTAGCTGATTTTCCATTTTGTTCTATGTAACCAAGCAGTTGTTTATTTTTTGTGGATTTGCTTTTGTTTGGTATTAAGAAGAGATTAACTTGTTCTTTATGATAATCGAATTTTACTAATCTAGAAAAATTCATGTTGCTAGCAAAACAATATTTTATAATGCTAAAATCTCATATGTAGATTTCATTTATTTTCAATTATAGGTAAACCCTGTATCCAAACCCCCCTCCTAATCAGAAGCATTGCAAATAATAGAAGCCATACCTGCAGATGACCCATTAAAAATAATGTGTTAAAGAACGTGTTTCACCTATGTATATAGCTACATATTTATAAGTTCCAAAACTTGGAGATGACTAATATTCTGTCTTCAGAATAGGTGATAAACAGTTAATGTAAGTAACAACAGTTTGGGATTTTAAGTAAACCTGGAAAATTACCTAGAATTGTTTTCATAAAGAGCAATGTAATCTTTAGTCTAAAAAAGTTGTTCTAACTGGGCAAACAGGTTTTGCCATATTGTAAAGTATACTGTGTATCTGCATGAATTTAGAAGACTCTCAAGTGCCAAGGAATTCTTGATGGGGATTACTTAGCTCAACATCAGCATTCAGGCTAATAAATGCATTAAATCTCTGTGCATGTGCTCAAAATATTAAATATGACAATTAAAAATATCACAGCTGCATAAAAATAAGCCTCAAAGTATCATTACAAAGTAATTAATTTTAAATCTTAGTCTGAATACTAATGCAGTCTGCCCAGTTTTCATCATTGTATAATTTGGATTTGATTAATTTAATGTGTAGCTATCCAGTAAAGTGCCTACATTTATTTATACTGTAGGACTAATATTCATAATCTAGGAATTACTATATTTACTTATAATTTTAAGTATCATGTTTATTGTGTTGCAATGTGCATGTATAAAATGCATTAATGTAAGCATGAGTGGTCGCATGCATATATGCACTTACACAAGCCTGCATACAAGTGAATACTTACATGTTTACCGGCACACACACATACATAATTATAAAAACATTAGATAGAGCCATGTGGTTTCTACAACTGGTACTAACAGTGCATACCTGCTCCAACCTACCTATTCTATCTACACATTGTATTAGTCGTATTTGCATGTAACATAAATACTTTAATTAAATAGCAAGTTGTCATTCTGTGGCGACTAAAGCAAATACAGTATTGTCTTCCACCCAGTGTTGGACTGGCCCACCAGGATACCAGGAAAACTCCTGGTGGGCCCAGGGGTCAATGGGCCCTCCTGCTTTTAAGCATCTGTAACAATTTCATGTTCATTCTCTAATTCTTTTTTGGAAAGAAAGGAGCCAGATAGATGGAGAATAGAGTATACCATGTAAAGAAAAGTACCAAGAAAATAAAAAGGTTGAGTGAGAAGTGGAGGAAAATTAGCTTATAGAATGGGCCCATGGTCTAAGGTTTTCTGGTGGGCCCCTGGCATCCCAATCCAACACTGCTTGCACCCATTAACTCAAGGGATGAAAACATAATTTTGCTTCTTTATAGGTTGCTGGTAAGGCCTTGCCTTCAGTATCCAGTGCAGTTTTGAACTCCAGTCCTTAAGAAGGATATAAATGAGCTGGAGAGCATGCAGAGAGGTGCAACTAACTGTCAAGGTTGGAGTTGTACTTTACAAGTACATCAGAGGACATTATAGACAGATAGCAGGGGATGTTTTTCCCATAAAAAGGATCAACGAACCAGAAGCCACTCCCTTTTGACTGGAGGAGCAGAACCTTCATATGAAGCAGTGTTGGGGGTTCTTCACTTTGAGGATAATGAGGTGGTGGAATGCCCTCCCAGGTCATGTTTTGATGACTGACTCTATCCAAGTGGCTTGGTTGATTTCATGAACAAGCATATTATCCACTGTGATACTAAAATCTGCAAAGTAGTATATTGGTGTAGATATAGTTATAATATATATATTTCCTTTCCTTGAGAAAGGTCCCCAGGTGGGGATAACGTCGGATAATAATGCTGTGTTACCAATAAAACACTTTATTCACTTCTACAATGAGTGTGCTGATCCATTACTACTACATATTATGAATATTGATTGTGCACCTCTACTCTATCTGAGATCGAGTGCGGACACCCAGAGCATGCTGGTGCACACAGGGATTTTTTCTTAGGAGACTGTTTTTATTTAATCAACGTTTCGATCTACCTCTGGGACCTTTATCAAGAAAATTATTTATCTTGATAAGATTATCAAGAGAGACAGAAAAGGCATTTTCAAAGATCTGTCTGAATCAATTGTTATAGGAACCATTCTATCCTATATTGGCCTAGACAAGACTGATTTACATAAGTAAAGTGCAATATCAGGCACAATTGCCATGTTTTTCCCCACAATGCAATGTTTTTCCCAGAATTCCAATGTCATTGCAGATGCAAATGACGTTGAAGCTCAACGCAATTGCACCAGACATGCCAACATTAACACAATTGTGTGTGTGCTTTGTTGCAAATTGAGTGTAGTTGTGCCCACTCCTATAATTTATTTTGTTTTGCAAATTATATGTGTGTATTGATGCTGGACATGAGGTGAAACCTGGAGCTACTGCCTGTCAGTAGGTGAAGGAACCTTTAGGGGTTCCCCAGCGTCAATACATGCAGTGGCACCTGATTCAGAATGAAATGCTGAGATCAGCTATATGGGAGTTCAAAGAGAACATTTTGACATAAGTAACTTGTGGTTGTAAATAAGCCCTTAAAATAGCAATTCAGTGTAAACATAAAAACTGGGTAAACAGATAGGATGTGCAAAATGAAAAATATTTATAATATAGTTAGTTAGTCAAAAATGTAATCTATAGAGGCTGAAGTGAACGGATATCTAAAAGAACACAACTTGCTGCTTTTCAGCTCTCTACATCTTAGTTAGTCAGAGACTTGAAGGGGGCCACATGGGACATTACTGTTCAGTGAGTTTGCAATTGAAAATATTCAAAAGCAAACAGTTATGACCAATGTGCACCCCCCCCCTCAAGTCACTGATTGGTTACTGCCTGGTAACCAATCAATGGACACCAAGAGATCTACAAAGCAGAGTTTTATCAATCTTTCATTATTATTTTTGTCAGTTTTTTTTTATTTTGTACCAGTTTATTATCCATAATGCCTTCCTAGTCTTAAATTAGCATGCAAAATAATATTTTAATGTATTTTTATAATTATTGACATGGCTGTCCGTCATCATTCACATCCAGTAAGTCCTTACTCTAGTGAGCACAGGCACTCACATAGACAAACACACACAATATCTTCCTGCCATGCAATTTCATATATAATGGAGGTCTGTAGTGTATGTTTGTGGCACATACATCTGTTGTCTTGGGTTAGAAGTCAAAAGAAGCCAATGGAAATGATACTGTGCAGATCTAAGTCTTAAGATGCACTTTGGTTTTATGTCTGGCACAGAGTTCATAAAAATGTAACACTGACTATTCTTGAAATAGTTCAGACCAGTTATTTCCAGGTGCTGACAGTTGAGGTTTTGTCACATTGTAGCATCTGTTCGACAGTTACTGCTCATTAGCTAATATATTGGGACCATCGTATTATTTAGATTTCATTAACTTCTAATGAGCCCAAAGCACCTTTTTAACAAGTGGCAGATGGAAGCATGGCACACTAGGGATGCTTCTGTAATTAATATCACTAAATGGGCATTTTGCCTCCATAAAACATGTTATTTTCAAATAGTATAGAAGAATTAATGACTTTTTTTCCAAAAGCATTCAATATTCTACTGCCAAATTTCCAAATTGCTGCAGTTTTATGCATTAATGATACATTACTCAGATACAGCCCTGATTTGCAACATTAGTATTCTGTTTGGTCATCATAATATTTAATACTCGGACTGATGTTCCGTATACCCTGCACCACTGGCTCGATTGATCCACCAGAATAGGCGCTCCAAGATGTGGACGGTGTAGGCAGGGTAGGTGAGTTACTGCACCTTGCATTACACTCGCAAGTGAAGTTGGTGGAGATTTTTGCATGACCAGTAAGTCTAGGATGGTAGCTGAAATGGCTGTGCGGACTGCTGTCCATTGCGAAGGTGTATGGGACAGCCTACCGGCGATAGATGCAGAGGCGGGGTTTAGATGGTTATGGAGCAATGATCGCTTTGGTGTGATTAGCCTGCGGAGGCTTAGCGCTGAGTTCCACTGATGTGCATGAGAGGGATATACTGGCATTTTCTGTTAGTAAATTGCCTACTACAAGGGCGACATGGGACACAGTATCCAGCTGTTTAGATCCCTCCTCTGGGTAAGGATCTCTATACTTTAATGCTCCCACTCTGTTATGAAGGCAGTTTGCTTCTACTATTAGGTTAATTGTAGCCACAATGTGCATGGTTGCGATTTTTTATTCTCTATGTTTTCTTTTATTTATAAACACCTATGGGCAGATTCATCAAGGGTCGAATTTTGAAGTGGAAAATACTTCTAAATTCGACCATTGAATTGAATACTACGAAATTCAAAGTCGAATTTCTAGATTTTTTTGCATCGTACGATCGTATTCTGATCATAGTACGATCGTATTTTGATCGCAGTACGATCGTACAATCGTACTCCAAACGTACTTCGAAATGTACGATCCGAACGATATTTCCTTTGAATACAAAAATATGCTCTGGTAGGTCCCCATAGGCTAACATAGCACTTCGGCAGGTTTAAGTCAAAGTTTTTTTTAAAGAGACAGTACTTCGATTATCGAATGGTCGAATATTCGAACGATTTTACTCCGAATCGAAGGTCGAAGTCGTAGTAGCCTATTCGATGGTCGAAGTATACAAAAATTACCTTTTTTAAACTTCGAAAATTCCCTCGATTTCACTTCGACCCTTGATAAATCTGCCCCCCTACTGTATATCACCTAGTTTTGCGGTGAAATAGTCAGATGACTGCTTTTCCCATGCACAGAGGTTCACAGTTAAACTTGCACTTAAACTTGCACTATGTGTATACTAGATGTTTACACCCTGTGATGATATCACAACCTATTTTGGCGCCATTTGTGGGTTTAAAAGGGTTGATTGTGTGTGGCATTCACTTTCTGAAATCGGCTCGAGTTTAGGAGCCGAAATGTTGAAATCACTCTGATGACACAAATCTTCAAACCGACACACCCTTAAAATATTTGCCTTTTTATTTCCAGCACAATATTTATACAATGTACTGGAAATATAAACGCAAACTAAATATACTCTATATTATATATTCGAAAATAAAAACGCCAAAAATGTTATAAGATGTACTGGAAAGTTATATGCTATATATGTGAATGTTTAATTTTTTTATTGAAGGTGACCTGACTCTTGTTTAGTAAAGTCCCATAAGTTATTGTTCTACAATGTTCATTACTTCAGACTTGTGCATAGAATATAAAATGTCCTTAATTGGACTCATACAACATATTAATAGATTCCTCCACTGGGAGCCTGTATAAAAGATGAAAAAAATTTTTAAATTTTTTTAGTTACAACAGATTTTTACTTGTATGATATACATACAGTATGCTTTTTTCTTATTCAATACTTGCTTTAAAGAAAGATTTAAATGTAAAAAGGGCTTATGAAGTCATTAAGAAAATGTTAGCCTGTTGCATTACTATTATATCATATCTAGAAAATTCTGTAGAATTACACATTGTACTGTATATCTGTATTGTGTACTATATCAGTTTTCAAGTTTCTCCATTTTCAATAGCTTTTAATTATTGGTACAAGCTCCCCAGACAAGTAGAGAAGAGATAAAAAGGTTATTTAACTCATGTATCTTAGGCAAATTTGTACCTGGGCAGTAACCCATAATTGATAGCTGTTTTTAGAACAATCAACGTTAAAATTTCATTTGTTGCCATGGGTTACTGAGCAGCTACAATTTTGTCAATGACATTTCCCTGGCATATGGGGAAATGTATCTATAAGGAACAATTCAGTGTAAAAACTGGGTAAATAGATAGGATGTACAAAATAAAAAATGTTTCCAATATAGTGACTAATGTAATGTATAAAGGCTGGAGTGACTGGATGTCTAATATAAGAGAACAGAACGCTACTTCCTCTTACTCTGAGTTAAGCTGGCCATAGATGTTGAGATTTTTAAAAGATCAGATCCTCATCGTGAGACCACGATTTTCTCGGAATGATCGTACGAATTGACCATCAGCTAAAAAGACCAATTTGCCAGGAAAACAAAGGGGAGCTGCCTGCTTGGCCCTGCAAACATAGATAGATTGCACTGGGACCGACAAAGATGTACGATCGTTCGGATCCCACTAACCGCACGATAATTTCGAAGGATTGTTCGGACTTCCCTAAAATCGGTCGTTCGGCAAGAAGAATCGTCGCGTCTATGGGGAGCTTTAGTCAGCAACTTTAAGGGGGGCCACATGGGACATACCTGCCTGATAACCAATCAGTGGAAACCAAGGCAGCTTCAAAGGAGTGTTCTGGCTATTATGCTACACATCCAGTCATTTCAGCCTTTATACATTACATGTGTGGCTAACTAACTATTTTGGAAAAAAAATTTTATTTTGCACAGCCTATCTATTTACCCAGTTTTTATTTTTATATTGAACAGTTTCTTTAAACATTGTACAGTAACATATGCTAGTACAATCAGAAATGCTCCATGTCATTTTGGATTCTCTACAAGTAGATCATGTGGAGTTGTACTTAAACATTAACATGGACTTGGATATTACATTTCTCAGCCCAATGCACCAATTTCAATGGGGCTTCGATAATTTCAAACCCTGGTTATTTGCTTGTGGAAGGTATAAGACGGTGGGTGGGGAGGGGTGGCAGGTGCAGCCCTCTATAAAATAGTACAGATTACCAGATAGACTTAATGTGGTTGATAAATTTGATGAATCACAATTAGCCAGTCATGTGCCTTGGGATTTTATAGGCTACTATACTAGTGATGGGCGAATTTATTCGGCAGGCGCGAATCCGTGGCAAATTCCTGAGATTCGCGAAACCACAGCAAAAATTCGCCTGAGTAAAAAAAAATAGACGCCGTCATCTGTTTTTTTTTCACCTTTTCGCGAATTTCGCTGGAAATTCGCAAATTATTCAGCGAAGCAAAGTGCCCCAAATTTGCCCATCACTATACTATACAGAAGACAAATCTCTACCATGCTTCCTGTGGTGTGTGTCTATGAGTAATTCCAACCATCTAGGTCAATAAACAACTTTTTTATCTGACACAGTTTTAGCTATTTACCCCAGAAGTGACCGTTAATACTTTTTGCTGAAATAATGCTATAATTGCTATTGGAAAATTTGTGCAACACTACTCAAGAAGTAAACAGGGATTAAAAAATACCATATGCTATATTATTCAGTATATTTTGGATACCAAGGGGCAGATTTATAAAGGGTCGAATTTCTAAGTAATAGGAACTGCCATAACTTTGAAATTCGAATAAAAAAAGACCAACCGAAATTTGAGTTTTTTTTTCTAGATGAATAGGCCGTTTTTGTCTGAAATCAGCCTTTCCAAAAAAAGCTTTGATTTTTCAAAGTCCACCAATTGACTCCAAATAGGTTCTAGGAGGAAAATGGTTGATGACAGTACATGATAAGTTTTGATATTCTTTTTCAAAATTGAATTTGGAATTTTCCCTAGTAGAAGTACACACAAAATTAGCTCGAAATTCGATTTTTTTTATTTGAATTTTTACTTCGACCCTTTATAAATCTGCCCCCAGTTGTTTGAGCAAAGAACAATCAGAGATGCCAGCATAAAAGGACATGCTTGTTAAAAACCTTTTTTGAAAATATTGTCCTTTTGTGGTTTATAATTATCATGTACAGAGATTTTAAACACACAGATAAAATGAAGTTGACCTCAGTATCTCAGTCTCATCCTTCAGTAGGCTTAGTGGCAAAAAACTGTGACTGGCGAACAATTGTGTATTCATCTAGAGCCCTTCACAATGTGCAACATTTTGGGTATTTGGTTTTGCCGCATATTTTCTCAAGTTCACTGAAATATAAATGTAAATATCATGCAACTTATAGGAGTATCGCATAATATTATGTGCTTGAATTTTTTGTCAGCAATTTGCTATGGAAAAGTCTGATTTATTATTTACTGGTAAAAATTCAAATCTAAAATTACTCCAGCTAAAACCGTTCGAAGTCATGTAAAAGTCAAGGGCAGATGTGCCTTTTACAAACTGAAAATGTGTTTGCCTTCATGATTTTTGAGGGTTTGTGGATATTTGTCACTAGTTTTCATCCTAAAATCCAAAAAATTGTGGTTTTCAGGCACCAATTCGAAACAGTTGCACATTTAGAATTGCTGCAGGATTTTGTCTCAACTTTTCCTGCATACTTTTTTTTCGATCTTATTTTTTAGTAAATTAATGCAGTTTGTGGTTGGGAATTAGGTCGAATTATAATAAAAAATGAGAATTATATGAGTCTTATTAAATAGGCCTCTAATTATTCTGCCTCTTCTTCTTTAAGATAGAGGATGTCAACCTTTAGCAGCAGTAAAAGAACAATGTGGTTTAAAAGAAGAGAAGTTCTTTGCAAGTTTTGCATGTCTGATGATTTTGTCTTAAAAAAAAATCTTTTTTTGGCTGCCTTCATGAGTAAAGGTATGCCTTTACTGTTAACCTACGTGATAATGTCCCATAATAGACTGATGGGTTTTGAAAAGAAAAAACAGTTAAAAAGCCATTATGTACAGCTTTAATACTTAAGAAAAGAAAATACATTTTTCATCTATTTTTTTTATCATCCTATTAAATCTGTTCATGACAGCATTGAGGAAATTATAGTGATTTTAGGGACTGAATCTTTATCAGTGGTTGACAGGAAGAAAATAAACGATAAGAACACACAAATAGTTATTTATAATGGCATTTAGCTGTACCATGGCAGTTATTCACTATGTGATTTATATAAGTTTTTCCCCAACTAGTAGAAAAACATTTGCAGCCCATCAGACATTTTTATGTGCTTATTATTGAAGTTGGAAAGTATGTGACCTTAGTAGAAAGGAATAAGATAAATGTAAAATAGGGACAGAAGTACTGCGGCTAATTTAAATCTTGGTTTTAGAGAAAATTCATTTCCGCAGCAAGCAAGGCTTATGATCTGTTGAAATTGCTCCTTAGTAAACTTGGGAATGCTTTAGTGGGTGGCATACTTTTTGTTATCAAATACTAGCATCAAACTGAAGTTCCCTACATTAAATTTGACCACATTGCATGTATTTTTTTTTTTTATACACTCTGTTTTGCCTGTTTAAATATTTAGAAGTGGGATTTCTTTTATGCAGTGTGGTTCTGACATTTGAGTTTTTTTCTTATGGCATTCTACTCCTAATAAACAATGTTTTAATTGAATTGTGACATTAATTTAAAGTGATGTGCTGCTAATGCTTGTTACACTCCTTATTCCTCTGTTGGAGAATCTACTGTATATTGACCCACAAATGTTTCTAAGCTGTACTGTGTTGTATAAGTATATACAGTATGTTGTGTGCACTAAACTGTGCTCTGTTGGTCTGTGGGAGATCATTTTTAATTGAAGTTGAAAAAATACATATTTGAATTGCAAGTTAGATTAAATAGAATGCCTTCTAGATATGATTTGGAATTTACTTGGAAATATTTTTAAGGTGTAATATTAATTTCACTATTTACCAGCTTTCAGGACATTTGAAAGAGAATTTTTGATTAAAGCTTTCCCCTTTGACGGCTAGATGTCTAGACCTAGGAAAACATTCCTGTTTTAGCTACTATTGAATAAATATATCTGCAACCTCAATACAGTATCATAGAGCACAAACAGTCTTTCTTACCAAAAGTCACCCTAACTAATAGTGTTTGGTGAATTTATTCACCAGGCATGGATTTGCGCCAAATTTCCACACTTTGCCAACTGTGAATGTTTTCACTAAACTGCTGAAAAAATTTGCAGTTAAAAAATTTGCTGTGACAAAAGAAACTGTTGTCTATCTCTGGCATTCCCTGCCACACTGTTAGCTTTTCATTATTATTATTGTTATTATTATTATTATTTATGCATGAGTCAGCATATCCTCTTTTGATTTTGTGCTTTTGTGAGCAGTGGTCACATTCTGAAACCCTTCCACCATTTGTTATATGAATATTTTAAAGTAGTTCTGCATACAATTTTTGTGCTATATAAAAAAATGATGATGCAGAATAATGACTCTCACTGTAATGACTCTGAACTGTCAAAGTCTCAAAGACATGTAAGACCACTTTCTATTTTGTAGTGGCAAAACGTGCTATACTCTGTTAATGACCACAAATGTAAAAGATGGAATGTATAGAGTAGACCATCAACTGTATGTCATACTATACATATAGAAAATTAAATCTTATTTGTTTATATCCTCATTGCCATAGTTTCCAGTAACATCTGCTTTTTATTCATTGATTCTTGTATAATGCATATTGCATTTATTAATAACTATTGTTGCACTGCACATTCCTGCTGGTTTAGTAAGAAATGTATGGTCAATAACTAATCCCTGTACTTGTGACCAGAGCCGGGCCAAGGTAGTTTGGCACCCTAGGCAACGGTTCCAATCAGCGCCCCCCCCCTCCTATATTAGCATTTCCCCCCCACAGTACCAGCAGCCAGTCCATCATGGCCCCAAGGAAGTCCCCCACCACAGTACCAGCAGCCTGCCAGGGGCCAGCCCATCATGGCCCCCAACTATACTACCTATGTGCCAAGATCTCTGTACCTGTGCTAGCAGCAGCCCAGCAAGCGACTTAAAGGAAAGTAGGAAGTTACTAAAGCAGCCAGCAGGGCCCCAGCCAGGCAGCCAGCAGTACAGAGTGACAGTCTTCAGCGCTGAGTTACTGCTCCAGAGTCCCTCTAGGCGCGCACAGTCTGCAGCCAGGTCCTGTCTCTGCCTGATTCCTCTTTGTAGTGACTTGCGCCGCAGTCCAATGTGCAAGCACGCTAGCGCATCATCGCGCCAGCGCGTCACAGAGAATTGGAAGTCAAGCTCACGCTCCCAGGGTGGGGGAGCGCTGCGGCTGCTGTATATGATTAAACAAACCTCAGAGGGGTTTGGGGCCCTTGGGGGCATGCAATTTTTTTTTAAATTATCCTTTAATACTAAAGGCCAGCCATGGGACTACATTTTAAAACTGAAAAAAAAAAGTAGGTGGTTGCCTACCCTGCCTACCCCTTGGCCCGGCCATGCTCGTGACCATTACATAAATGCGTTACAGTATAGCTGTCCCTATTGGTGTTGCATCCATATGATGTTGTAAAATTGGTGTTATTTTTCCTCTTGTCACATTCTGTCATTGCAGAAAAACTTCACCTCTGCTTGAGGAAAAAAAACCTTTCTCAGATATCCACTGAAGAATTCATCCAGATATGAGGAAAATTGCAGTTAATGCAGTTTGGTTGAAGGGCACAATGTCAAACTTATTTTTCCAAAAAAAAAAAAAAAAAAAAGAGAGAAATTCAAATTCTGTCATTGTGTGGTTGGGTACGTTTAGCAGCCCATCTGCTGTGTGACATTGCTCTCTTCAATGGTGCTCTTTTAATGAAATAAATTAGCAAAGGCCTTTTCTTCCCAGTTGATGCTAAAGCGATAGTGACGAGGACATGTCAGAATCACTTTACAAAACTTTCTAGATCCTCATATTTTCTGAAACTTAACCCTTTCCCAATCTTACTTACCTGTGTCAGACTCCAGCATGCTATGCCCATTACTTCTGGAACACCTATGCAAAGTGCCCCAAACCCTCTCATAAAGCCCTGCTTGGCACTCTCACAGTCTTTTGATAGATAAGTGTTGTTTACGACTAAGGCACAGTAGGTTCTTTAGTATCAGATAATCTTTAGAATATTTTCTGTTGCATCTATTGACCTGTTTTATATAAAGGTTTTTATTTTAAATGTTGAATACAATTATAAGATGAAGGAAACATAACAAAATAAAGAAAAAGATGGAACACAGGTATTCATGGCCCACAGTACAATTATAGCTGGCAACAGGTTCTGTAGTAATACAATATATCACACAATGTAGCATTTATAGTTGCACACTAAGGTGCACATTTATCAAGGATTGAATATCGAGGGTTAATAAATTCGACCCTCAAATTTAAATCATTCTAATATTGAATTCGAAGGATTTAGCGCAAATCCTTTGATCAATCAATCAAAGTAAAGACCGTTAGATCGAACGATAAAATCGTTCGAATCGAACGATTCGAACAATTTTAAGCAACCGATCGAAGGATATTTCTTTGATCAAAAAAAGGTTAGAAAAGTGTTGGGAAGGTCCCCATAGGCTAAAATTGAACCTCGGTAGGTTTAAACTGCCGAAGTATGAAGTCAAAGTATTTTTTAAAGAGACAGTACTTTGACTATCTAGTAGCCTATTCAATGGTCGAAGTACCCAAAAAAATACTTCGAAATTCAAAGTTTTTTTTCATTCGAATCCTTTACTCGAGCTTAGTAAATGTGCCCCTAGGAGTCCATGTCATATGGTGGGTGGATATCTAACCAAGTGGACCTGGGGAGCCCAGAGATTCATAAGTTATCCTAGTGGAGTGAATTGTTTTATATCATAACAATTAACCTGTTACCTGCTTTTACCAATGGCATATTATAGATTCTTGCCATCTGCCTAATCATTCACATCAACACTCACGCTCAACACCAGGGTTAGAAGAATAGATTTTCCTGTGGTACAAGCACAGACTTTTTAGGTATAAACTTCTAATCCATTCTAAAATTGGTCCAGACCCATCAGTCCCTAGTTGTAACCATGTTAATAAACATATGGGATCCAGCTACTGGTCTAGTAATTTTAACAACAATCAGAGAAGACATGTCAAAGCAGTATGGTACTGGAGGGGATCACAGATATGGTATTAGAGAGTATGAATACCACTAGAAATATTTTTAGTTGATACAAACAAGTTTCAAGTATTGGTTTCTCTAGATGTGTATTTAATAAGTGTTTTAGGCTCATCATGTTTCATTCACACATTTGTGGGTGTTGTGATTTTTGTAGTTTCCATGGTGTTTCTTGTAATTGGCATTTGCTGTTTTTGTGGCTGTTTACTCTCTAGCTCAGTGTAACTTCTAGGTAGTTGTGCTTGCAGTATAATGTAAACTGATTTTTTCCTTCATTAATTGATACATAAAAACAACAGAATATAAATATGGCATATTTTGCACTAATTTTAATGCTATTTCTTGGTGTAAAATATTTGCCACGCTTTTATTAATATGGCCCCTAAATTAGCCAGTGCATTCTAAAGATCAGAGAACAGTAATAGTGCTATTTCTTGGTGTAAAATATTTGCCACTCCTTTATGAATATGGCCCCTAAATTAGCCAGTGCATTCTAAAGATTAGAAAAAAGTAAAATAGTCTCAACTTAATTTCAGGTTGGAATTACATAGAATGTTGTAATTATTTATTGATAAGCATACACAATGAAAATTTTCTGAATAATGACACTAAGAAAAAAATTCTGCCTATGCTTCTCAGGGGCGATCCTGGGGCTGCTACCACTTGAGTCATCAAGTGCGGTGTGGGTCAAAGGGGGACATCAGCATTGGGGCTGGTCAAAGGGAGGCTGTATTGTTATGCAGCAATTATGCTCTCTGCAATAGTGGAGCTGAATTTCACAGGATAAAACCTGGAAATGTGTCTCTTAAAGTTACAAGAGATGCCTTTTTGCTGCTCCTTGTAACCGGCCGCTCGAGGCAGCCTGAGGCAAGGTTCTCACCTTGCCTATGGCAAGAAAAGCCCTGATGCTTCTTTCTGATCCATTGTTGCTATTTTTTTGTTTTTCATAAAAACATACTAATGGTTCTTTTCTAATAAAAGCCCCACAAAGGTAAAGCTGGCCATATATGAAGAGATATGATCTTGCACATGGTCCATATTCTCATGACCATCTTTCTCTTAGTTAGGACAGAAGATCTGTTTTGTTGTGCCTTCTACCAGTACATATGGGAGATTACCTGTTGACCTGGAAGTAAAAGTAGTAACATATGCCTCCAGGTATTCTTCCTATCTTGTTCTGCTGCAGGGAAATATGTGGATCAATGCACTTTGGCCATCTATGTGTATTCACTTATGAATATCCAATCTGACCAGTTTAAGCTGCTTTTAAAATAAAAGGAAAACTTTCCATTGAGTATTTCAACCATTCTTGTCTGCCCTTTCCATATCAAATTTGATTCATATAGTCTAACTCTGAAGTTATGTCTTGAAGTTAAAGTTTGAGTATGTTAATTATGACTTTCTCACAAAGTCATTTCATGCAGATTTCTGTTTAGATCTATTCTCATTTCCCCCGGAAGGCTAAAGGGATAGAAAAACTGATCAAATTCTGAATAAGTATTTGAGACTTGGTTACTTGCAGACTCAATTGGAAAACATTATGCAGGGCCTATTGGTCTGCATGTGTCATATAGTTAGATTTGCTGCTTTGTTTTTCACATATATTTCCTACTCTTGGGACATTTAAAGCTACTAAACGACAAATGACTATTTGGTATTCATGTGCAGACATATTGAATATATTAAGCAATTTTCAAAATTCATTTACTTTGAAACATAATAGCTAAAATCCATTTTTATGTATTTTTTATTTCATTACCTTGCATAATGCCTTTCATTCTACTAAATAATCATGTGGCTCTTCTTCTGTTTTGTGCAAATAAAAACAAGTATTTTATAACCTAACCGTAACTTGTAGCATTTGTTTTATTTTGCTGGCAGATATCTTGGCAGTTTTTTTTACTTTTCACTATGCAGTATATAGAATAAACAAAGGTATTCAGTAATCATTTTATTTTTAATATCCTATTCTATTTTATATATTGAATTTTTACACTATAGCACTGTACATTGGTTTTGTGGGCTCTTAACTTTTTCGGGCATTTTTCGAAAAAAATAAATAAATAATCAGACATATGTGTTAAGATGTATAAGAGCTCACTTTTTAAAATCACCAGAAATCCTCTCTGCATGCAGGATTTGTGACAATGTAAGTTATTTAGTTTCATTTTATTATTGCAGAGAAAAAGGAAATAATTTTAAAAAATGTGAATTATTTTGATTAAATAAAGTCTCTGGGAGATGGCCCTTTTCATAATTCGGAGCTCTCGGATAATGGGTTTCCTGATAAAAGATTCCGAAGAGTTTACTAGAAGAATAGAATGATAGAATGATAATATATCATATAACCTAATCTCCATCCCCAACCACCCAAGCATCCATTTTACAGGAGTTAAAAGGACAATAGCATCATGACATGCAGTTACAACATAGATGCCAACATTTTTACATGATTTCAAGGCACATGTTAGCATTGGGCAATTGCACCATACAACGTTTACTTTAAATGGGTCATATTGGGGAATAGTGCAGACTTTAGCACCAATACAGGTCCATGGAGCACTCATCATCAAACATCTTGCACCTAGCTGATTGTACCTCCACTTTACTTTGTTCCTTATTGTGCTGGTGCTTCTAGTATCTTACCAGTGTCCAAGTACAGGCCTGTTACATGATTTCTTCTGTACTCTCCCCACTCTCTGCCTTGTCTTGGACTTGAACATTGCTTTAACTTATACAGTACTATTAGACATTGTCAGTGTCGCCTGTTCCAAGTACCAGTCTTGTCTATCCTGCAGTTTCCAGTACCAGCCTTGCAAACTTTCCTGTCTTCCCTGTTATCAGTACCAACCCTGCCAGTCTGTCTTGTTTGTTCTCCAGGACATACTCCTCCAAATTCTTTACAACCTGTTTTATCTTGCTGGCCATTGGCCCTGACACAGATAAATAGAACTTGCCATTTTTAAAATAAATGTGCAGTTATATAAGAACAAGATGTGTATTTGCATATGTAAGTCTTTTAGCTAAACTGAATTTGTAGTACTGTACTGAAACTTTAGTTATCGTCCATGAGAGCACTGTAATAGTAAAGCTTATGTAGTATTTTTAATTGCAGCATGTATCACTTGATACACATGTGTCATAAAAAACACATTCACATTCATTCTTAAGTTTCACCAAGCTTTGACCAATATTATCAACACTGCCTAGATCAGTGCAATCATATAATTGTTTGTACTTTACTGAAAAGGTAATGTAAGTTGTGCTGGTATGTGCAGTCTGTAGTCTGGAAGGGGTTACAACATTTTTCTTAGAAGAACAGATGTGTTCTTAGAAAAGCAAAGCCCTATTCCCATTACTTTCTGGTCAGAACTGATACAGGTGCATGTGAAAATCAAGGTGATTAATCACTCATGTAGCCTAGAATGCAGAAAACACGTTTTTTTGCCACGTGTGCCTTTGCCCTTAGACTATTCTAGGTAAGTTGCCACCTCTACTTGTACATTCAGAAACATATAGGCTTACCTTCCTATGGGACGTTAGACTGAAGTACGACATCCTGTTCTTAGTCTCCCTGAAAAGTCTCATTTTTTGTTCCCTTCAAGCTACTAGAAACCTCTAACACCATGCAAACGAGCCAAGAGCTTTTTTCTGCATGATATTCAGCAGAATCATAAAAAAGCTTAGGCTAGCTAATGTTAATCTCAGTGAATAATATACAGACAAGGCTATACAGGGATGGAGATAAGCATAGTATACATTTCATTCTTTATCCATTTGTGAAATGCACTTGTTTTTCCCTAGGACACAGCCAGTTTTATTGCTCAGTTTATTGCTGCCTTGTAGCAAAGCATACATTCACCTGCCATTATCATGCCAGCCTCGCAGTACGGTGTCTTATTTCCTGCTTCTGCCATGTTTACCACTGCAAAATTTATAGCTTACAGGGAAAATATCCATTGGTTATTAGTTACATCCTCGTTTTTTTTCTTGACAAAACAGTAAAAAGGGCATACAGTATTATGTGCACATAACATCATATAAAATTCCTAAATTTACATTTCCAAATATATGTAGGATGTAGACACTCCATTTTTATTTTATCGCAAGGGGTGCTGTCCTTAAGATGTCAGTATGCTGCATAGCTATATTTAAACTGGCACGGACAAAAATGGGTCACCCTTGAGAATCCACATATCTTACACCTGATTAGGTTATGGAAGGTTTTTGAATCCAATGTTGTAATAAGTTATATGCATTGATAGAGAAGATTGAGAACTAAGGTATTGCTTTGATTCTGGATAGCAGAATATCCATAATAAGTTAATAGGTATTTTTTTAATAATAAAAAAACAGGCAGAAACAGCACAGCACTGAACAATATTTATTCCCCTGCACATTACCGAAAGTGTGTTCTCTAGATTCCTGTCGGTTCTTGCCATAACTGTCTCACCACATGATTCAAACTTAATTCCTGCTAGATAAAGTAAATAATGTTCTGTGCCTGTCCTATTTTCCATGCTCTCTGAGAGTGGAAAGTTAAATAAAGATAGCTTGAGAGGTACTGTATCAGAGTTACTGTGTCTTTTCAGCTACAATATTAATCAAGACGTTTTGCTGGTGATCTTTCATGCCTAAACTATTCTTATTTACGTATTCATTAAAGTTTGCAGTCAATCAGCCCTTTCCCTCATAGACCAGCCAGAAAAAATACGAACATGAGCAATTACCTAAAATCATGTGCTTTGTGTACCATGCTAAAGCATTTAAAGTGTAATTGTCTTATTCAGAAGTGAGCATTATCTTTTAATTATGTTGTTTTTATGGATGTTCAAAGAAAACACAATGAAAGAAAGTTAGAAGAACAGTTTTAAATTGGGTATTGTTCCCCTCCATTTTGCATGTGGCACAGTTTATATGGAGCCACAAATAGTATGTAAATCAATTTGTTTCTGTTCCTTGTTTGAAACTAAATCTTTTAATAATCAAAATAACAAAGATAACATTGAAAGTATTATGTTTGAGTTTATAATACTATTCTATTCTATTCTGTTCTATTGCCTATTTTCAGTAGGTAGAGAGCCCTAGCATTTTGGTCACCACTACTGAAAACATCCTTAGTAATATACTTACATATACTATACATATTTTTTTCGCATATAGGGACAATGTAATGTACCCATCTAGAACCCATCTACCTGACTAGCACTCGACTTTCAACTATGTTCTATTTCTTGTTTAGTAGAAATACAGTACATTTTATATGAAACAAATCTTTTGTGTTAACCATGCTGTATTTAGCGTTATATTTTCCTTTAGGTAAAGTATCCAGTAATGTATCATGAGGGTTCAGAGTGTCAGGCTACTTCTGTGAGAGTCATAGCTAATAGTGATGGGCGAATTTGCGCCGTTTTGCTTCGCCGAAAAATTCGCGTGAAATTCGCGAAACGGCGAAAAATCGCAAATCTCGTTTTTGACGCCGGCGCCCGTTTTTGGCGCCGGCGCCCGTTTTTTTTGGAAAAATTTTTTTTGACGCCGGCGAATTTTTGACGCAAATTTTTGCGGGCGTTTCGCGAATTTATTCGCTGGCGGCGAATCGCGCAAATTCGCCCATCACTAATAGCTAAGGCAATTATTGACTAGTACCCCAATACATATTTATCCAAAAGTGAAATAAGATGTGCTGCTGGAAAACTGCCAGCTGGGACATTTCAGGAAATCAACTGCTTTTTGTTATTTTTATTACCTTTAAATGTTTCCTAGTCTTTAAACACAGGGCATTGTTTTAAAACAAGAGAAGGTTTCCTTTACTATTGCCTAGATGCAAATACATACAGGCGGACCGCACTTTATGTAGGCTTCTGCAACAATGAAAGGAATACTTTCATCCTGAAACCTCACTTTTAATTATTTCATATTCTGTACACTTCTAATAAATGCAGAGCAATTTTCTGTTGCTAAATATATCCAGATTCTATTGAATTACATTTTTTAAAACTTTTGTGAGGAAGATTTTTAAAGATACTGATAACAAAGGGATGTACTATATTGGGCTAATGCCACATACATTAACTATGCTGCTACGTTGGCATCAGCGTTCTTCTTTGCCTCCTGGAACCGAATGCAGGCACACATGGAGGATTTTGGCACTGCATACTCACCAGTTTTAGTGGCAAAATCCTCCACAGTACATAGTTACATAGTTATATAGTTAAATCGGGTTGAAAAAGACAAAGTCCATCAAGTTCAACCCCTCCATACACACACCCTCCATACTTTCAAATAAATTATATATATATATATATATATATATCCATATCTATACTAACTATAGAGTTTTGTATCACAATAGCCTTTGATATTATGTCTGTCCAAGAAATCATCCAAGCCACTCTTAAAGGCATTAAGAGAATCAGCCATTACAACATCACCCGGCAGTGCATTCCACAACCTCACTGTCCTCACTGTGAAGTACCCCCCTACGTTGCTTCAAATGAAAGTTCTTTTCTTCTAGTCTGAAGGGGTGGCCTCTGGTGTGGTGCTTCTTTTTATGGGTAAAAAGGTCCCCTGCTATCTGTCTATAATGTCCTCTAATGTACTTGTAAAGTGTAATCATGTCCCCTCACAATTGCCTTTTTTCCAGAGAAAACAACCCCAACCGTGACAGTCTACCCTCATAATTTAAATCTTCCATCCCTTTAAACAGTTTAGTTGCATGTCTCTGAATTTATATCTCTCTCAAGGACTGGAGTCCAAAACTGCACTGCATACTCCAGGTGAGGCCTTACCAGGGACCTATAAAGAGGCATAATTATGTTTTCATTCCTTTGAATTAATGCTCTTTTTTATGCAAGACTTAACTTTATTTGCTTAATGGGCCAGAATTAGACAACTTGTTATCTATAGAAACCCCTAGATCCTTTTCAGTTATGGAAACTCCCAACACACTGCCATTTAGTTTATAACTTGCATTTATATTATTTTTGTCAAAGTGCATAACCTTGCACTTATCAAGATTGAACTTCATTTTCCAATTTGCTGTCAAGTTTTCCAACTTAGTCAAATCACTTGAACTTATAGTTCTGCACAATTTAGTATCATCTGCAAAAATAGAAACAGTACTTTCAATGCCCACCTCCAGGCCATTAATATAGAAGTTGAAAAGCAAAGGACCTAGTACAGAGCCTTGCGGTACTCCACTAACAAACTCATTGTATTATGATTTGCTATGAAGTCCAGTATCTTATCCTTTATTAACCCTTTGAAAAGCTTTCCTACCACTGACGTCAGACCAACTGGCCTATAGTTTTGAGGCTGAGAATGGGATCCCTTTTTGAATAGCAGCACCCCATTAGCAATTAGCCAGTCTCTCAGCAACATGCCAGACCTTAATGAATCCTGAAAAATTAAGTAAAGAGGTTTGGCAATCACAGAGCTAAGCTCGCTCAGTACCCTGGGATGAATACCATTCGGCCTTAGACCTTTGTTTATCTTAACATGTTTTAGTCTCTTTTGAATTACCTAATTTGTGAACCATGCATCATTAGTTGTATTACTTGAATTGGGACTATTAAGAAGGAAACCTTCACTAACTGGTTCCTCATTTATGTAGACAAACAAAAAATAAAAAAGAGTTCAGAATCTCAGTTTTTTTTTTTGTTCTTATCAACCAGCTGACCCCCCTCTGATATTAAGGGTTCCATCCCTTCCTGCTTCATTTTTTTACTATTTACATATTTAAACAATAATTTTGGATTCTGTTTACTGCTTGCTGCAATATCTTTTTCCATGTCGATGTTAGCTTGCTTTTTTGCATGATTTATTGGCCTCCTTGTACCTTGTGGTAGAGTGACAAGGAAAAGGAGGAAAAAGGTCACTCTAGCCTTTAGTTTCTCTCCAGGGATGGAGAGAGGCTCCAGGAAGGGAGTTATGAAACAGAGAATCCGTTATCTGTTTAAAGACTTTAGTAGCCAGGGACTCCATTCCACAGATCCAGTCCAGACATTGGAGTTCACCTTCCACAGGAAAGTTGTCCTGTTGAAAGGCTATTTAAAGTTAATTAGAATGGGAGAGTGGGTCTCTCAGCAGGACACAGCAGGTAGGAGACCTGGCTGTGTTAAGAACTCCCAGAGGAGCTGGGAGTGCCGCCTGATACTGCATGAAGCAGAGGGAGCCTGTGACCCTGACAAAGTTGTGCCAGGAAGCTGAACAATCACCACCAGGAAGGAGTCCTGTGAGTACAGGGGTGAGCCACAACATTGTTTTGTTTGCTGGTAGTCCACAAGGGGCCCAGCCTAGTCAGGGACTGCTCCAAAGTTTGAAGGTAGTGCCCAGTGGGCTAGGTTTTATTTTAGGATTTGTTTGTATGATACAATGGTCACCCCCGTGTCTGTGGATAATTGACTGTTTAAGTTTGTTTAAAAAGGGAAAATAAACTGCTGTTTTCCTTGAAGAAGCTGTGTGTCCCTGTCTTTCTGCTCCTTTGTCCTATGCTGCCTGCCCATCATTGACTAATTCCCCCGGAAGTGACGCGTTCAGGCAGCCAGCTTGCCAAAACCTTATAAATGATTTGGCTGTCCCAGCTAACTTGAAAGCCTTATAGCATGTAATTTCTTACCCACCTCAACACCAACATTTCTATTAAACCAAAAAGGCTTTACTTTGCAACAACGTTCCTTGTTTCTAAGGAGAATATACTGTAACTCCACTTACAGAACCCCCACTTACAGAACCCCCACTAACCCCACTTACAGAGCCCCCACATAGACAGCAAACACTTAAGAGCAGCTAAACACTAAAACAAGCTACACTGGCGTCCCAGGGGTTCTATTTATACAATCTGTTCAGGTGCAACTAATCAAACCCCACCCACTTTAAACTGAGGAAAAAGTAAACTGCAAAGTAAAGCAGGTTGTGACAAACTTGCTGTAAGCACAATGGCACACCAAACTTGGCTATTTAGCACCCAAGACAGAAAAAAGTACAATAAATGAAACCACAGTTAAATTTTAATATACAACCTTAATATAAAATAAAAGTTAATGTGCGTGCACCTGATTCCAGGTGCAGGCAAGAACCAAGCAGATGCCAGTGTAAAGGCTGATTCTCAAATGCCTTTTTTTTTTGCAGGCTGAGAATCAGCCCCGTGTAGCATTAGTCACAACTTCAACATTTAAAGACATCTTTTTTTTTTTTAACAAAGCTTTATTGAAATAAAGTACAGAAACACGGTCAATAAGCAGGTTCACAGGAGTACAATCAACAAGCATTGGAGACCATTGCAGTATACATTAACATAGGATCATTTTCACTTTTTTGTTTTTATTATTGAGTTTATTGCATTCCACGGTTATACCTTCAATAAACCAATGCATGGTGTCGTATCACTGTACCAATAAATCTACCAGAACAACCTAACCCAACTTGTGCTTTACTGCGTTATGTGCTTGTCAAGATCTACCTAGAGTGCCTAAGGTTCCAAGAGAAACAGGTGTACCATCAAATGAACACTATTGGGGAATGCTAAGGTGGGTGTTTAGGACCTCAAGCAGGACTCTCATGAATGTCCATCCATGGGGACCAAATTTTTGTGAATTTCGCTGGGCAGCCCCTTCTAGTGTAAAGAAGTTTGTATAACGGTACTGCAGAGATGATCAGGGATTCCCAGAACCGAATAGTTGGGGCTAAGTCAGCTTTCCATTTTAAGGTAATAGATTTGCGGGCATAAGCGAACATTATGGAGATCAATGCTTTCTCAGCCATTGTTGGGGCTAAGTGAGATACATGGTTCAGCAACATCCCAAGAGGCTCTACTACCAGAGGAATATCCATCATGTCAGAGATATACTGAGCTACATCACTCCAAAACCTCTGTATCTTAGTACAGGACCACACCATATGAATAAAATCTGCCGGGGAAAGGTGGCAACGGGGACACACATCAACCTGGGATGGTGACATTTTAGCTAATACATTCGGAGTAAGATATGCCCTGTGTAAGAATTTATATTGTACCATTTTATCTCTGGACGCTACTAAGTGGTCAAAAATGGAATCCAGAATCTCCTTCCATGTCTCAGTGTCCAATTCAGGAATATCCCTATGCCATTTCCCCAGCAATTTGCCCAAAGGGGATTTCCCTGCCGTTATTAGAGTGGCATAAAAACCAGACAAACTTTTCACGTGTGTAGTAGTGAGGGCTCTTGCTTCTAACTGAGTGGGCTCAGTCGTTACCCGCATCCCCCTAAATTGTGATTGTGTGGCATGCCTAAGCTGAAGAAAACGGAAAAATATTTTATTGGGCAGGTCGTATTTAGCTTTAAGCCCTGCAAAATCCAACAGTTTACCCTCAACCATAATATCTCGCATGTACTTGATGCCACAGGAGGCCCAAGCTTGGGGATCTGGAATGGTTCGCATGTGTGGTAGTTTAGGATTGCCCCATATGGGTGTGAGTTTCGAGCAGTAATCTACCGGTTTTGGAAGGAGACCGTGAGCTGTATTCCAAGCCCATACTATTTCTCTCATAAGTGGCGTCGCTTTTGCTGTATATTGGCATCCTCTATAAAGGAGATTTTTAAGTTCCTCGTATGACCCAATAGCCTGGGCCTCTAGGCGAGTAGCAGGATTATCTAGAGATGGGGTCATCCACCACTTTGCTATGACCAGCCTTGCAGCCAAGTAGTATAGAAAAAGGTTCGGGGCCGCCAGTCCCCCCGCCTGTGTTGGGAGCTGAAGTTTGACCATGGCAATCTTTGGCGTAGACGGGTGCCAATACAATTGTGTAATGGAACTCCTAAGAGTTCTGAAAAAACTGTTTGGGATCTTCACTGGAGATTGTCTAAAGACATATGTAAACTTGGGCAGCATGACCATCTTGAACAAATTTATGTGCCCAATCAGGGAGAGCGGCAAGCGTTTCCATGCTTTGATTTTTTGATCCAACCCCTGAATGAGGGACAATAAATTTAGCTCCACAAATTTACTCGGGTCCAAATGGATGTTAATGCCCATGTATTTGAAGCGGTCTGTCCAGTTCAAGCCATGAGGTAGTACAGGCGGGGGGGTTGGCAGGGGGTCTATTGGGAATAATGCAGATTTGCCCCAGTTTACCTTAAGACCAGAGTAGGAAGTGTGTACATTAATGATATCAAGTGCCGCCCCCAGGTCGCTTTCTGCATTAGCTAGATACAGGAGCGTGTCGTCTGCAAACAGGGATATCTTTTCAGTGACCCTGCCCAATTTGAGGCCAGCTATTCTGGGTGATTGTCGTATCATGTAAGCTAAAGGTTCCATGGCCACTGCAAAGAGCAAGGGAGACAGCAGGCACCCCTGCCTAGTTCCCCGGTGTAGGCGGAATGGGCAGGAGGAGTTGTGATTCGTGCGGATAGTGGCCTCAGGAGCCCTATACAGCATTTGTACCCATGTCAGGAACCCGGCAGGAAAACCCATACATTCCATCACCGCCCAAAGATAGGACCATTCCACTGAGTCAAACGCCTTCTCATTATCTAGGGCAGCAACTACTCTAGTGGTGGAGTTGTCATGGGTCACTGTGAGATTTGTGTACAGCCTCCTAATATTTATGTCAGTGGTTCTTGCGGGAATAAATCCTGACTGGTCTATTTCAATGAGTTGGGTAATAACCGTATTAAGTCGTCTGGCAAGAACTTTTGCTAGTATTTTGGCATCGCAGTTCATCAAAGAAATCGGTCTATAGGAGGCGCATTGTTTAGGATCTTTATTTGGCTTAGGGAGGACAATAATTAGGGCTTTGTTCATCGAGTCTGGCAGGGGGGTGCCCTCTCTGACGTCATTAAATAGTTGTAACAGGCTGGGGGTCAACTCTTTTTGAAAAGTTTTATACCATTCCATAGGGAGACCATCTACACCAGGCGTTTTCCCTCTCGGAAAGGAATTAATAGCTTCTGCAATTTCTTGGGCAGATATGGGTGAGTCCAGGAACAGCCGACCTTGTATATCTAGTGTTGACATATCTATCTTGCCCAGGTACCTCAGTATATCCTCGTAGTTAAATTCTAGTTTGGAGATATAAAGGCTTGCATAATAGTCCTTGAATGTGTCATTTATTTCCCTGGGGTCAGTGGTAGGGAGCCCTGGTCTCTGTTCTATTACAGGGATCGCTGTGTGCTGGGCAGGGTCCCTACTAAGGTAAGCCAGTAGCTTACCACATTTATCTCCCGACTCAAGGACATTTGTTTTTTGGTAGATAATACTTTTCTTAACTGCCTCCGTTTGGGCTAGAAGGAGAGCTACTTGTGCATTTTGCCAGGCAGCCATGGTGGCCGGATTGGGGTTGGCTATATAATTAGCTTCCGTGGACTCCACTTCCTTTTGTTTCCCCTCCATATGTACTACGGCTTGGTTCTTGGCCTGTCGTATTAGCATAGAGTACTCCCCCCTGATATAAGCCTTGAGAGCATCCCAGACAATGGAGTTAGTAGCTGTTCCTGCATTTATTGCTAAGAATTCAGTAATTGAGGAGGCTATGGGCAATAAAAGATCTGGATGATTTATCCAGTGTTGACTCAGGCGCCATGTATTGTCTTGGGGTTCAGGACTGACTTGAATAGTAAGGCTAAGGGGAGAGTGATCTGAAATCCCCCTGGTCAGAATTTGAATTCCCGTAGCTGCCCATGCAATTTCCGGTGACCCTAATGCTAGGTCTATGCGAGAGAGGGTACCATGGGCAGAGCTAAAGCAAGTAAACTGTTTAACCCCTTCATTGCGGACCCTCCACAGGTCGGTTAAATGAAACGTATCCACCCATTTCAATAGTGCTGAGTCAGATCTAGTTGGAATTGGCAATCTGTCCAGGGCCTTGTTAAGCACATTATTAAAATCACCCATAAGTAGTAGGGGCGCCATAGGCAGTGTAGAGATTTTGCTCATTATCGTATACAGTATGGAGTCTGAAAATGGAGGGGGGACGTATACATTGGCAATCGTCCACTGCCTGCCCATAATAGAGAGGTGTAGTATCAGAAACCTCCCCCCAGGGTCAGATATCACATTGTGCAGGGTGTACTGACACGTTTTCGCTATGAGGATGGACACCCCTCTAGAGTAGCTGGAGTAGGGTGCATGATATGCCGCCGCTATCCACGGCTTTTTAAGTGTCATGAGCTTACCCCCATCTAAGTGAGTTTCCTGAAGCAGTATAATTTGTGGGTTCTGCTTTCTCAGGAATTTGTACACCAGACCCCTTTTGATTGGGTCACCCATTCCCCTAACATTCCAAGACAGCAATTTAATGCTACACATTACAATCGGATAGCACATAAACTACAGTATAACTTCCCATTACCCGTCCAACCTCCAAGACCATAATGCATTCATTAGTGGCACCAGAATTGGTAGCCCAGACAGCAAGTAAATTTTCACGTGGTGCAACGTAAACAAAAGCAGTAAAGCATTGTGTAACTTCCCCTACCCCCACCCTATCCACCACCAACCCCAACCCGTAGTGGATCTGACTCCCAAGAACTGTTCGAATCAGTAAAAGTAACAAGACCAGAGTCTCAAAAGGCAAAGATATGCTCATCAGTGTCAGTTATGAATGGTGGGCCCCGTGCCGGCCCCCTCACAGGATATATATGTGTGCATCCTAAAGCAGAAATATGCAGGTACAGCAGGTCTATTATCCAGCCATGCGTCCACGTCCCTGGCCGTTGTAAAAAAGTGGGTTTGGCCATTAGCAACCACCCTCAATTTAGCCGGGTAAAGCATGGCATACGGCATCTGTAGTTGTATCAGCCGTTTCTTAACTTCTGCAAACTTCATGCGTTGTTTACGGACCTCAATGGAGTAGTCTGGGTAGACAGATATTCTGGAGTTTTCATACATGACGTCCCCTTTGGTCCGTGCTTCTTGTAGTATTTTGTCTCTGTCCCTGTAGTTGAGGAGCCGCGCAATCATGGTTCTTGGCGGGGCGCCCGGTGGAGGAGGTCTGCCAGGCACCCTATGGGCGCGTTCAATCACAAATGTGGGTGAAGAGATCGAGGGGAAGGTTCTCTGGAGCCACTGTTCTAGAAAGACCTCAGGACGACCCCCCTCAGCTCTCTCAGGCAGACCGAGCAGTCGAATATTATTGCTTCTCAGCCTGTTTTCAAGGTCATCTGCTTTTGCCTCCGTAGTGGCCAGCCTTGATTCCATGGACTGCATCCGTTCCTGGAAAGGGTTAACTGTATCCTCAAGTTCACCCACACGTCTCTCGACCTCTTGGGTGCGCTCTCTAATGTTCTGTATGTCATGCCGAAGTATGGTAAAGTCAGAGCGGAGTTCATCCATTTTGCCAATAGTGGTGGCATGGTTGCTGTGCAGCAGGGACACTATCTCAGCCAGGGTGTTACTCTCCAGCAGGGTAGAGGCAGAGCTGTGTGCTATGTCCCCAGGCCCTAGCAAGTCAGCCTGCTGCGTGCTTTCCCCCTCCCCCACCTCCAGTGAAACATGGGGTTCCTGCATGACTGCGTCAGCCACCTCCAGGACAGGGGGACTAACTGTGGCCCTGCTGCCCCCAACACCAGGCTCACGGACAAAGCGCTCCAATTTATGCGCAGCCTGAGCGCCTATGTCTCGAGTGCGCTGCTCACCTTGCTGCTGTTGCTGTACGGCGTCTACAGAGCGCCTGCGGTCGCCATCTTGGATTTGTGCCTCAGCCCGTGTGCGCCTCGTTTTTGGCGTGTGATTGCGGTTTCTGCCCATTCCAACTGCACCGATCAGTGCGGGGTAGACAGCGGAGCAGCAGGGGAGGTTGCAGGTATGTTACCCAGCCCTCAGGATGCACTTTTAATGGGCTGACAGTGGGGTCCGGTACGGAGCTCCTAGTAGCACGTCTTTCCTGCTCTACATGCGGCCCCGCCCCCCCTTTAAAGACATCTTTATTTACAAATAATAAATACTATTGACAATGTTTTGGCAGTGAACTGTTTAAATAATCTTATTTGGTATCCCACACCAGAGTTCAAAGGACTGTAGCATCCATAAAAAGGTCATAAACTTGGGGCATCTGCACCTGGGTCAAAAGATTCTATGGGGAAGCAGCTTTTGTTTTTGAGTTAACCAGATCCTGCTGATTGAACACAGGCGCAGGGTCTAGGGCTGAATGCACCTGGATCAAATTTTACCAGCATGGTGTGCTGATTTATTACCTGTAGAAAGCAGACTTTTATAAAGTGTGAACTGCTGTTTAAAATAATGTTTATATTAAATCTTTAAGTGTTCAGTTAACTGGTTGTATATAGTGACATTGAAGATCTGGATAGACCGTATGGGCTGTATTTTTGTGGACCTATACACTACTTTATTTTCTTAAAGTACAGTTGTATTTCCTCTTGTTCTTTATTCCTTTCGCTCCAGCTTCCCTTGAGTTTTTAGTGTTCATAATTGTTGCCCTGTTGTGTTAAACCCTTCCTTGTTTTTTCTTCTTCTCTTGTGCCATGTTCCCCTTCTTTGTCTTTTCTCCCTGACAATGCCATTGTACTTCACATCCCCCTATGCACCCCCTTTCTCTTTTCCTCCCCAAGAGCCAATTTCTTTTTTTATGTATTTGCTTATTACATTTCCCAGTGAACCCTGACATGCAAGCACATCTAAGAGCAAACAGCCCAGTTTTGTTTCAGGAGTATACTACCTTATGTTTTATGATCAGTGGACACAATTTTCATTTTCCTGCATTGTGTAAATGTCTTCCCTAGCAAATATACCATAGCCAGTCCATTTTTACATGCATTTTACCCATATTTAATTGGCTGTAGGTTGGTTACTTTTCCCTGACTTACTTTTTCACCTGAATACACATAACCTGGGGGATAACGAAACTCAACAGGCAGACGGCACTTCTGGGATAAGGTTTATTGTGGTTGCTACTGTGGAAACCTTAGGTTTCAACTGCAGCAACCCCAATAAACCTTATCCCAGAAGTGCCGTCTGCCTGTTGAGTTTCGTTGTATTTACAGTGGGGACACTGTTGACAGAGCACCTGGATTGAGGGAAGAGTGGTGAGCTGTAGCAGTCTCTCTTTTTTTGCTTTTTAACTTGGGGGATACCTGTGCGACTCCTGCTATAGCAGGAACATATATTTGGGCTGGGGACTCGACCATGATGACAGAGATGGACTGGTAACCTTTTTATAAGGATCTGATTAAACTAAAATAAAAATAAGGTAATTTTATTTAAAGATTTTACTAATTCACTTTTTTCAAGAGAAAATACTAACTTTAGTTTCAATAAAAATATCTTTAATTTTGCTCTACCTATACATTTTAACTAAAAAAACGGAACACTTTGTTAATTTATTGCAAAAAGTAAAACTTTTTTTCTGAGCAGATGCCTAGCAATCTAAAATAGGAGCATACAGCTGAGAGCAAAGTAACAGCAGAACTCAATGTATTAGGACCAGGCAGAGTGCAGAACTATAGAATTACAGTACGTACGTGTGAATGCCTTCTTCTCTTTAAAAGGTTAGTTTGAAATACTTTTTAGACACCTCAGAAAAGTGTCATTCTTTTCTTATCATTTCACTTAAAACAGACTAGTTCAGATATAATGAAGCTTCCTGTATTTTTCTCTGTATCATAACTACTGCATAGTGCTTTGCTGACTTCTGCCTTTCTTGAAGAAAATCAAATCACTTTAAAGCCTGAAGATATGACAAGGAGTTCTGTGGAAGCCAATGTCAAAGTTATCAAAATATCATACAGGCAGACAAAATGAATTGTCCTTTGTGTAAAACCAAACAATTTGTATTTGGAACTGTTTCTGAAAAAATTGACAGTATCTATAGAATAATTTTGCACAGAAAAATATTAAAATGATGTTTTCCTCATCATCACTGTTATAGCCATGATTATCTGTATCATCATAAAAGCAATATAATATTAATATAATAACTAGTTCTGGGAGGCTGGGAGGTAACTAAAAATTGCTATACATCATGTTTACTGTTTGTGGGAATAATAACAAACACTACACAAAAATGTTGTTGTTGTGTAGCTAAATCTTTGTAAATGTCAGTTTCACTGAAAAAAAAATTCAAGATAACTTTCTATGAAAAACTAATTAATGAAGGATTATGTTTTATTACACGGTAATTATATATAATTATCATTCCAGAATAAGAAAGTAATATTAAAACATTTGATTTATCAAATTCCTGCATGTATCAGGGAATAATAATTTAATTGGGTGTTAGTGCTCAACCCTGCTATTATTCAGTTGAACTGAGCACAAACACCCCATAAAATGATGCTTTTGAGTGCTCAAAGTTATCAGCAATTTGCAAATATAAGACTGGTCAGTAAAATATTTCTTGTAAGTAAAATAATGCAATAAATGTAGGAGGGGTAGAACAATGTAAGTAGCAGTTACCAATTACCAGTGTTATCTCAATCAATGGCTATACATTCGTATTTATGTATAGGTATGGGATCCGTTATCAAGAAACCCGTTATCTGGAAAGTTGTGAATTATGGAAATGCTGTCTCCCATAGATTCCATTTTATCCAAATAATCCAATTTTTTTAAAATGATTTCCTTTTTCTCTGTAATAATAAAACAGATCCTTGTACTTGATCCAAACTAAGATATAATTAATGTTTATTGAAGCCAAAACCAGCCTATTGGGTTTATGGGGCACATTTACTAAGCTCGAGTGAAGGAATAGAATGAAAAAAACTTCGAATTTTGAAAGTTTTTTTTTTTGGCCACTGACTTCGACCATTGAATTTGCTACTTCGACCTTCGACTATGACTTTGAATTGAAGAATTCGAACTAAAAATCGTTCGACTATTCGACCATTCCATAGTCGAAGTACTGTCTCTTTAAAAAAAACTTTGACTACCTACTTCGCCACCTAAAACCTACCGAGCACCAATGTTAGCCTATCGGGACCTTCCCCATAAGCTTTCTAAGCAATTTCTGATCGAAGAAAAATCGTTTGATCAATGGATTAAAATCCTTTGAATCGTTCGATTCGAAGGATTTAATCGTTCGATCTAACGATTTTTATCCTTCGATCGTTCGATCGAAGTAAATGCGGTAAAACCTTCGATCCTTAATTAACCCTCGATATTCGACCCTTAGTAAATGTGCCCCTTAATGTTTAAATGATTTTATAGTAGATTTAAGGTATGAATATCCAAATACAGAAAGATCCGTTATCCTGAAAGCCCCAGGTCCCGAGCATTCTGGATGATGGGTCCCATACCTGTACTTCATTGGCATCCTACAACTTGAAAGTCATTGAAAGTCATTGCTCATAGCAGGTTTATTTTTCTTTTACATTTTAATCCTTGTGACTTAATTGAACAGGAATTACATGTGTGGATGTATATGCATAGGTAGTAACCATTGTAAATCCATCGCCTGGTCTGGTAATTTACAGCAACCCATAGCAAATATTAATTTTCATTTTTTTAACTGCTGTAGACTGGAAAATATATTTCAAATGATTATTGTTTAGTATGAGTAGACCTAGAACAAAATTTGTACTTGTTATTGCAAGCCTCATTTCATACATGACAGTTTATCGATGGTTTGGTATTACTTGTATAACAATACCATAAACTGTGGCACTGAAATTTTCTAATGAAATTCCTGGGGTAAGTGCACTTTTATTCTATATATTTTCTCAAACAACATGGAAATATAGTAGTACTTTAGAAGAACTGTATTAGTACCACCAGTAATGGACTCAAGGTTCAGAGCTATTTTACCCAAATTAGCCACCCACTTGCCCACAGCATAAACTACAATCATGTGCTTGGGTTAAACAATATAGGTTTTATCTCAATTCTTCTGTATTTAGTTTGTTTGATGTTTCAGTAAGTCCAGCAATAATTGCTGCCCTATTTTAATGGATTTGGCAGCACACCAAAGTGATACATCTTTATTAGAACAGATTAAAAAGCTTTGCTACAACTTTAGCAAGGTTTCTTAGGTAATTGATGTTCTTCAGAATTCTTTTCCTTAGAGATGATGTATAGTGCACCACAAAACATATATATTGTTTTTTGTTTTGTTATTTAAGAAAAAGCTTTATAAAAACCAATGCTTTAAGGGCTGTGTGCAGCACTATGGAATAATATGTTGGAGCTTAATAAATACATAGTAATAATAATAATACACATGACAATCACTCCACAGACTAGAAGGCTAATTTGTATTGAGACTGTAAGTCAGTTAATGCAGCAAACGAAGCTCTGAAGAGAAACATCCTCTGCTGTTTAGTATGAATAAACTACAATGCAGTTTAACTGGTTAACGCTAATACCTTGGTTTGTTTTCTTTAAGAGCCTCTTAGAAGCTAAATGTATCTCCCTCATCAACAGAACAAGAAGTTATGAATTCACTTTCATGCAAAATAACAAACATATACAGTATTTTTCTGATGCTGGGCATTAGGATAAATTTGGGCATTAGGAATACTTGCTTTATAATATTACCGTCACTCACCCTAGTCTATATCTTAATCTGAGAGTCTCTTTGCCATCTAAATTAGCTTTTTTTTGCTCGAGAGCCAGATTGCATGTTAACTGCAGAAATTACTCAATGGTTAATTCAATTAACATGTACTTAACCAGCATTATGGTATTTTGTGTTGTTGTGAAATATTTTGCTAATGCTATTGTGTACCAAATTGTGCAAACATTTTTGTTAACCACTTGGATCTGTTACATCATGTAATACAGATCTTTGTGATTATGAACCCATATCACAGTCACTGTTAAGATAGCCTTTTCTATGCATGGGAGGGGAGAAATTTAATTATGGCCTGAATAGATTCTGAATGGATCTAGTCCATCAAAATGTCATTTTTAATGTTTTACTACAAGAAAAAAAGTTACGAAAAATGAAAAAGAAATTGTTGACCTATTGCTACTCTTCTGTCCTAACTTTACAGTAAAATTGTTACTGATGTTTTGCCATTTAGAGGAGACTGTGGGCACCATTACGGTGAAGACACACAGAGCTACTAGTAGCAGCTACTCATCACGGCTACAAAATAGACAATATGTGACAAATAGTTACCCTGGTGGTTTAGTGTCTTGCCCTGTGGCCTGCAGGGGTGGCCGCTGTGCCTTCGGCAGGGACACCCGCCGCATGCGTCCTGTTCCCTTTAGCGCCGGTTCTCCTATGGCGGGTGCATGCGGGTTTATGCGCTGGTGTGATGACTTCATCGCACAATGATGCGAAATTCAAAGTATTTAAAGGGGCTTTGCAAAGAAAACTCATTGCCCGTTGTTAGGTTCTATTTGTTAGTTTCCTGGGTGTTTATTCCTTGTGAATCCTGCTTGATCTATTGATATTGACCCTTGCCTGCCTGCTGACTATTCTGAACTCTCCAATCTGACCCTTGCTTGCCTGCTCACTATTCTATGCTCTCCAATTCTGATCCTAGCCTGTATGACCATTCTTTGAACTCTGCCTGCACCAACCTGGCCTGTCTGACTATTCTTGTAATCTGATTGTGCTGGCCCGGTTTGCCTATCTACGCTTGTCTGTCTGGCCTGTCTTCCATCCAGTATCCTTGGTGAAACGATTGTGCCCCTTTGCTTATCCAGAACCTTTAGCTTTCCTCCTCTCTTAGTAAGACCTGGCAGCATCCAATTAGCTGAGGGCTCCCCACGAGGTGAAAGGTGGCTGTTAAAGACAGAAGCAAAAGCCATGACCAGGGAGCCTAGCATTGGTTCTTGATTTAGGGTGCCAAATGTGACACAATAGTTATAATTGTCATTGCTAAGACACTACATGGCTTATTTACTAAAGCCCACATTTTTCTGGTCTGAGTTTTAAATGGGAAAACACTATTTTTTGTGGAAAAAAAACCCTTTTGTGATTTATTAAAACCCAGAGGCTGCTAAAAGTCCGAATCCAGAAATACCCCATGTCAAACCTGCCAAGGTAATGTAGAAGTCAGTGGCAGATACCCCTTTACAACTGGAAGATTTTATGATCTGCACGGGGTTTTGTATAATAATCTGAAAAATGTGTGGTTTTCGGGGTGATAATCAGTCTTCTCCTTTACAGAGAAAACTTTAGTCAAAAGGCTGTATAAAAATCTGTCTAAATATAACATTTCTAGAGCTACTTTGCCATATTATAATACCTGTGTAATCTTCATATGATATATCTTTCCCACTTACACTCAACTTTTGAGTGCTTTTGTCTTAAATGATCTTGGCCTATTTAAATACAAACATGCCCTCATCATTAACTTGATTTAATAAGTAAAACTAGTACAGTGCAGTACTGGATAAGATTTGTAGAATTCACAGTGATTGCAATGGGCAGATCTAATAACCAGTTCTTCCTTTTAGAACAAAGAAATAACAAACCTGAGTTGTATTTTAAAATGAAATGATATATGATAGCACAAGTGTTGTTCCAATTTAGGTATTGTACATTGCCTTTTTATTTTGTAACAGATGAATAGGATATGAGAGAGTGAAAACTGGCTTTTTTCTTGTTTGCTGCTGAAATGTGTACTGATGTGAGGGAAATCCAATGAATATGAAATTATGTTGAGTATTCACTGTGGCAGAAAAATTGATGTCTAAGACTTTTGCCTTAGAAAAAAACAAAACAAAACAAAACACCAACATAAACAGGGTAGAGCCAAAATGCTTAGTAAGCTCTGTGATTCCCAATTAGGTACAGAAAAAAGCTTGTAAAGAAACTCAGCATCTCTGTGCTGTCACTTTAAATCACAGCTAGCGACATGATAAAGCTGATGCCAGTGGCTTTATGGACCTTCACACCACTAAATGAGTTTGCTTATTAAGCATGGAATGAAATGTTTCTTTGCCTCACTAACAGTGTTTACAATTTGGTTCTTCTCATCTACAGGAATCCGCAGTGCAGCTGTAGGATGTTCACAGGAGATAGTATCACAATGAAGAGGTGCTGTGGCCAGCCACCCTCTACTCAAATAGGCTTTATGTGAAGTGAAGGCTTTGAGAGATTAGCTTCGGAAATCTGTTATGCGTCCAAGTGAATGCTAAGAGGAACTCAGCAGATTATTTTCTGACAGATGTGGAATTAATCAGCTGTACTGAATGCATCTGTTCAAAAGTTTTCAAAAGTCAAACAATTCAGATAGTCAGGTTGTGCAATGAGGGCAGTGGTAACCATCCCGCCATGTCAAGTTTGTTTAATATCATTCATACAGGCATTGCAATGCTGAAGCATACTTGTTTTCTATGTGTTCTTTTCTATAATAAACCCTAATTTCTAGCTAATATAATTAATTCATGTGACTTCAATAGCACATTTATAATAAAGTGCATTTAAAGGATCAATAACACCAAAAATTCTAGAAAAGCAAAGTGGCACGATCGTTTCACAAGGATACTGTAATGGAAGACAACTCAACTTGGAAGACAGGCCAGATAACACAGCGTGGAACAGGCAGGCCAGCACAAGCAGAGTTTAACAATAGTCAGACAGGCCAGGTCGGTGCATGCAGAGTTCTAGGAATGGTCAAACAGGCTAGGATCAGAATTGGAGAGCGTAGAATAGTCAGGTAGACAAGGTTCAGCTTGGAGAGGTCAGGATAATCAGGCAGGCAATAGTCAAATTGGAAAATCCAGAATAACCAGGGAGGCAAGAGTCAGGATACAGAGTTCAGAATAGTCAGGTAAAAGGCAAGATCAAAACCAGAAGAAACAAACCAGGAAGAACAAACAGGAATCACGTAGAATAAAGCACTTAGGAAGTACCAAATAGAAACTAACGGGCTATGATCTCAACACTGAAATCCCATTTAATACCGCATGAATTTTGCGTCATTGCGCCATGACGTCATCACGCCGGTGCATAAACCCAGAAGCGCACGGCCACGCATGCCATAGGGGAACCAGCATAGGAGGAACACGGCAGCACGTGGGGGGCATCCCCACCGCCCACTAGACCACCAGGGCGAGTCCTTACAAAACACTACGCTTCAGAAACACTACTATATCATCATCATCATCATCATTTATTTATATAGCGCTATCAAGATACGCAGTGCTTTAGTTTAAATAAATGAGCTGCTGTGTAGCCATGGGGGCAGCCATTCACCTGAGCAAGGGCTCAGGTTACACTCAGGTTTACATAACCACTGTGCAATATAATGGTTTTCTGTAGAGCTTATCTGTTATGCTATTTAACCTGTGCCATTATGATTGGGCACTTTTCTCCCCTTTGGTGTCGCGGCCAAGATGGCCACGCCCAGGGATCACGCATGCTGCGTCGCTATGATGTCAGTGTGCAATGTGATATTTTAATGCAGATTTTCTTGTGCCAGAAGTTATACCTTCCTGATCCCTGGCAAAAACAGGCAGTCCTTTCATTGCTTTGTGACCTGCAACGTTTGACCTACAATTTATAGTTTTTGTAGGTTTGTGTCACAAATGAGTCTAAAATATTTTACTTTTGGAAAATTTGGCATTTCTCAATGTATTATTACCTGTCCTCTACTATTCTGACTCATATGTTCTCTCCTATTTGCATCTGCCACTTCAAGTGACAAGGAAGATTATGAGAGCCCAGTTTAACTACTCAAAACATTAATAAGCTTCTGTGTACCTTTGAGCTGTAATTTCTAATTAGCGGCAAGAGAATGCCTATTGGAACAATATACTCTAAAATCACACTATTTAAAATTTCCTGAGGGGACTTGTATCCATCTTTTAAATTGTTTTAATTATGAAAATAACACTTCCTGGAATATTTCCAGTTCCTATGACAGCTTCTCACGAAAGGAACCCAAAACATTTTTATTTCAGGAGATATGTGTTTGAAAAGTTTGCACAGAGATTGACAACTGTTATGACTGCATCCAATTTTATCTATTTATTTTTCTTTTACTCTGGCCAGACACAAATCCCGTACAACTACAATTACACTGTAGTTGCTACTGATGGGAGTGATGCATCATTTCTTTAAAGCTCTTTAAAATATGTTAATGCTCCATAAAATAGGAGTACTAGCGATACCTTCCAGTTATACTTAACATGGTTAAAGTTAAAGGTAAAAACACCCAATGAGTTAAAGGGACATATATATATACAAAAATAACACACATTGTGCACATATGCGTTTAACTTACTGTAGCCAACTGCACAATAGAAACTATGATTTTCTTTTGCCAAAGTTACAAATATCAAGTATCTAAAAGCTCAGCAAAGATCGCTGCTTTAAAGACCTTTGCTAAACTGGTGAAGAACTATGAAAATTATAAACAGGGCAAGATCTGTATTGAGCTTAACATAGAGTAGTGTCATATGAAGGGCCACCATCAGGGGGGACAGGGGAAACGTTGTCCCGGGCCCAGAGGGTTTTAGGAATTAATGGGGGGCCGGCCATGCTGCACTTACTTGGATAGCTGGCCCTGCTGTCACTGAGCTGGAGACTTCGGAAGGGAGATGGGAGGGAGCCTGCATCTTCTTCCACATGGTGTTTGGACGGGTTAAGTTTGAACCTCCCCTCCAGCTTATCCACCATACGGCATTACCAAGATTTAAAAATCAGAGAACAGGAAAGCTAAATACATAGACACCTGAACTCCCCCAAACTCTGCAGCTGAGGTAAGTACACTTATTTTTTTAAATAACTTATAGGGGCCTTGACCACCAATTTTTAATATAACCTGTAGGGGGCCTGGCCACCAGTTTTTTTTATATAACATATACAGTAGGGGCCCTGGCCACTATTTGTTATATAACTTGTAGGTGGGCCTTATATGTTTTAGCACTTGTGCCTGTGTAGCCTTTGTACTGATGGATAGGAAAGGGGAGCCAGAAAATTTTGCTGTGAGGGGCCCTCGTGATTTCTGATGGCATATGCAATAACTACTGTAGTGGATGGACCTTACTTGCCGCATGTTGCCTTTTATATTATTTTTTTTATTCATGTATACTTTTAAATGGAAATTTTAATATGTAAATGTTAAATTAAGGAAAACTTAACTTTAATTAAAACATACTTCTATTTAAATATAGCTTTAAAATGTTGCATTCTCTTGCTTTGCCGTGTTAAATGAGTTACTAAGCTGCTTAGTATATTTTTTATGTTAGGCAATTCAAAATAATTTTAAAACAATGTTGATGCTTTATGCTTAGACACGTTACTGAAATGGGAAGCAGATAATATCTCAATGAATGCTTTTGTTTTCTCAGTTGAAAAGAAACCTAGCATACTGTACATGTTGGTTTTAAAAGTCCATTAATTATAGCATTCACTGCAGTTGCAATGCCTTTGCAGAAGAAATTCTTTATTAGTGTTGTGTTTTCTTCTACTTTCACTTTATGTAAGTTACTTTTGTGCTTTGCAATCAATTATTGTCTATAAAACAGGATGAACAAGATAAATTCTACTTCCTCAAATCCCCACCTTTCAGTGTAATCACTTGTAATTTATCAAATAAAATTCTGTCTGTTTAGTAGCTTTTCCCCTGCCTCTGACTGAATACTCCTGAGTGTCTTTGCTAAATCCTACTTTTAAAATATAGTGAAAGCTACAAGTCATGTGACAGGTATGTAACATAATGATTCAGAGCGAATTCCAACAGAGATATTTGACATGACTATGTATCAAATGATATATATGTATTAATAGCTTTTATGTGATTATATATATATATATATATATCAAATACATATATATATATATATATATAGTAGGGATGCACGAATCCACTTTTTTGGATTCGGCCGAACCCCCAAACCTTTTGCGAAAGATTCGACCGAATACCGAACCGAATCCGAACCCTAATTTGCATATGCAAATGCATATGGGAAGGGGAAAACATTTTTTACTTCCTTGTTTTGTGACAAAAAGTTACGTGATTTCCCTCCCCACCCCTAATTTACATTGCAAATTAGGATTCGGATTCGGTTCGGCCAGGCAGAAGGATTCGGCCGAATCCGAATCTTGCTGAAAAAGGCCGAATCCTGAACCGAATCCTGGATTTGGTGCATGCCACGCGAGAGCGCATCCACAACTTCTTCAGCTGCTTATGAGGTATGTGCCTGGTGCCCCCCAAGTGCGGTTGCCACCTTTTAGCCAGGTAGAGACCGGCAGGGGGCAGGGTTGTGACACATAGGGGGTGGGGCCCAGACATGGAGGGGTGGACTGTGATGTCAGGGCGGGCTATTACATGGCGATCAACGATTGGCCAATCGCCATGCCAATCTAAGAGAATCCTGCCCGGTTTTCCCAATTTGGAAAGCCGGGCAGGCAGATTTGACCCGGGTAGCCCTTCAAATTACCAGGCTGTCCGGGTCAAAACCAGACAGGTGGCAACCCTACCCCCAAGCTTTGCACCCTAGGCATGTGCCTCTTCTGCCTGTGTGCCCCTGCTGAAGAATATGAGGATATTATGAGCCAGATCAGAGTTTGTGCCCTGTATAAATGCACTTAGCTGGTGGTGACATGCCTTTAAAGGAATTGTACAGTGTAAGAATAAAAATATAATATCCAGAACACTACTTCCTGCTTTGGTTTCAACTGATTGGCTACCAGACAGTAACCAATCCATGACTTAAGGGGGGGGGTGGCACATGGGTCATAACTGTTTGTTTTGAATCTGAGGCTTAGCCATCCATTCATTCCAGCCTTTATAGTTTACATTTTTGGCTAACTAACTATATTAGAATCATTTTCTATTTTGCACAGCCTATTTAGCCAGCTTTTATTTTTATACTGAGCTGTTCCTTTAATACCCACAGATTGTTATCTGTGACATGTGATATCCACATAGGGACAAAGTATTCCTTATTATTATGTGAGCTTGGTGATTGTTGCCAGAACTGTCTGAAATGGTTTATATAATTTACCAAAGAGAAAACAATACAGAATGAAACTGTAATCTCCATGGCCATCAAAATCAGATTTCTAGATTTCTCTGTTATAAGTTACTTAAAATGTTATGCTGTGCAACAGAAACATTTCTTATCAGACAGAAAAACTTTTTCTTTTTTGATTATGTATACTTGAAGTATACCAACCACCTGTCAGAGTTGGTTTTCTTATTAGGTTTCTCTTAAATCCAGCAATAGCTTCAGATAAAAGAAAGGATATAAAAGAATTTGATCAATGAGTAAATCCTAAATACCTTGAGAAACAATCTAACATGCTGCAGGTCTCAAAGAAATAAAAAAAAAAAAAAGAAAGAAAAAAATAGAATAAAGCCATAAGAAGGGGTTGTCATAAAACATCTTTTAAAAATACAAGGTCTCTGCAGATATCCCCTTACGAATGTTCCTTTGTGCCTGGGGAAAATGGCAAGGTCACAACCCCTGCTGAGATTTACACTTTGTTGCTAGAGATTGGAAAATGGACAAAACTGAAAAAAATTCTAACTTCTGCCATTCTCACAGTATTTCCTTTTAATGTGATCACCAGCATAATCTAAGCTCAGGTCAAAATAACTTGTCACATTTGATTGTGATTGTTTTATGCACCTCATATATCATGTATGAAATATATTTTTATACATTTTTTTTACATACATAATTTTTTAATTTAAAGTGTTACTTTGTGTGTTGCAGGAAGTTACCTCCTGAACTTTTTTTTGCATTGCCTCCTTAATATATCTGCAATATGGTAGTGTTGATTTTGCCAATTAGCAAATGAACCAGGGGTTAATAATATAACTCATATCCAGGATGTGCATTCACGCTATATATTATGGTTGTAATTGATTAGTGCAGAAGGCTATATTTGTGTTTCTGACTATAGCATCTTTACTATTAGAGGGGTGCAATCTTCCCATAGAAGGACAGATATTGGATGGTGCTTCTACTAACCTAATTGTCAGTTAAATAGTTTCTTTAATATCAAGGATGGGTAGAAGCACTATTTATTGTGGTTACAATTAATGAGGTATACGTTTATATTTTGGATTACATTTCTTGGGTATTAGAGGCATCTAAAGGTTCCCTTAGAATATACCATATAGAAATTTTGCATGTCTTGATGAGACTTTCAGGCATCATAAGCCTGATTTTGTGAACCACTTTGGAGGCTAAATCTGCCAAAGATTATTTTTTATATGGTGACCTAAACAAATAAAAGCATCGTGCCATGTATCCTTGGTTATGTGTTTCTAGAAATTGTTGCATTAAGGGTCACCTTTGCGAGTCCTGTTTTGGTCATGCCGTTCTCACTCCCCAGCAAGTTTCTTGTCAATTTTTATACCGGTATTCTTGCATTCGGATAAGGGTCATCTAGAGAGTTCAGCCTTCCTAGATTCCAGGGGAACCGGGAATTTCCTGGATATCAGTTTTGTGCTTAGGCATGGAATACCCATTAAAACCCTTGTCCCTCCACTTAAACTGGTGGCAATTGATGGTAGTCCTCTTGGGGGTGGCTTGGTGTTTTCCCAGTCAGAATGGTTTGACATGCCCATGGGAGATCACTCTGAGGAAAGTTTATTTTATTTCATCCATCCGATAATTCGAGGTCTTCCTTGGTTACGGGGTCACAACCCTCAAATTGATTGGGTCATGGGCAAGATATTACATTGGGGTTCTGGCTGTAAGCCTTCATGTTTTGAATCTCCACATGTACTTGCTGCAACCTCTCTTGAAGGATTACCTTCTGTCGATTCCTCCTACTCTGATGACTTTTCTAAAAAGGCTGCCAAAACCCTGCCCCTGCACAGACCTTATAATTGTGCAATAGAGTTAATTCTGGTACCACTCATTATGAGGTTAGAACATACCCTCTCTTCCTTCCTGAGTCCTAGGCCATGGAGGTATACATTAAAGAAAACCTGGAGAGAGGATTCATAAGGCCCTCCTCCTTTCCGGGGGTGCCGGTTTCTTTTTTGTAAAAAAGAAAGATGGGGGTCTGAGGCCTTGTGTAGACTACAGGGGCCTAAACAAGATCACGGTCAAGAACCGTTACCCCCTTCCCTTGATCTGGGAACACTTTGAGTAAAAGGTGCCACCATGTTCTCTAAATTTGATCTAAGGGGGGCATATAATCTAATCCGTACCAGGGAAGGGGATGAATGGAAGATGGCGTTAAATATTTGGGATGGGCATTATAAGTATTTAGTAATGCTAATGCTAATGCTAATGTTTGGTCTATGTAATGCCCCAGCTGTCTTCCAAGAATTGGTAAACAATGTATTCCGGAATCTTCTGGGTCGGTATGTTGTGGTATACCTGGACATGGACACATGACCTGGGGCAGCTGGGAAATTGACAAAATGTCTAGCCCCATGTCAGATTTCAAAATTGAATATAAAAAAATCTGTTTGCTCTTTTGAGAAATGGATTTCAGTGCAGAATTCTGCTGGAGCAGCACTATTAGCTGATGCGTTGTGAAAAAAACATGTTTTCCCATGACAGAATCCCTTTAAGTTGTTCCTGCCTGTCCTGATTTTCCCCCAGTACTGCGATATTGGTGTGTTTTGATGCAGCTTTTCTTTGACTTTTTCAAGTTTTTTTATCCAATTTTTTTTACCTGAAATATTAGAAAATACGCCAAATGTGTGGATGGGTGTTAGGTCGAAAAAAATTAGTTTTAGTAAATAACCCCCTTAATGTCTGATTTGATATGGTGAGAAAGTGTGAAAATACCATTTAAAATGATTGCAAATGTCATTGCGAGACAGCTTGCTACATGTGATTGGTATGTGATTAACAAATCAACATTCTTATTAAGTAATAATTACATTTCTGCTCTTTCCATCATAAGTTGCATTTTAAGCAAAACATATCAAGCAATATATTAAGGAGAAAAAAGAAGAACAAGAGCTCATGGTATAAGAGCCCCCTATTTAAATGGAGGTAGCAGCAACCACCTTGAAGGGGTTCTTAATCTGGGAAATTTACTGTACAAACAATAGGGTGAATCCATATGGAAATTGTCACCCTGATTTGTCTAAAGCTGTATCCTCACCTCTAATACCAAAAACAAAATATAACAGAAAAACAACAAAAATCACTCAAGCTTTGGTACCTTTTGGATTTTGAAAATGTATAAATTGTTACTGTACATTGCTAGGAAGCTTAAGCACAATACATCCTCAGTATTTCAGGTGTTATATCTATAGTCCTTCCTACACACACAGCTTGTATGATTCCATTACAGCAGAAAATCTAATAAAATAGCTGCATTGCATATTATCAAAGAATAAATAAGTATCTTTTTACCTCAAATTGCAAAGGTTAGTGCCCTTGTTTAATAGCTCGCATTTTATCCTCCATATCTGTTTTATAAAAAGGTTATAAATCCCTGTATGTGCAATTAGAGATAAACCAAATACCAGTGGTGTAACTATAGAGGAAGCAGACCCTGCAGTCACAGGGGGACCCTAACTGTGGGGTCTGCTTCCTCTATAGCCGCTCTCTTACCGGTGAGGAAGGAAACACAAGTTGAGGCGGGACGTGGGTGGAGTTGGGTGGGGCGTGGGCGGGCAGGAAGTGGGCAGGAGGATGGGGATAAGAGTGCGCCGGGCCCCATGTGAAGTTTTTTTTGCATTGGGGCCCAGCGCACTCTAGTTGCGCCACTGCCAAATACCAAAACTACAAGTAGGGTATACACTCATTCCTCTTCAGAAATAGTTTTAGCTATTGAACTAGATCAAATCATTTACTTGCAAGGTGCACAGTGCTGAACTAGTAGGTGGAAATTATGAGTTGTTTTATTCTACTCTGTTGTTACCTACTTTGCTGTAATGACTGAAATTTTTTTTAGCTGAGTTTGTGGGCAATGGCAAATGCAGGCAATGGCCTTATTTGATTTGGCAAATACAATGTGACCAAAGTGCAAGCATTGCTGATTATCCTTCAACATTTTTACTGGTATGATACTGTTTATAGCACAATTCTCCCATGAAAACCAATGCATTTCCAGTTACAATAATGCCTGTGTGCCAAAGAGAGCCCAGAATCTTTAAGAGCAATTTGTGACTGTTCTTGACTAGTGATGGGCAAATTTTTCCCATTTCGATTCGCAAGGAATTCTGGAAATTTCCAGCGAAATTCACGAAACTGGCGAAAAATTCGTGAAACTGTGATTTTGACGTCAATGGGCGTCCATTAATCGTTGCCGGCGTCAAAATTTTTTCTACGCCGTCAAATTTTCACCAGCAAATTTTCTTGCCAAATTTGTGAATTTATTCACAGGTGACAAAACACACAAATTCGCTGCAAATTCGCACCTGGCAAATAAATTCGCCCATCACTATTCTTGACATTTGGTGCAACAGATTCCCTTGATAAAAATAGCAAGGGATAATGTTCCTATGCACTACTAATAAATAGTACAATTGATAAACTAATACAAACTAATACAATTAATAAAAATCACAATGGAAGACACTCAAGCATACAGACAGATAGAGAATGACACAAGGAAAACTATACCCCCGAACCATGTAAAAAAAATATATCACATAACACAGCTCATATGTAAAACTTCATGTACATTAAACATTTTCATAATAATATACTTTTTAGTACAGGTATAGGATCCCTTATCCGGAAACCCGATATGCAGAAAGCTCCGAATTACGGAATGACTCCCATAGGCTCCATTTTATCCAAATAATCCAAATTTTCTTTAAATGATTTCCTTTTTCTCTGTAATAATAAAACAGTACATTGTACTTGATCCCAACTAAGATATAATTAATCCTTATTGTAAGTAAAACCAGCCTATTCGGTTTATTTAATGTTTAAATGAATTTCTAGTAGACTTAAGGCATGAAGACCCAAATTACAGAAAGATCCATTATCTGGAAAACCCCAGGTCCCGAGCATTCTGGATAACAGGTCCCATACCTGTAGTATGTGCCATCAAGCAATCATAAATAGAAAATTGCCATTTTAAAAAATAAGGGCCACACCCAGGGATCTTATGATTCACTGTGCACACACAAACCATACATGTTAGGTCAAATGAGCTAATGGCTGCCCCATTGCTACACTGCAGGTTATTTATATAAACAATAGTAGTGTTTCTGAAACAAACACAGCAGTTTTACTAGTGCAGGGCAACACTGCATTATATTTTTATTACTTTAAAACAATCAAAAAGTTTTATGTTACTGGTCCTTTAAGTATTCATTTAGGGGGTATACTTTAAAGAAGGAGATGGGATGGCCCCTGTATTGTTTAACATTGCCCTAGAATACATCATCAGAAAAATTTCAATACACCCAAAAAATATACTAATATATAAATCAGTACAAAGTGTACCTTTTTTTTTTTGTAACTTAATTTTTTATTGCATTTCTTATGTTCACATAATTGTCAGAAGGACAAGAAACATTGAAAAGCCAAAGTAAAAAACCATATAGTATATACATTCCGAAAATCGTATATGAGTATACAGTATTAATATCTGCCTTTTTATACAATGTTGCAATATACTGTAATAAACAAGATGAAACATATCTTAGGAGTACAAAGTGTACCTTATGCACACAACATCAAGATAATTGGCAGGACAACAGGAGTTGTAGTTATACACTCAGAGACAGTGTATGGTATGCCCTATATACAGTGTATCCCACTGTTGCTCAATCTCAACACCATATAGTCCAAAAGCTAATGTAGAAGAGGGGGACAAAAGGACCAGAAGCAGGTGCAATTTTATTGTGATCCACACAACATGTTTCGGGCATCACATGCCAGTGTACTGGTCCAAGGAAGTAGATCTGATAAATATCAATAAAACAAAAATTATAAGACTGGCTATGAAATATGGATCCTAACTCAAAATTTTATAAAGTAACTGACTCTTTTTTAAGGAATATTTATGGTCCTACCAATGAGATTGGTCTGTGGAAAGCCAAATACAACTACAAGCTACTGTATATCAACTATATAATGTCCCCCCACCCACTAACACAGAATATTAGGGTTTAACGACTGAGGTGGGCAGGAGAAAGTCAGTAAAGAGAACTATTAAAGATACACAACTGTAAACAGGCAGTGATGGGCAGGGATAGATGTGGCAGGAAAGTGAAGGGGACCAGGGCACGAACTGGGCTGTAGCACCATTGAAAAGAGAGAGAGAGGGTATTCAGGAGGGGCAGGCAGGAAAAGGTAGGTTATCGTAGAAGTGCATCCAGGTGATGATTAAAGCTAAATCATATGTAATGGCCAAACATAGCTAACCATGAAGAAAGGGTTTGATCTCCCAAAACATTAATCTTGTGGTTATATAGCTGAGTAAAAAAGAAGCTGCAATGCAGATGAGGAGAAAGGTAAGGTAACTAATACTCTATTGTACATAAAATATATAATATGCATCTTCATAGCTCTTCTTTCAGCTTACAGTTCCATGAGTAATTTTATCTCTGAAATGTACTACCCAACTAATGGATTTTTGATAGAGTGAAATACAAATATGCATAGTAATGCATTTTGAAACTATGCAACAATATTACATATACTATATTTAAACACTTTGCCAGCAAACATTGGCATGTTTACCCATGAAACATATATAAATTCTACCCGTGTCTGATTTTTTTGCTAATATAAATTTTTAAAAAGACATTCTTATTGCTCCAGTGAGACTTTAAGTATACCATACGATGTATAATTCCCTTGACTTTAAAACAAATTTATGCTTCATTTTTCAAGTGATTCATTTTCTAAGTGTCATCGTCCAAAGGTTAATCCTGAATCAGTTTAACTCGTCCCAGAAGGGTAAGGCGAAACAGTTTATTTTAGTCTGAAATACTGTGTTTCATTTGATACCTAGTTCTTGATTTAAAGGTTACTGAACTTTTAATGTTTTCTAATACAAACGTGAAATATGCAGAGTAAACTGAGTATATACAGTATGCTACTTTTCTTCTTGAAGCTTTGCTTGTAGTACTGTACCTTGTATCCTCACTGTCAGGGTCAGACTGGGCCAGTGGCACACCGGGAAGACAGCTGGTGGGTCCCTGGTTCTTTGGGCCCCACGGGTCGCGGCAAAAACGGTGAGTGTATGCGTACACGCGGGGTGGAGGAGGGGACCTGAAGCAGAGCCCCCCAGTCCGACCCTGCTCACTGTTCATGCTGTGGGGCACTGGCTGGCCCTGGACTCTGTAAACTTTGTAGAGCTTTGGGTGGGAAGAAGTCTTTATTCCTAGATCCACTATGGATTTTGCAGCCAGTCCTCATTATTAACATCACTTTAATATATGCTCTCTCTCTAAGAGCATCTTTCAGTATGTGGTGACTGGTGTGTGAAAGAGGGGGGACTCTCTGTAGTGCTGCAATATTTGGTTTGGGGTTGGGTAACCATTTAGACCCCAACAAAGTGAGAGTCGTATGACTTTTTAACCAGAGACTCTTTAGAACTTATTCTGTATGCTACACTTTGTTTGAAGTAAATTATCTTGTTTTTCTGATAAGAATGCGCACAGAATAACCTGCTTTAAAATCCAATCTGGCATCGTTGTCTCCTGATAGCCTTAACTCTGCCGATGCCAGCTGAGCAAATCCCTACAATATTCAAACATGTAAAAATTAACAAGGCTCAAGAGGAACCTTTTTCCAAATGCATCAGTAATAGAGCTGAATTTGAAAATACCAAATAAATATGGTTATAATTAATTACGAAATTCAAACAATAGGCAGCTTTTTTCTTATATTCTCTCTGCCTTGTGACTTTGATAAGCTTGACACTGATAAGCTTCCCCTCCCACCTTCACCCCCCTCAGCAACTGATTTAAATATAGCCTTGACTGGCGACTCTTTCAAATTACAAAAAATAGGAAATCAGTAGTTATGGGAGGCAAGTACAGGTTGGGTCTGATTAAAAATGAGCCCAGTGGTCTAAGTGAGGGATAACCATGTTGAACAAAACTGAAGACAGAATGGCATAAAATAGTTTTTTGGGGGACATAAAACAATGTGACAATATTTATCAGTGGTTTAAGGAGTTTGTTGTGTGTGTTTAGGGGAAATGATTTAAGAAGCTGTTCAAAGTATTGCTGCCTTCTTGCATGAAGAGAACTCAGCTCTGTGATTGCTAAATCACTAAATTGTCCAGGTTTCTTCGATGCCTTGCATGCCACAGAGAGATTGGGAAAATTGCTAGTGATGGGCGAATTTGCGCCGTTTCGCTTCGCCGAAAAATTCGCGAATTTCGCGCGAAATTCGCGAAACGGCGAAAAATTCGCGAAACTGCGCCGGCGTCTCGTTTTTGACGCCGGCGCCCGTTTTTGACGCCAGCGCCCGTTTTTCGACGCCGGCGTCCGTTTTTTCGAAAAAAAAATTTTTGACGACGGCGAATTTTTGACGCGAATTTTCACGGGCGTTTCGCGAATTTATTCGCTGGCGGCGAAACGCGCAAATTCGCCGCGAATTCGCGCCTGGCGAATAAATTCACCCATCACTAAAAATTGCTAATGATGCACCGTTATTCAAAAAGGTATCCTGTAACTTAGCCTGAAAGCTATAGTCCTGTTAGTTAGACATCTAACTTATGGTTAATAAAACTTAATTGTACAAACTGTAAGTTTCAAGCAGGATGTTGCTGTTTTGCAGAGAGATTCCACTCAACTGGAGAACTGGTCAGCAAACTGACAAGTGAGCTTCAATGTTTATATGCAAGTTTATAAATAAAATGAATGCAAGTTATACACTAAATAGTAGTGTGTTGGGTACCTCATTAATTGAGATATTCTGTAGGCAGTGCCATTCAGTAGCTACTTAAGCAAATAAAGTGTTGTCTCGCATGAAAGAGGCATTGCTTCTTTATTGAGCCTCAATAAAGTCAAGTTGGGCGGGAAAGAGTGCAGAGATGCGCAAATAAACTGGTAAAAGGAATGGAAAAATTAATCTGTAAAGACTACCAAAGTTAAGGTTGTTTTCTTTGGCAAACAAGAGGATTATAATTACAAGTATATTAGAGAATAATACAGACAGATAACAGGGGAATCTTTTACACATAGAAAAGAACAAAGAACCAGAGGCTACACCTTTACAATTGAGGAACTGAAGTTGCATTTAAAAGTGGTTCTTTATTGTAAGGGCAGCGAGGTTGTGATATTGTTATAGGTTACTGATGAAAGTGTGTCAGGGTACCTGTGCGGCGGGGCCATCCTTCGCGCCACCGGCGGGGACGCCAGACGCCCCGTTCTCCTCTCTTCGCTGGCGCCGGCTTCGCTCTAGAGCGCGAGCAGCGCGCCTCCTGGGGATTTAAAGGCGCAGGCGCGCTGACTTCATACGTCAGCGCGCAAAGGCGCGAAATTCAAATAGGATTTAAAGCCCAGGGTTGCTGCTTGTAAATTGCCTGTGATAGGACTTGTTTCCTGGTGCTTCTGAGCCTTAGTGCATCTGTTCCTGTGTATTATTGATCTCCTGTTGTGACCTTGCCTGTTTCATCATCCTGATATCTGTAATCCGACCCAGCCTGTATCTTGACTAATCCTTCTGCCTGATCCTATTCTGATTGACTACTCGGTTTGATCCCTTGCCTTCCTGACGTTCCTAGCATGCCTCGACCCAGCCTGCTTGACTACGATTCTGCCTCATCCTTTTGTACCGTGACCTTCGGCCTCCGTGACTCTGCTAAACAGCCGTGCCCCTTTGCCAGCCAGAACATCTTGCGTTGTACCCCTCGTTAAGTCCAGGTGGCACCCAAGTAAGCTAAGGGCCCCTCCCTAAGCCCAACGGTGGTCACACTACTGGTGAAGCCAAGACCAGGGTACTTGGCATTTGTTCTGGTATAGGGTGCCGGTCGTAACAAAGTGGCTTGGATGACTTCTTAGGCAATGATAATATTCAAGGATATTAGGATCTTAAGATCTGCTGTTAGTTTATTATATGTATGTGCATATATAGTTTTATATATGTTAGTGTATTCATATGTCTGTATAGGTGGTGGAAATATGTGTGTGTGTGTGTGTGTGTGTGTGTATATCTATATACTTTTGGAGGGTTTTTTGTCTTTTTTTTTTAAACCAAATAACCAAAGTAACTACAGTATATAGTAGATGATAGATAATATTAAATATATTTTGCTTAATAACATACAACGCAGCTCTTAATGCTGGTATTTTTACGTAATAAGTTCTATCTGTGTATGCATACCCGAGAATTAATATTCTGATTTCCTTATAGGGCATTCACAGCTGCATCTAAAAGAAAAGCAAAATAATTAGGAAATGATCAAACTGCACAAAAAAAGAGATTAAGAAAATTTAGTAGAGCGAATGTTCTTTTTAATCCCTGTTGTCAACTGATTTCAGTTTTAGAATTAGAAAGTCCATTACTACAACCCAAAAATGCAATAATGTTCTCAATAATTGCATCTTTATTTATGTGTTGTGATGCTTGACCTGCACTTAGAAGTAAATCATTTAATTAATCTCCTCTGTATTCATACCTGAAAATCATAATGACATCTCCATGCATAGTGTATAATTAACTATAGCAAGTGCTCATTGACCTTCTCTGTACAAAGATTTCCATGGGTTGCTGCTTTCACAAATGACATTATCATAACATATTAGAGGTGGGGTAGGGATCTATTTTTAAAGAACTTATTTCTATAGATATTTTAAAGAACATTTGTCCATACTCAAATTTTTCTGTTTGAGTATTAAAGGACAAATGGCGGATGGTCCCTGTAACAATTTGAAAATGTTTTTTACCTTGGAGTTTCTAAATAGTTTCTGACTGTTTGCACTGGTTTTCATTCGATAATTTTCACAAGACAACTCGAAAAAGTCAAGTGTAAGTGTAATTCCCATGATTCAAATTGACGCTCGATTTTGTTGCAACGTTTTCCGCACCAATTTGTTCTATAAGATGTAAGGGGAATTCGGGTTTGGGGGATTGGTCAGATTTTTTTAAAAAAAAAGAGTGAGAAAAAGTAAAGTTTTAATAAATAACCCACTAATCTTTCTACCTGTCATGTTTAGAAAACATAGTAACATAGTAAGATTGTAGAAAACGACACATGTCCTACAATGATCCAGTCAAAACCCTTATCCCAATATAACCCCTGTTTGTTGTACAATTTTAAAACTGAGATGCAAAAGTCATCCACATCCTAGGGGAATCCAGAAATCCTAGGAACAGAAGGCAGGAGGAAGGCGTAAATACAAGGAATTAGATGTGACACAACAAAATGAATGGGATTTTTCATAGATCTGACCTGCCCTGGTAGTTTTCTGCAATTTTGTATTATAAGCAAAAATAGAGACCACTCTTACAGTGTCATTAATACACAAAATAAATAACAAAGGACAGACCTTGACGGTATCCCACTAACAAAACTGGTCCAATTTGAATTTTTTTCATTTAAACCACTCTTTGTAAACTATCTTTTAGTCAGTTCTCTATCCAGGTTATTATTAAGTTATTTTAGTTGAAATAGGTCAGATGCACTACCAACCCATTTTCAATGTTACTGAAGGCAAGATCTATTACATGTAAAATGAATCTAGCTCAGAGATATTATTATAATTTGAAATGTATTCCTGCATTTTAGCCCTCATTGCAACCTCCAAAGCTTCTCATTGATGTCAAACTACCAGACCTATAGTAAAGAACTTTTTGAATAATGGCGCAACATTAGTCAATCTCTTGGCACCTTACCAGATGCCAGAGAATCCTGGAAAATTATGTAAAGTGGCTTGGCAATCAAAGAACTAGGCTCATTTAGTAACCTTGGTTGAATACCATTACATGCTGGGCCTTTCTTTGCATTGAAATGTTTTAGCCTCTTTTAAACTTCCTTTCTAGACTAACCAGTGCATAGGGCCTTTTAAAAAGTAATATTTAACCACAACCACATCCTTTCATCTGTAAACAGATGAAAAACATCAGTTCAATATCTCTTACAGTATTTCCACTTTAGTCCTTAGTGGGTATTACCTGAGAGGGTATTTCTGGACTATAGAGGAAACCTCTCTAGTTATTAATATATAAAAGAAGTCAAATGGACCTTTATGTTAAATCTTTGTGGTCAAAAATCAGATTTTGATGTAACCTGTTATTATGAAAATAATTGTTTTAAACTTTTCCCTCCCCTTTCTTTCATTATTTGATTAGTTTAAAGTGGTCATTGTCTGTCTCAATTACTCCAGTTCAATTAGCCTATGCACAAATGTGTAAGGCTATGTGTGCTATAATTTAAATGTGAATAAACTATCCTTGCTTTTACTTTGCCTGTTTACATGGGGTTTTGTGAGAGCCTGCTTAATGGTTTTGTTCCTGGCTCATCAACTGTTGTTGAAGGACAGGGGTATGACTACCTGGACCTCAGGATTTACTTGTTGAGCATTGATTACTTCTAGACCAGCATCATATCTCTAGTTCTTGTAACTTATGACTCCTCTTAAACCCTTTGATACCACACAACTCAACTTTGTATATTGTGCTGTTCCTCAATGCCAGCTTTCTCCTAAGTCTTCACAGTCTTGTGACTCTCACAATTTGGGATGTAAAAAAGTTGTGATGCTTTAACTGCTTTATGTTTTGAAAGCATTAAGGTTGAGCCACCAGATGTAAAAGCCAAAATATTCATTAAAAGTCCTATTTATAATGTATTTTCTTAAAGGTGCATACATGTTTCAAATTGCTTTTATTTTTCGTTCCTTTAGAAAGTTTAAAAAAAAACTGTTTGTGTTTTCTGATTCAGATTTTATTTACTTTCATTCTTTTTCATTTCCTTTTCATTGATCTATATTAGATTTAGAGCATTCTTGTGTGGACTCATAATCATTCTTTAAAAAAATCTATATTCACAGGGTGATTTTCAAAAATCCATTAGTGTCATGTAATAGAATATGAACCCAGATTTATAGTACTACCAGGAGTATAAATATTACAGTATAAATAAAGTAGTGTGGCATTTTCCTGATGTAAAGATGTAGTATAGAAGAAGTATTATAGCATGTTCTATACTGTATAAGTGTATATAAACTACTAGGGATGCACCGAATCCAGGATCCGGTTTAGAATTTGAGCTTTTTAGCAGGATTCGGAGTCGGCTGAATCCAAGTGCCTGGCCGAACCATATCAGAGTCCATTAATTAAAGCGAAATAATTGCCCTAAATGTAAAAATATTACTAATATAGAGATATCAACTTTCCTGGATCTCCTGGGTGTTACATGATTTTTAAGCCTTCTCCCCGCAGACTAGAATAGTAATTTATTCACAAGATAATCTGCTGAAACAGCTGAATTGTTCTCATGGTAAAACTGTTTTTTCACTATGTTTATTTCTGTACAACATAAGCATAAATGTCCTCTCTAATATAAAATATGAATTTTGAAGAACAAAGGCAAAGCTCTAGAAAAGTTTCTAAAGATAAGGGCATAATGTATTTTATATTAGAAGCTGTCCATATTTAAAAGACAGATACTAGTTTATATTAAAAAAATGTCACAATACTTAATTTCTGTTTTGCTTACTTAAGAAATGTTTTGCTTACTTGAAAAATGTGCCAGGTGTTATATATTTATTTGTATTATCTAGCCACTAGCTGGAAACACAGTGGAAGAGTGATTGTTTTGTTAAAGTTTTTGCTTCGGGCACCCAGTAGAAGCATTAACCGCAATAACTCTTGTATCTGTTTCTATGGAAACCACTAATATCTCTTGTATTCCCACATAGCATGCTAAAGTTTAGTGTTAAATGCAATATTTTCTCGACTTAAATGTAAAAGTTGTTATTATATGGATTTCATAATAAGAGCAATAAACCATTTACTTCTAACAAACATCTTGTCCGCGTCAAAAGAAAGGCTGTTATTTTACTATGGAACGTATATAAAAGATGGTTAAAAGATTGACACATCTGGATAAAACTACTTCAATTATTATGAAAAAGTGAGAAATAGGGTATCTATAATATTATGGATTAGCACAATAACTATTGTAATACAACAAATTTGACTGCAGACAGAGTTGTGCCTTGGGGTGTAGTCAAACAAGATAGAATATCCTCTTAAAGGATGGCAGAGATATTCAGTTATTAATGGCAAGCTATGTATATTACATTTGTTAATTGGATTAATGCGAAGCAATGTGGGTGACATTATAACAAAACATAGAGGCAATTTATTAATGGTCAAATGTTAGTGGTTTTAGAGATTTTTCTCTAAAACCACGAATGCCATGAATGGCAAGTAATCAAAAGATCCAACAATAACAAGTAGGATCAGGGAAAATTGCTGCACAATACACTAAAAAATATGAAAAACCTCTAAAGTTTTGTGATCTTTTTGGACGATTTCTAGCGAAAAAATATCTGAAAACCTCTAAAAGTCCGAATTGATTAAATATGATCCAATTGTATCAGTGCAGCTCCCACCGACTTCTATGGGGGCATTGACAGCTTTTACTTAGGGCAGTTTTATATTAGAGTTTTTTTTTTTTTTTTGTATTAGAGTTTTTTGTGATAAAACTGTAATAAATCTTGAATAGAGTTTTTAGGGCAAATTTACTAACCTCCTAAAATTCGCCAGCGACGGCTTCGCTCACATAGCAACATTTCGCCAGGGGTAGATTCGCCAGGACAACGTTAATTCACTAAAATCGGAAGTATCGTCCAGTGCGCCGAACGTTGACAAAGTTGTGCTAGCATTACTGCGGCAAGCAAAGCGAAGTTGCGCTAGCGTTGCGTCATTTGCATACGGTGGGAAGTTAAAGTTGAATGGACGTTTATGTTGCAGCAAATACATTACACTACACAAGCCCAGGGAACCTTAATAAAATAAAATAGAGTTGTTAAATTGCCTTACACATTAGCCCAGTGTATAGTTTATGTGCCATATGTTAGGAAATGTAGGGGGGAAGCCAGGTACCCCATAAAAAAATTACGATCTTTTGCAGCCTATCACCCTGAAAAATGAAAAGTAGCCAGCATTTTTTTTCAACTATTTTTTGAGGAAGTCCTATCTACTCTATTGCACGTCACCTGGTCTGAGGTGGTGAAGGCAAGTCTGGCACAAGAGGTAACGTTCAGTAAAATCCACATCTTAGTGAATTTGCATAGTTATGTCCATTCGCCAGAGCGCAAATTCGCCAGGCGTTAGGGCGTGAAGTACCGCTAGAGTCTATCTCCTTCGCTAGCGAAGTTAATGCCGGCAACCATTAGTAAATCGGCACAGTACAAAAATGACGTCATGCTGGCGAATTTTCACTAGCGTTAGTCACTTTGCCCTTTCGTAAATTTGCCCCTTAGAGAGAAAACAAACAGAAATCCAAATTTTAGTAAATTTGTCCCATAGAGTTGATGATAATCACCTTATATAGGGAATAACATACTCTTTATTGCAAAAACGTCAGTATGTACTAGTGATGTGCGGGCCGATGTGCGGGCCGACCTCACAGGCTCCTTTCCGGGTCCATCAGAATGTCAGCTTCTGACTTCCGGGGTTAAGCTTTTATAGATGCAAATCTCTAATCCCGCCCCCTTTTGTGATGACATCGGAGGGGTGGCACAGGTCTATAAAAAGAACCCGGAAGTTGGACTCTGGCGGGCGTGGCTGGTGGGAGGGCAGATAGCGGGCGGGTGTGGGTCGGGAAAAGCGTGACTCGCACGTAACTAGTATGTACTGTATTTTAGAATCCAGTGAGATGTCACTCACTGGATTGGGGGAGTTTCATGCAAATGGCTTAATGATGAAAAGGAGCTTAATAACAATTAATTATAACTGATAGCATCACTAAGCAAGCATAGTCTATATATAGTGAACAATGTATTATTTTGTTAAATATAAGGAAATTACAATTCAAGGAATTCAAGGAATTCCATGGCCATATTAAAGTGAAACTGCAAATTTTTAAGAAAAACTCTACTAAAGTTCACTCATCCCTACTTGAGACATTGGAGCAATGCCAAATACGATGAGCCAGCACCCAAGAGATAATTAGACATTTAATAATTTGGAAATTATTAAGAGGAAACCATAGAAATCGATAAGCCGCAAACAGGAATTTACAGTTTGCTTATAAAAAATGAAAGTGTTCCTTCCCTTTACTTCAAGGGAAGAGGAACAGGTAATGAAACACAATCAAAGGTTAGCATATAATTTATTAAGTAAATAAAAAGCATTGTTTTTCTTTTCCTGATTGCTGGTTCTTCAAAAAATAATTTGTGGGAGGAGGATTCTTTCAGTGATTGAATTACCACTGCTAAAATAATCCTGTATCATTAGGAACATCTGCAAATATAGATTCAACCAATAAGGGAGACTTACTTATGCCGCTATTGTCTATAATTAAACTCAGTTTATTACAAGAAGGAAGTGGCATGATAGTAAGGATAAAAACAAAACTGAGCAATTAAAGGAACAGGCAGACTAAACAGACTGGAATATAAATAGATAGCTAGAATAGATAGATGATGGATCATGTGCCAGTCTATTTAGGATTATAAACTGTTTAGAATGTTTGGTGCATTGGTTAGTTAAAGCTAATCCACATTTCCTCCTTCTACATCTGGAATAGGTATAATATTCTTTGCTCTAATGACACCCATTCATGACACTTGATAAAGGGCTCTGGGCCCGAAACATGTTGTGTGCAATAAAGAGCACCTAGCAGAAAGTTCTGCCTCTTCGTTTGCTTTTCTCTCAGCTCTCTTGTTAATTGACACCCATTCATGATTTTCTTAACATTCAATGAAAAATAGTTTCTTATACTGTACAGCAGATCTTTAATCAAAACTGACAACCAAATATATATTGATCTATATTATTAAAGGAAAACTATACCCCCTCCCCAAACAATGTAGGTCTCTATAAAAAGATATTGCATAAAACAGCTCATATGTAAAACCCTGCTTCATGTAAATAAACCATTTTCATAATAATATACTTAAAAAATAAGGGCAGCCCCCTGGGATCATACCATTCACTGTGCACACAAACATACAAAACAAACTATACTTGTTAAGTCACATGAGCCAATTAACAAACAGAGTTCTGTCTTTTGCTTCAACACCTCTTCCTGTTACAGTTAGAATTGTAGTATTTTTGGTCAGGTGATCTCTGAGGCAGCACACAGACCATCACAAAATGGTGGCTCAAGAAAAGAGATGTAAAAGAACATATGTCACTTAATATGATATAAACTATCTGTTGCTTGTTATTCATTTGGGGGGTATAGTTTTCCTTTAAACACAACTATTAAATGGTTAATCTCCAGCAACTATAATAACGTGTCTTCTGTTTCATAATAATGCATTTTCTATTATATGCTTTCCTTTTGGATAATTTAGAAGTTAATCAAATATTTGTTGGGCTGAAGGATACATTTTGAAGGATGAATTTTAAGAAGCATGTTATTTTACTGTCTCAAAAATATACTCCCTCCTTTACTCATACTATAGGTCCTTCAAAATATTCAATAAACAAAATATTACAATGACTACATCACGTAGGGATTTTAACCCTTTAAGTGCCAGCAGAATTGACCAATTTGGTTACGCGAAATGCCAGACGTTTTTGAAACATTCTGTGCTCTCTCACTTTAGGGGCATTTTCTGAGGGGAAACCTATAGTTCAGCTAGGAAAACTATACATTGTTTTTTTCCGGGAGAAACTGAGCTTTCTAAATCTGCCTGAGTTTTCTTGTATTTCCACCTCTGCAAAAAGATTTATAGTGCTAAATACAAAAAAAAAATGAAAAATTCCTATTTTTCACAATATATGAACTTATACCTGAAAAATATTTCATTTTACGCATGAAAATCCAACTGATTTGGAAAGCCTCATGTCTCTTGAACATGCCAATACCAAATATGTATAGTTTTAGGAAGATTTAGGACATCTGTACAGCAAAAACTACCGGCAGTATATTACCGAATTTTGAAAGCAGAAGGCAGAAAACGGCATACTTTTGATTCCAAGGCCACAAAATCCTGAAACAGTATGTTTACCCCAGAAGACCATATATTTTTGGAAAGTACACATTCTGCCGATTCCAAAATGGGTAACTGTGTCTCTCTACTCCTAACTACCAAACATCAAAGCTTGTCTGAACGTAGCGTTTTTTATCAAAATGTATCAAAATTTTGAAAAATCACTTCAAAGGTTTTATTTTTCTGCTCCGCATATCACACACTATATTAGATACCAAGAAAAAGCACCCTGAATATGATTGCCAGGGGTCCACTGAACAGTTTGATCCCCATTGTGCATAGGATTACCAAAGTACCTGGCATTTAGAGACCCCAATAAGTTAGCACATCCAAATTGTCCAGGACTTTACTTCAGCTACTGAAAAATCAACACACTGACTGCATTTTTTGTGGGGTAAAAACACCGAAATATACGTTTACCCCCCAAAACCATATATTTTTGGAAAGTACACATTCTACCGAATCTAAAATGAGTACCCATGCCTTTCTGCTCCAAACTACTGAGTCGCAAGGCTTTCCCAAAATTGTCAGTTTTGGTGAAATATCTGAAAATTTCCTAAAAGCTTCAACTTCCCAGCACCATATCACCCATGTATCATTACATACCAAGAAAAAGCACCCTAAATATGATTGCCAGGGTTCCTCCAAACAGTTTGGTAGCCATTGTTCATAGGTTTACCAAAGTATCTGGCATTTAGAGGCCCCAAAATGAAGTTAGCGCATACAAATAGTCCTGTGAGTAACTTGAGCTAATGAAAAATCAACACATTGACTGCATTTTTTGTGGGGTAAAAACACAGAAATATACGTTTACCCCCCAAAACCATATATTTTTAGAAAGTAAACATTCTACCGAATCTAAAATGGGTACCCATGCCTTTCTGCTCCAAACTACTGAGTCGCAAGGCTTTCCCAAAATTGTCAGTTTTGGTGAAATATCTGAAAATTTCCTAAAAGCTTCAACTTCCCAGCACCATATCACCCATGTATCATTACGTACCAAGAAAAAGCACCCTAAATATGATTGCCAGGGTTCCTCCAAACAGTTTGGTGGCCATTGTTCATAGGTTTACCAAAGTATCTGGCATTTAGAGGCCCCAAAATGAAGTTAGCGCATACAAATAGTCCTGTGGGTAACTTCAGCTAATAAAAAATAAACACATTGACTGCATTTTTTGTGGGGTAAAAACACAGAAATATACGTTTACACCCCAAAACCATATATTTTTAGAAAGTAAACATTCTACCGAATCTAAAATGGGTACCCATGCCTTTCTGCTCCAAACTACTGAGTCGCAAGGCCTTCCCAAAATTGTCGGTTTTGGTGAAATATCTGAAAATTGCATCAAAGCTTCAACTTCCTAGCACCATATCACCCATGTATCATTACGTATCAAGAAAAAGCACCCTAAATATGATTGTCAGGGTTCCTCCAAACAGTTTGGTGGCCATTGTTCATAGGTTTACCAAAGTATCTGGCATTTAGAGGCCCCCAAATGAAGTTAGTGCATACAAATAGTCCTGTGGGTAACTTCAGCTAATGAAAATTCAACACATTGACTGCATTTTTTGTGGGGTAAAAACACTGAAATATATGTTTACCCCCCAAAACCATATATTTTTGGAAAGGACACATTCTACCGAATCTAAAATGGGTACCCATGCCTTTCTGCTCCAAACTACTGAGTCGCAAGACCTTCCCAAAATTGTCGGTTTTGGTGAAATATCTGAAAATTGCCTCAAAGCTTCAACTTCCTAGCACCATATCACCCATGTATCATTACGTATCAAGAAAAAGCACCCTAAATATGATTGTCAGGGTTCCTCCAAACAGTTTGGTGTCCATTGTTCATAGGTTTACCAAAGTATCTGGCATTTAGAGGCCCCCAAATGAAGTTAGTGCATACAAATAGTCCTGTGGGTAACTTCAGCTAATGAAAATTCAACACATTGACTGCATTTTTTGTGGGGTAAAAACACTGAAATATATGTTTACCCCCCAAAACCATATATTTTTGGAAAGGACACATTCTACCGAATCTAAAATGGGTACCCATGCCTTTCTGCTCCAAACTATTGAGTCGCAAGGCTTTCCCAAAATTGTCGGTTTTGGTGAAATATTTGAAAATTGTCTCAAAGCTTCAATTTCCCAGCACCATATCACCCATGTATCATTACGTACCAAGAAAAAGCACCCTAAATATGATTGCCAGGGTTCCTCCATACAGTTTGGTGGCTGTTGTTCATAGGTTTACCAAAGTATCTGGCATTTAGAGGCCCCAAAATCAAGTTAGTGCATACAAATAGTCCTGTAGGTAACTTCAGCTAATGAAAAATCAACACATTGACCACATTTTTGTGGGGTAAAAACACAGAAATATATGTTTACCCCCCAAAACCATATATTTTTGGAAAGTACACATTCTACCGAATCTAAAATGAGTACCCATGCCTTTCTGCTCCAAACTACTGAGTCGCAAGGCCTTCCCAAAATCGATGGTTTTGGTGAAATATCTGAAAATTGCCTCAAAGCTTCAACTTCCCAGCACCATATCACCCATGTATCATTACGTACCAAGAAAAAGCACCCTAAATATGATTGCCAGGGTTCCTCCAAACAGTTTGGTGGCCATTGTTCATAGGTTTACCAAAGTATCTGGCATTTAGAGGCCCCAAAATGAAGTTAGCACATATAAATAGTCCTGTATGTAACTTCAGCTAATGAAAAATCAACACATTGACTGCATTTTTTGTGGGGTAAAAACACAGAAATATATGTTTACCCCCCAAAACCATATATTTTTGGAAAGTACACATTCTACCGAATCTAAAATGAGTACCCATGCCTTTCTGCTCCAAACTACTGAGTCGCAAGGCCTTCCCAAAATCGACGGTTTTGGTGAAATATCTGAAAATTGTCTCAAAGCTTCAACTTCCCAGCACCATATCACCCATGTATCATTACGTACCAAGAAAAAGCACCCTAAATATGATTGCCAGGGTTCCTCCAAACAGTTTGGTGGCCATTGTTCATAGGTTCACCAAAGTATCTTGCATTTAGAGGCCCCAAAATGAAGTTAGCGCATATAAATAGTCCTGTATGTAACTTCAGCTAATGAAAAATCAACACATTGACTGCATTTTGTGTGGGGTAAAAACACAGAAATATATGTTTACCCCCCAAAACCATATATTTTTGGAAAGTACACATTCTACCGAATCTAAAATGAGTACCCATGCCTTTCTGCTCCAAACTACTGAGTCGCAAGGCCTTCCCAAAATCGACGGTTTTGGTGAAATATCTGAAAATTGTCTCAAAGCTTCAACTTCCCAGCACCATATCACCCATGTATCATTACGTACCAAGAAAAAGCACCCTAAATATGATTGCCAGGGTTCCTCCAAACAGTTTGGTGGCCATTGTTCATAGGTTTACCAAAGAATCTGGCATTTAGAGTCCCCGAAATGAAGTTATTAGCTGAAGTTACCCACAGGACTATTTATATGCACTAACTTCATTTTGGGGCCTCTAAATGCCAGATTCTTTGGTAAACCTATGAACAATGGCCACCAAACTGTTTGGAGGAACCCTGGCAATCATATTTAGGGTGCTTTTTCTTGGTACGTAATGATACATGGGTGATATGGTGCTGGGAATTTGAAGCTTTGAGGCAATTTTTAGATATTTCACCAAAACCGACAATTTTGGGAAGGCCTTGCGACTCAGTAGTTTGGAGCAGAAAGGCATGGGTACCCATTTTAGATTCGGTAGAATGTGTACTTTCCAAAAATATATGGTTTTGGGGGGTAAACATATATTTCTGTGTTTTTACCCCACAAAAAATGCAGTCAATGTGTTGATTTAGCTGAAGTTACCTACAGGACTATTTATATGCGCTAACTTCATTTTGGGGCCTCTAAATGCAAGATACTTTGGTAAACCTATGAACAATGGCCACCAAACTGTTTGGAGGAACCCTGGCAATCATATTTAGGGTGCTTTTTCTTGGTACGTAATGATACATGGGTAATATGGTGCTGGGAAGTCGAAGCTTTGAGGCAATTTTCAGATATTTCACCAAAACCGTAAATTTTGGGAAGGCCTTGCGACTCAGTAGTTTGGAGCAGAAAGGCATGGGTACTCATTTTAGATTCGGTAGAATGTGTACTTTCCAAAAATATATGGTTTTGGGGGGTAAATATATATTTCTGTGTTTTTACCCCACAAAAATCTCCCAAATGAAAATAGTACATATGAATTTTCACATATGACACTCTGACTGCTACAATACAAGCACCTGGTATGTGCATTATGCACCATAAGACCCCCTAACAGTATAGAGACCCTAGAAAACCATATATTTTCTGAAAGTACACATTCAGACGAATCTAAAGCAAGTAATTACATCTTTCTACTGCAAACTACAAAACCGCAAAGCAATGCTAAACATAATGCTTTTTATGGAATTTCTGAAAATAGTCACAAAGCTTGCATTTTACCCCATTATATACCCCACATTTTGTAACGTAGCAGCAAAAGTCATCCTAAATATGAAAGCAAGGAGTGTACTGAACAGTTTGATGCCTGATATGAAAAGATTTACCAAACTAGGTGGCATACAGAGACGCCCAAATGAAGATAGTACATATGAATTTTCACATATGACGCTCTGACTGCTACAATACAAGCACATGGTATGCGCATTATGCGCCGTAAGACCCCCTAAAAGTATGGAGACCCTAGAAACCCATATATTTTCTGAAATTACACATTAAGACGAATCTAAAGCAGGTAATTACATCTTTCTATTGTGAAACTACCAAACTGAAAAAGCAATTCTAAACATAACTCTTTTATGGAAATTCTGAAAATAGTCACAAAGCTTGCATTTTACCCCATTATATACCCCACATTTTGTAACGTACCAGCAAAAGTCATCCTAAATATGAAAGCCAGGAGTGTACTGAACAGTTTGATGCCTGATATGAAAAGATTTACCAAACTAGGTGGCATACAGAGACGTCCCAATGAAAATAGTACATATGAATTTTCACATATGACACTCTGACTGCTACAATACAACACCTGGTATGTGCATTATGCACCTAACAGTATGGAGACCCTAGAAACCCATATATTTTCTGAAAGTACACATTCAGACGAATCTAAAGCAGGTAATTACAATTTTCTACTGCAAACTACAAAACCGCAAAGCAATGCTAAACATAACGCTTTTTATGGAAATTCTGAAAATAGTCACAAAGCTTGCATTTTACCCCATTATATACCCCACATTTTGTAACGTACCAGCAAAAGTCATCCTAAATATGAAAGCAAGGAGTGTACTGAACAGTTTGATGCATGATATGAAAAGATTTACCAAACTATTTTGTACACAGAGACCTCCAAATGGTTATATAGCAGACAAAATTTCCAAGGTCAAAATGAAGTAACAAAAATCCCTAAAATCCAACAAAACCGCAAAAATCAATGCTTTTTTTTTTTCGCCTACTGTAATCAGCAGTCAGAATCAATTTTTGATAATTTTAGCATGGCCAAATAGGTTTTACAGACAGAAAAAGGGGAACAACACCTTTGCAAAGCTGAAAATGTAATAAAATGGCAAAACATGCAATAAAATGTCTAAAAATGCCCCAAAATCACCCAAATTGCAGTATAATCACCAAAATAACATACAAAAGGTATTGCGCAGTGCAATTAGCGAATACGCTATTCGCAATGGCAATAAAACAGTTTTTTCAGCAAAAAAAACAGACGATGCGATAAGAAAAAAAAAAAAAAAAATACACAACAGTGCAAGTGTGTATGTGTGTGTGTACAACTGACCAATTGCATGTTGTGTGTGTGTGCAAGCGTGTGGGGGTGCTGTGAATGTGTGTGACCCCCCTGATCCCCCAAAAATGTATGTGATTGTGTGTAAGTGTGAATGTAAGTGTGTAATGGGAAAATAAGTGTGTGTTTGTGTGTTTGTGTGTGTTTCTGTGTGTGGATGGGCACTAACCTGGGGGAAGCAGGTCCAGATCGTTGTGCAGGGCTGGAGGAAGAAAATGCTGCATCACCCAGGAAGATCCGTTGAGAGGGGGCGGAGCTTCGGCTCAGGAAGTGAAAGCAGCAGCAGGACACGCAGTGTGCACGTGTCTGCTGCTGCATTTGGGGCCCCTGGGCGATCGCGCCTCAGGGGCCACTCGTTCCCGGCCCCTGCTCGTTGCCTGGGGGCTGGGGAACGAAGAGGAATGGAGCAAGCGGCTTGAAAAGCCGCTCCTCCGTTCCCTAACCCTGAAATGCTGCAGAACGTAGAATCTACGTTCTGTGGCATTTCAAGTGCCATCCCCACAGAACGTAGATTCTACGTGGGGTGGCACTTAAAGGGTTAAAGAGCTGAGGTGAGATTTGTTGAATGAAGGTTATAGACCAACAAGATCAGTGGAGATTAATTGCCTGCCTGTTGATGGAATTTCACAACAGTCCTTTAAACCTGCCAGCAAAGGGGCAGAGATATTTAGTGAAGAACAATGCAGGATGACGGATATATTCAATTCTTATGAGAGAACTGATTTGTAATATTTATTAGAATAGTCCTGGGTATATGTAAGAAAAAAGCTTAAAGGAAGTTGATCCTTATAAGAAAGCATCAATGAACGTCACAACAAATTGGCTATTTTCCCTTTTTCTTTATATGTTCATATTCCTGTCTGTACAACTTCATTTATCTCCATCCTTGGTCATAATCAGTCTGTTGCTTTGATGTATTTCATCGTGAAATAATATTCATCTTCATGTTTTTCTCCATCCATTGACTGATTTGATCATTTTATCTTATTATAAGGATAGTCAACTGAACACATTGGTCACATAGCTGTGATGAAGGCTCATTTATTACAAAAAGAGGTATATCAATATATATAGCCATGGGAGTATCTGCACTCCAAGGCTTAATATATCTTTAGGAATAGGGGTGCTCGGTTATAACATGTATACGCCAAATAGCTTCAAACCGGCATACTCTTTAAAAATAACTTTGGCTTTTTATTATTACATAGAATCAAGGTCCAATGTTTTGGTCCTTTTCCCCCTTGAAAAAGGTCCTAATGAGGACCAAAACGTTGGACCTTGATACTATGTAATAATAAAAAGACAACGTTTTTTACAAATGGTGTGCCTGTTTAAAGATATTTGATATATATCTTTTACTGTATGTAGATTACCGATATGTTCTGAAGAATTGCATACTATAGAGTGTATCTGTTATCTGCTGTGTATCCTGTGCCTTTTCTCCTTTTTCAGCTTTGAATGGCTGCCCCCATGGCTACAGAGCAGCTTTTTTATATAAACTATATTTGTGTTTCTAAGCAAACACCCCAGTTTTGCCAGTGCAGCACAAAAGTACATTATATTTTCATTACTTTAGGACACTTTAATTTTTTGGTGTTACTGTTTCTTTAAGGAAGGCTATGATAAATTGTTTATAAATGGCGAAACATAGGCAAGGTTTGGCTGTTTGTGAACCCATTCTTGAATTTCACTGTGTGGTCTGTTGTGTAAAAACACCTACAAACATCATTATTATCTACGATTTGCAGACCACATCAACATATGAATTCAGAGGCCTCCCCAGCCTAAAGAGCTCCCGGGCAATGTGTTTTTAATAGATTGGCAAAATGGAAGCTTCTTTTTATTCAAGAGCAGTTACATAGTTGATGAACTTCTCTATTAATGTATGGCAAAGTATATAATATTGCAGAGTTAAAAACACCATAAACACAATTCAATTTTGCCTTCTTATTGATGCCAATGCACTTTTTTTAAGAAGCTAAAAATGGAGTTTGTGCAATACAACTTGCTACTAATCTTAACGACTGCTGCTTCTATTCATGTCTCTCAACTTCAGATAATCAGAAAGTGATAATTTTGTGGACACATTTACCTAGGCCCAGTAATGTGCTGGCTATTTAAGGGAGCACAAAGGATACTTTGTTATAACAAATAATCTAGGTCAGAAGAACAATATAACGGTTGTTTTTGGGTTATGTTTTTCTCTAAAAGGAAGTGTGAATATTTTATTATAATTTATCACTAAAACAAGCATAATCCAACTTTGCTTGCTGACCCTGCTTCCTGGAAATCCTGCATGTGGGTTTTCTGTAACTCAATTGCTTATTCATTATTGCTAAAAATAATGATGGGTATTGTGTTCTAGCTTCCTGGAATAAAACATTATTGTGATTCCTCTGAATATCTGTATAAATTTAGATCAGTATAATGAATATAAATGCGACATTGAGACAATAAAAGTTAAGGACAGAGTTTATACTAGTTAAAGTAGCTGGCATTTCTTTGATAATTGTCAAAGTTTTTTGGTAATGATTAATGTCCTTGGAACACAATTATACAGCTTCTTTGCTAAGACATTGTTAACGATAGATACTTTCTTTTACTCATCAGTTGAATGTTTACTTTTGTGCTAAGTTGCCCCAGGGGTTATACTGTAGGATTTGCCTATTTTCAAGACTATACTGACTTACATTTATGAAATTTAAGATCAGACTCCTGAATACATTGCTACTAAACCTTATTCATTACTTGACATTTTCTATTGCATTTCAAGCCATAATAAAATATATTCATAAAAATAATTATGATGTAAGTTTTGTAAGGAATGTTTGTTTGTTCCTAGTATAGTTGCAGCTACTAGGACTACTAGAAATGCCTTTCAGTAACTGTCTTTGAAGTGATCTGCCAAAATTGTAATGTAGTTTATGTCAAGGCTATATTCCAGAAAGTTGTGTTGTGGCACAACTTTCAGGGAAAGAAGTGATTTTAAGGAACCGCTGCTCGAATTATTCCTGAACTTTTTTCCCTGAATATATGACTGTTAAATGGCTGGATTGGAGACCAGCGTGTAAAGGAATTAACACCAGTGGGAGGTACGCCTTAAGTGAGGAAGAGGGAGAATGGACACTTGAGTTGTATAGGTTGTGGCAGATCCTGTAGAAAACTGAATTTAAAAAATACGACAAGGTGTCTAACCAAAAAGCAATAGTCTCTCATTGCTCTTCTGTGTTCTCATTGCTTTTGGGAATGCTTCAAGCATAGTCCTTGCAAACAGTGCCGGATTTCTTCAGCTGCCACCCCTAGGCCGCACGGTCCGATGAGGCGGCTGCACGGTCCTAGTGCCCGCCTACACTTCTCATTCCAGGCGCACCTGTGAAAAAGCACAGACGGCCCTAGTGTAATTGAATGCACACGTCCCCACAATGCGGCTGGGCGGCATGCCGCCCTAGGCCCGGGCCTATGTGGCTTCGCCACAAATCCGGGCCTGCTTGCAAAGCTTGAGCAGTGATCCTAATCTGGAAAACCAGAGCTGTGAAAGTCTGTACTGTTTTTAGGGCAGAATAAGGCTGTATCTATTTGCAAAACACACATTGTATTGTGTGATATATCAATGATAAACCAAAGATTGTTTTCTTTTAATAGAAATGCATTTTCCATGTAGTTTATAAATATACTGGAAAATCAGCTTCTTTAAAGTTTGCCTTTAAAGAAGCACACTGACAGTTCAGGATGGATTTATAAGACCACAGCTTTATTAACACATTGTTCAATAACACAATATCTTGTACTTTAGATAACTAATGCTACCGAAATGCTTGTGAGAACTCCGCAGAAGTGAATGGGCTGCTCACCATGCTGCCTGCCTGGCTAGACAAGCCTCGCTCCAGACCCCCTACCACCTAGGACCAATACCCAAGGAGGTTGTAACTAAACTCTACTAAGCATGGGAACACCTATATTGATGCAATAGGTAGAGTAAAACCTGGAGCACCACCCACTGCTGTGACAAGTATCCCTATATTGGTGCAATAGGTGGAGTAAAACCTAGATTGGGAAACACTCCGACTATAATTAACTCAACCCCCACATAAAATAAGCAGGGCGGGATGCTGCCCCTTCATTGCTCAACTTTGGTCAAGGTATAGTGAAACCTTAATTTTAAGTACCCCGATGTATGAGTTTTCCTGCATTTTACATTTTTTATGTTTTTATTTATTATATTTATTATTTATTTTTTGTGGTCCCACCAATTTATAATGTTGTGTTACAATTTGCAATGGTTGTGTTTCCCTGATTTTAAGTTATGTTTTCCCGGATTTTACATTAAAATGTTGTACTGATGTTTCCAAAAATTGCTGTTTGTTCTCTGTGAATGTTATCACAATATTAGTGAAATAAAAATGATTAACATACTAACCAGATGTATAATTTGCCATGGCTCTACCTGTAAATTGTCAATTCCAATTACAGTAGTCCTACCCCAATCACTTTTTGGTTTCGGTTGCAAATGCTGTGGCATATGCCCCCCATAGCATAAAAATAATGCTGCAATGCTTAACCCTTGTTATTAATGCAGTAAATATTGTTTGTTTTCAAAGTAAAACTGACTTCTGTGCTTATATCCTTACTTGAAGAAAAAGTTGCTTTAACAAATTCCCCTGATTTCATGTTTTTTCTTGGTCCCCATGAAAACTGTAAAATGGGGGTTCTACTGTATGTCCCTATCTTTACATTTTAGTGCCTCCTAGTCTGGTCAATGCCACCCTCCCTTATGATGCATGTCCAGGTAGCTCCAATACACTCACAAGGCAGAATGCGATGATTAACAATAGATGAAAGCTAGCTAGGTAGAGCAATAGATAGAGAAAAACCTTTATAATTAAAAGCTTATATAAAAATAAAGCTGTCATCCCCACTGGTTGAAAAAAAAAAACTCCCTTACTGTGACCCTCCTTGAGCATTGCATGAAAGCATCACATGAAAATGACAGGATGAAAAAAGAATATTTCAGTGTAAGTCACTTTGAAAGGAAGTTAAATTGCAAGGAAAATGTTTGCTCTCATGATAAATGTAATATTTATCAGATACATAATTGAGAATTCCATTCTCCATCAGACACTGGGTACCCTTAAAGGTAGATGCTTTCTTTGGGCACTGAATAGTATACTGAATGCATGTGTATCATATTCTATCACTTTGTTCAGCCAAGCAGGGTTAGTATAGGTTAATCACATCCTTGTAAGCACATTTTCTGACATTTTTTAAGAAAAGGGCTATTGTCCATGAAGAAATTGCTTAATAAATCCCACTGTAAACGGTTTGATGGTTTTACCATTACTAGATTTACTTCATTATTCTGACTTATCATGCTTAAATGAAGAATAATATAATTTATCAGTTCCAGCAAAAACAATGAGCTCCTTTGGTTCTAATGTGTAAACTAGTAAATTGGATCCTCCATGTTTAAAGAATTGTTCCTGTAAGCAAATATACTTTATATTGCTTATGTTTCAAAGTAAAAATCTAATATGATTATACTTTTTCAGCCTGTTATCCCCTGAACTTTTTCATTTCTTTATAGTGTATGTGTTTATGTATGTTTATTCACATAAACCACCGAGCAGGCCTATTTCTCTAACTTATATATTTTATTATCAAATAAAACCTTGACCCAACCTAATTACTTTGATGCCTGGGAAAGAGATCTAGAGATAAATCTGCCCCCCCCTCCAAATAATGGAGAACAAAAATAAATCTTCCAGGGCCTCTAGAGTAACAGAGATGCTATATAAAATCACTTTCAGGTGGTACTACATATAGGGGCAGATTTACATAGGGTCGAATATCGAGGGTTAATTAACCCTCGATATTCGACTGCCGAATGTAAATCCTTCGACTTCAAATATCGAAGTCGAAGGATTTACTGCAAATAGTTCGAATCGAACGAAAAATCCTTCCAATCGTTTGATTCGAAGGATTTTAATCCATCGATTGAACGATTTTTCTTCGACCAAAAAAATTGCCATTGCATCTCGGTAGGTTTTAGGTGGTGAAGTAGGGGGTCGAAGTTTTTTTTTAAAGAGACAGTACTTCGATTATCGAATGGTCGAATATTCGAACGATTTTTAGTTCGAATCATTCGATTCAAAGTCGTAGTCGAAGGTCGAAGTAGCAAATTCGATGGTCGAAGTAGCCAAAAAAACATTAGAAATTCGAAGTTTTTTTTATTCTATTCCTTCACTCGAGCTAAGTAAATGGGCCCCATAATCTTCCCATCCACTTTGGAAAAATGCTGGAGGTGCAATTCTGATGTGGGATCTTTCAAGTACATATGGTTGTTGTAATTGTTCCTTACTGGATCAAAGTCTAACCTGATAAATAAAACAACAGCAAACAAAGTCCACCACACCACTGATATAACTTCATTATTATTCCATATGGACAGTAAAAATAACTCCATGCTATCAGACAGACTAACTCTTCACCTCCTCCAAGCAACAATTACTATGGTACCAAAAAGATGGAAATCACCAAAACCACCCTTAGAGATTGAATGGACGAACCTGGTTGAAGAGATTAGGAAATTAGACAAAATCACTTGCTGCACAACAATATACCTCAATACAATCAGATATGGAAACTTGCCAGAACTAAGGGTAGGCAGAAGAGGCACGTGCCACTTGCCTACATACTCCTAGTCCAAGCCCTCGAGTACCCCCAGTCCTGCCTGCTCTCTTTCGCTCCCCTTGCTTTTCGAAAAAACGAGACGCCGGCACATTTCGCGAATTTTTCGCCGTTTCGCGAATTTCGTGCGAAATTCGCAAATTTTTCGGCGAAACGGCGCAAATTCGCCCATCACTACTGAGCAATGTGTATGTTATTGCAGAGGGAAACGTCTTAACTGCAATGTAGAATCTCAATGCATTTTAGCAAAATTTCACATTTTGTGGTTTACAGAAATACAGTACTTCATTGAAATGAAATGGGCCAGTTTTGCTTAACACTAGGGATGAGCTAATTGTATTGCCTGATTTGTAGCTAAAGATGTGCCATTTCACAAATTTTTCAGCAAAACAGAATAGAACAGTTTTGTTCATCACTAACTCCATTTATAATGGCAATAATTGGATATTTGTAGTTTTGTTTGCATACATGTAGCACATAGTGAAGGTGGAAAGGAAACCCCTATTGTGCTCATTGTACTATGAATATTGTGGAGGAATGTAATAAAAAGTTGTAAAATAAAAAACACCCTTTGACTTTAATTCATTTGAAGTGAAAAAAAAGTATCTTGCATGTCAAAAATTTTGCTTGGAATTTTTTTTTGATGCCTATAGACTTCACTCTGTTTCACAAATTTTTTCGCCATTTTGCAAATTTTTGGCAAAGTAAAACGGGATAGATTCGCTTATCACTATTTAAAATATGTTGTTGGAAAAAGATATACTACCAACCACTACATCTTTCAGCATTCATGATTGCAAGGAAATATCCCAGCAAATGCACCAAAGGATTTTTAAATATACAGTGTGAAAAGCTTATTGATAAGTCAGCAATGTCGTATTCCTTATGCTTTAGTATTACAGTATTTCCAGCTAATGTGCATCTTCCAAAAACACAATCATTTACAGTTTTTATGTATGACTGCAAGGAAAGCAGTCACATGCCAATGCTTATATTGAACCTCACATTGTCTCTGCGACCTACAGTGAACAAAAGATCACGGATGCATACAAAAGGGAAACAGAGGACAAGAGAAGCATTGGGATGAGATCTGAAATACAAGCACTGACATTGTAAAAAAAAGAGGGTTGTTTTTTTTTTTTAAAAAAGGGATTTTTACAGAAGGAGAGAGAATTTTTAAAAAAAAGACAGCCTCAGCTGAGGGGGGTAAGAGACTAGAGTAAAAACAATGGGGAAAAAATGCTCAGGGACAAAAGGACAGGACATACTGCAGTTGTCTGACTTTTAAAAAGTTTACAGTCGAAGGATTTTACTTTGACGGTCAAATATTGAGGGTTAATTAACCCTCGATATTTGACCCTAGGTAAATGTGCCCCATAATGTTTTTTTGTAGTTTATATTAATTACTCTAATAAATTATTTTTAAATTGCCCCTTAGTGTCAAACAAAATAGAATCCATAGCACCCACATATCAATGTCATGGTGCCAATGACATAGATTGTAAACAAATTACCAACTGAGAAGTTAATACTGTCTATAACAAGCCTTTATATCACTAACCTCTAAAACATGAATCGTTGTCAAACCATTAAGGGGCGGATGTACTATTTACAATTGAATTTCTATTTTTTCCATGAACCTCTAAAAAATTGTGGCTTTCCTATTTTTTTTAAAAAACCCTGAGATTTAACAAGTGATAAAAGTGTGAAAGCCTTTCATGCCAAACTTCACCAGGTAAAAGTTGTCGAGGTGCTATAGAAGACAATGGGAGAAGCACTGATCCTATTGGATACTTTTTAAACCAATGAGAATCTTAGAGGTTTTCATATTTTTTTGCTACGAATAGTGATGGGCTACGATCACTAGCTACGATTTATCCAAAAAAGAGTTTTTAGATGGTTTTTTTAGAGGTATTCGTTTAGCTCTTTTATTCATTCCTACTTTTTATAATTGGAACTTTTAATAAATCGAATGACAGTCATGGTTTGTGAGTTTAGTAGTGGTTTCAAAAACCTGAAAAACCAATAAAACCTGACCTTTAATAATTGTCTCCACATGTAACAACCACAAAAACCTCTAATCCTATAGACATCAATGGGAGCAGCACTAATATTATTGGTCCTTTTTTTAATCAATTCAGAATTTTAAATGGGGCAGATCTATTATGGTTTGAATGGTAAATTTGAATTCAAATTTTAAAAAAAACTTTGTGTCAAACTTTAAATCCAAATAGTATATTCACAGATAGCACCATCAGCGAAAAATGCTTTCATTTAGATGCCTTTATTTGAATATGGGCTCTGACTCAGACACTCAGCAACATTTCAGACTGCCATCGGCCATTTAACAAGCTCACAAATTTGAATTTAAAAGCACCAACTCTAATGTAAATTTGAGTGTGAGATTTATCACAACTCAGCCATGGAAACAATTCTAATTTGAATATTCACAACCTTAAATCTGTCTAATTCATTTACAAGTCAATGGGCGTTGACTCATTTGAAGATATTAATAGCCTTCCTGACATTTTTTTTTGGAGGAAAATTTGATTCGGGTTTTGGTCGAATTCGATTTGAATAAAAAAAAATTCAGGTCCTTCCCATTTGTTCAAATTTTAGACGTTCAATTTTTTCATAAATAACCTCCCATTTGAGTTGTGAGTACATTCAAATTTATTAGAGTAAAAAAAAAATCACATCAATTCAAAATTTGACCTTTGATAAATCTGCCCCCTAGAGTTTTTTTTAACATTTTTTTTGTAGTAAACTGTTAGAGGTTTTAGAGGTATTTGTATTTCTTAGTGCATCATTCAGCGTTTTTTTTACATGCTTTTTAAATTCTGATTTTTTAATAAATTTCACAACATTCATGGTTTTATAGAAAGTGAGTTTAGTCATGATTTCAAAAACCACTAAAATTAGACTGTTGATAAATAGGCCTCCATGTGTCTAAAGTATACAGCTTACAGATTCATTTTTACTCACATGGTTTCAAATGTGTTGTTAGAAGTCCAATAGGAAAAATAGAAAATGTATTTATTTGGTCATACTGTACATACTATTTCTTTCTTTCCTGTATGTGTGGTCTGCAATCCTTAATCTGTTGTCTAAACAAAGCTGGCCTCAAAAGCCCTAACAGAAAAATTATAGGTATTTTCTAATAATACCATGCTTTCTAGAAATTGCTTCACATTTTCAAAATGAACAGCATTTGAAATATCTTTAGAGCATTTTTAATTCCCTTGTGTTACTGCCCTTTTAAATGGAACTCCCAGGAATGCAAACAAAACAGAATAAAAGCCTATATATTGGAATAGAGAACAATAATCCAACCTTCTAGTCTTGCTTGTTTGAAAGAATATTAGTACTTTGATGTTCTATGCCGTAATGCATCATCCAATATCACAGCTTTTCTCAATTTTCTAATATTTAGACTGCTTTCTCCAAAAGTGCTTGGAGACAAAATTGGGCTTCATCAATGCTTCTCAATGAGCTCTCTCAGACAGCTGCCATTTATTATGATCTGACTGGCCAAATATTGAAGATATTGCAGACAAGAACATCCAGAGTACTGTGCAATCTAATAAGGGCAATATAATTTCCTGAAGTAATAAAAAATGTAAGTGGATAACAATAATAACATAATATATATCATTTATAAAAATTTTGTCAGAAGTTAACATGCATTAAGATTTTGGCAAGTGCCCTAAAATTAAAATGATAAATCTATGCATTATATTGTTCTGGCATCTAAACTCTTGTTTAAAGCCAGAAAACACATTGAGAAAAAAGCAGAAAATCTGTCTTGGGTCCCAATCATGTCAAAGGTGCTTAATGTTATCTTGGAATGTCAGTATAGCTATAGCTGTAGCTTAACTCAAAATCAATAGTACTTTTCAAGTATCTCATCACGTTTAGCCTTTTATGTTTCAGATCCATTTGTATTGCTTGTTATTGCATAGGACCATCTACCCCCTACTGTATTTTTACCTTCTGTTAGAGTAGTCAGTATAAACATATCATTCTCTTTTAGTGAATCTATTTCATCATATCTGTGATTGGGATGAATCTATGACTCTGTGTGTGAGCTAATGATTCATGGCTTGCCTTTACCAGCTGGATAATATCAATGATACATCTGTGATATTAGGGTCTCCAAAAGTAAATGATTACTCACCACAAAAGGGAAGTGGCCCAGGTGCACCACCCTAAGCCCTCAGCACAGGGAGCGGACAAACCGAAAAACCAATTGGGAGCAGGCACTCAAAGAAGGCAAACTTCCACCAGGCCAATAGTTCAAAGTGAAGACACAATAAACTTTCTTCACTTTGAACTATTGGCCTGGTGGAAGTTTGCCTTTATCAGGCAAGCTAGTTTGGTTTTTCGGTTTGCCTTTATCAGCATAGAGGTTTCTCAGGATTTGAAACACTTTCCTTCCATCATCAGCTGCTTTTCTCATAATCAGAGACAGACTTTTATCATGCAATAATTTGTTTAACTCAGCATAAGCCTCCTCTTTCTTACTTCTGTCTTCATCCAAGTCTCTGTCCTCTGTCGGTTCATGCAGGATGGTTTCTTTAATATTCATCAGGCGCATGTGGCTTAGAAACTTTGTCTCCCATAGTTCATAGTTCTTTTCTTCTCCATCAAATATCAGCCTGCTCCATCTGTTTCTCCCTCTCTCCTGGGCCCACAACCTGTTGCAAATCTACTTAAGAGATGGGATAACCAGTAGCTCAATCTCACATGAGCCTGCAGCTTTCTTTTAGACAGAGGAGAAACTGCACACAGACACCATGCTTCTCTTTTTTTCAAGAGGACATAACTTTATTAACACTTCTGCATTAGCAAACAAAGACCATGCTACATGACACTATGTCAGTATCAGATTACTAAGTGATCTGCATGAGAGCACACACATTAATACACATCTTAACAAAGGTTTTAGTTTTTTTTCACTTCATAAATTTCAGATTTTTAGAGCGTTGTAGAAATATAGAAAAACTACAAATATTTCATGATTCATATAAAAAATGGCATTTTGATTGCTAATAAATGGGCCCATAAATTTAAACAGAAGATTTATGTAAATGAATGAGTTTAATTCAATGTAAAAGTTTGCGCCTAACACAACAATTTGAGAACAAATGAGTTTCCATTACTTCTATTATAAAGACATTTCTAAAAGTATTCAGTTGATGAAAAGTCACAAACAAGGATTTCATGAATCTTCCAGGCATTTCACTAGACTCATTAAAACCAATGTGGGAAGCTAGCAAGAACTTTTATACAAATACTAATTTGTCAAACATTTGACTATCGCAAAACTGTTATGAAAAATGTCAAAAAATATCAAATATCAAATATTAGTAATGTGAAAATTAACACTTTGCTATGAAACCTAACGAATTGTCTTCAGGAGAGCCTATTTGACCTTTGATACATCTTTCCTTAAGTTGATGTAAAATGTTTTATTAAAATCTTTTATGCGGTTTCTTAATTTATATAACTATAGCTGCTCCTATGTATTAAAAACAGATGCACAAAATTGTTTTTTTCTGGAACAGATAAATCATGCATGATGACCAGATTTCTAAACTATGGCTGCCCAATCTATGTATTGAAATGAATATTTGTAAATACACTTATAGAATCCCTTATCCAGAAAGGTACGGGAAGACCATCTCTCATAGACTTTAGAATTAGAAATTATTGTAATTTTTCATTTTTGTCTGTAATAATAAAACAGTACCTTATACCTGATGGTAACTAAATTGCATGAATCCATATTAGGGCAAAATTATCCTACTGGATATATTTAAGGATTTTTTATCAGAATTAAGGTAAGGAAATCCAAATTTTAGAAAGATCCCTTATCCAGAAAACCCATGTGCATTGGTTAAGGACAATGTGTGGTGTAATTATCCACAATATTACAGTACAATTAATTAGATAAATAAAACCAAATGTCTGATTGGGTGTGGTGGCTTTGTGCAGAAGAGTTTGTCTGAAGTATGACCTCAGTCTATGGCCATTGATGGAATATTGCTGAGACAGAGACAAGAAAGTAAGAAATTTTGGGGGCCTTTCTTTTTTTTTTACAAAAAAATTATTGACTGTTCTCAGGGCATGAAATATTGATGCTATCACAAACAGTATTGTTAATGGATCTAGATCATACAATACAAGACTGAAGTAGCTTAATATCTTAAAAATAGCAAGGGAATGTTTACTATGGATGTTTACTATTGAATGTGCCTTTGAAAATTGTAAAACAAAAATCAGTCACGTTTCATACACCTTGGATATAGGGTGGAAGTCATTTTTTAACAACTGAAGCAAGCTGCAGCACTGCATTGTTGTAGGCTATGGTTGTCTTTACATATCTGGCCTACATGTGAAAGGATTGCCAAATAACTTGTCTTCACTTCACTTCACTTGTGAGATTCAGCTATTAAGACTACTTAACCCAGTGTATTAAAATTTCCATTTGACTGGATGCAGTATTGCAGATTTATTGTTAGAAAACAAAAACTGAATATCTAATTCTATATAATATCTAATTTTTTTGTGGCTTCCGTTTTGATGCCGAAAACCCAAAAAAGTTGCAGTAAAAAAAAACATGATTTTTTGCAATGTATTATGTCCTGAATATGTTCCAAGTCCGAATCTAAAAACAATCCATCTAAAACTTGCTGAATTCATGTACAAGTCAATGACAGGTGTCCCCTTAACCATTTGAAGATGTTTTAACCCTCACAAAATATTAGAGTTTTCGGGGTTTGACGCTGATTTTTTTATTTATCTGATTTTTTTTATTTAAAAAGATTTCAGATTTTGAGAAAATAACCCCTTAAAGTGTTATGTAAAATAAGGTGCATAGTTTGCTACACTTCTTATCACGTATACGGCTAGATTCAATTCCACTGACCCTTTTCAACGAAAATTTGATGAAATGCATTGAAGTCTATGGGTGACAAATTTTCAACAAATTTTGGACCATTAGAGTATATAGGCATCATTTTAGTGGCAAAACTTGGGGACAAATTTTGCCAATATTTATCAGGTGAAAACTCATGGAGTAGATTCAATTCAAGGAGAAAAAAACATTTCTCCTAATTTACGTAGTTCCAGTTTTTATTGTCCCATAGACTCAATAGAATTTTCACATGATAAACCATAAGATTAGTTTTTCTGAATTAAATTGCATCTCAAACTGAATCTCGTCCATGACTTTTCACATTATAAACCTTTTTCTCACTGAATTGAATCTGGCTCATAATGACCAATCAGCATTTTCTGGTCACCTATTTTTGCATGCGGGCCTTTTTATATTAAACTCCACCACTTGCACTCTGCACAAATTTCTCAAAAAGTTCACACAAAAAAAATATTGGACACATAGGGGCATATTTATTAACATTGAAGACCAACAAATTTCTCAGCCAGCTTATGAATCCAGTAGTGACTTATGCAAGTTATTGTTAACGTCTGCTTTTTCTTAATGTACATATGTATGTATACCAATGTTCTCAAAATGCACAAACACATTATTAGTATGCCTTATTGAAAATCATTGACTTCTCATTAACGTTTCAGATTTTATCAGATATATTAAACTTTTTGTATTTATATTTAAATAAAATGACAGAGATGTAAATGAGAGGGTGGGGAGGTTAATAATTACAAAAAGCTTAAATCACTAAGATACAGGAAAGCCCCAATAGTGCATTTGAAAATGTTAATACTCATACAACATATCTTATTTCTTTTTACTTACAGGAACCCTTAGGCAAATTCGATATTTCACATTAGCTCATCAAACCTCCTTCTAAATGCCGCAATACATTTTTAGCTCAAAGAAATGAATATATAATCAGATTTAATGAAGATATAGTAAATTATGTCTTTGAATCTATTGTATTCTGGTATTAAAGGCCTAGTTAACAAAAATATTAAATTCTAAGTATGTAGGAATGATAATATAACATTACAGAAGCACGAGCATAGAGAAGCCAGCACTTCACACATTTCTTTATATGTATAATACTGTATATATTATATTTTTAAGAACTTTAAATATTATAAATAAAAGAAGAGAAAGCTGAGCCATTTAATTTAGAGTATTTATGTTCGCCTGCTATTAAAGAAATAATTTCTACTTTACTATAAGTTGGTTTTATTATACATAAATGATGATAACTGTTGCTGCCAAATGTGTTAAAAACATTAAAATCCTTTTTTGATTTCCTGAATGCATGACCTGACTTTTTTTTTTAATTGCATTCTGTATTACATTTGCAAAAATACCATATTTTAAAACAGTGGGTGTCATTTATAAAGTTCCCACAGCACATATTTCTTCATAAATGGTTGTATTGCCCATGATCTGCCCTGCACAAAGATTATACATTTTCACGGATATTTTTAATACTTGACACTGCCATATTTGTTTTGTTTTTTAAAAAAAGATTATTAATTTGTCCTTAACTCCTTTATTGCTAAAGTTTACATTTAGGGGCAGATTTATCAAAGGTCGAAGTGAAAATTTGAATTTGAAAAAAAATTCTAATTTCGAGCTAATTTTTGTGTCGACTAGTCCAAATTCGATTAAAATTCGAAAAATAATTGAAAATTCGAATTTCAAAATTTATCATTTACTGTCTCTTTAAAAATTCAACTTCGGCCATTCACCATGTAAAACTTGCCAAATTACTATTTGGAGTCAATCGGTGAAAAAAGTTTTTTTTGGAGAAAAAACGTACAATTTGAATGCGCTATTACTTCGATTCGTACGATTCAAATTTGATCGTAAATTGACCTATTCAATCAAAAACTGACCTATTCGGCCAAAAAAAACCCTTTGATTTAATTTCGGTTGGTTTTTTTGAATTCGAATTTTGAATTTTCAAAGTTTTTTCTAATTTAAAATTATTCCCTTGACAAATCTGCCCCTTAGGGTGGTGCCCTAAATGATTAAATGTCAAAAGACATGAGGATCTGTATTTATTTATTCAAGTATAATCGTTGACTTCATAAAAGAAATCACAAATGTCTGGCATAAACATTAAATTCAGCAACTTGAAAGCTTTCTGTCATTCACATGGGCTTCCTTTGCAATCTTATAATGAAGAAAAAATACTCAGTTTGCCATTTTAAAATGGGATTATGGACGAAATAGGTGACATTAGAAAGTGCAATAATATGTCTATGTTTTGAGTTTGTGTGCTCTCTATGAACTCCTGCATGTTGCCTATTTTTCTAAATTTACCTTGTCAAGTCATATCCAATAAATATTAATATTAATATTGTTAATAAATATTAACTTTAAAAAAAATGCACAAATCACACCATTTGGAAAATGTTGATTTTATTTAGAAAATGAATGGACCAATGTAAACCATGAACTAGCTTGTTATCCATTGACCAGCATGTCACGTGTGTCCTTGGGTGGAACAGTCAACTACAAGAGGTCCTCTGCACTCAACCCATTATCAATATATTTAAGACAGAGACATTTTGTGCATACTGCTACTAAAAAATGCCTTACCCTTTAAACAACACAGGGATTGTTTGTCCATATATTGCAATATATTTAAGCTGGCCAACTACGTCAAAGTCATCCCATATCTGGCCAGTCCTACGCTTAATTTTCATCTGATTCATTAAGAATTCAATTGCTTAATTATACATTTTACAAAGGGACTAAGTTTTACCTGCAACTTACTAGCTGCTTTCAAAGTAAAACTCCCAAACTTGGCTGCCCTTTTATTAGACACCAGTGGGATCACCTGACTATAGCTGGGAGGGGTGGGAGCTACAACATGGAGCTGGGTGGAACAGCTCAGAGGATCCTGTTGTAATCATTTTAATGTCCAATACTCGTGCCCTTCAGTGGCAATCATATATCGTTTTGTGCTGCCCACACAGTGAATTTCCTGCAGATAAAATTTAATATAACAATATGGAGAGCTAGGTAAACAAAAACCAGTTGCCTTATGGGAAAATGAAATGCATACTTTAATGTTAACTTGAATTTGGCATGCATTGTGAATTTTTTTTCTTTAGTAGCGTTTTTGGTAAATATATTTCATTTACACATATTAATAAATAATTTAAATTATAAACTGGTTAGAATAAGATAGATTTGAAGTATATTGTCTGCCCACACCTGGGGCAGATTTATCAGCATTCAAATTCCGCTTTTTATGGGGGACAACTTTTTTGGAAGTTTGAATTCCCAAAACTTAATTTTTAAAAAATATTTATTAAGCACAAAACTTGAATGAAAAAAATGGCAAAATCGTAGTTAAATTAGCAAAATTCAAGAGTTTTGAACTTAAAAATGAAGGGTCTAATGTGTTTGTGCTGTGTTTGAGTTTTTTTTAATGTTTTTAAGCATTAAAATTCAGTTTCATCTTTTTTTTTCAAATTAGAAAAAACATAAAAACATAAAAATGTGAAATTTAATTTTCTGATAAATCTGCCCTCTCATCTGCAAATGAACTCAGTTTGTGTAGAATAGCATGTATGGATATAATGAACTTTACCCCATGGCTCTGACAAAAAAAAAAAAAACAATGAAGATCGATACCGCAATATATCAAGCCTTTCTGAAGCATGGACTTGCATTGTTAATCTGAGAAACCTGGTGCTTCGCAAGAAATTTATAAAGTATATATTGTACATTCACAGAATTGTGGTTCCTGTCTAAAATTAGTAACTGTGCTCTGTTTGAACTGTGACTAAGGTTTTGATTTATTCAAGTTTAAGATATTTAATTAGATGGTGTTTTGGATTCTAGAGTACAGTATTGCCTCTGCTTTTTTTTTGTGATTAAACTAATATATACAGTATATATAAGTACCTGCAAAATTTTAAGCTAACATTTCATCCAGCTAATTAAGAAAGCCATCATTTATTATAGATTGAAAATTCATTTTTGTATTCTGAATTATAAATTGATTCATTACTATACACTCCTTTTCTTTTTTCCTTTACTCTTTAGAAACCTTGTTTTACATTTATCAAAGGACAGTGAAGAAGATGCCAAGTGCCCTCGTGTCTGCCAAGTACCCACCAGTCCATCAGTAGAATGGCCCTTTCCACAGGAAGAGATTACTGGCTTGGATGCAGTGCCTTTCAGATTGATGATGCAGGACTGTACATCTGTTAAAACTTTGCTGCTTAAAATGAAGAGGATCCTGCAAGAGGTAATGACTTCATTACTTATGATTTCATTGTAAGTAGATTGACTTATAGAAATGTGTTTGTTTGTGTCTATATGATTATATACTGTATCTGGAAAATTGTTGGGAGAAATGTTAATGTAAATCTATCCAGATGTTAGATAATGATTACTATATACTGCTGTAGCAGTCATGATACATTATGCTCTAGAATGGCAGTTTACTTTATATTTAGAAAACTAACCTGAAAATTGATTACCCTGTCTAATGCATTAGCATAGAATCATACGTTTTATGAATTCTATTGGAAAATTATACTCTCTTTCTACCGTAGTACATTACTAATTCAGTAAGTTTCCCTTTCTTTAGGGAAAAATAGATGTGTTATAAAACATTGTACATTCCTGGAGAATTGTTTGTCATCTAGTACCTAAGCAATATACAAAGAGAAAGTTAAATATAATTTCAGCTTGTTTTTTGTCAAAGCCAAGTAAGCTTCAAACTAATACACAAAAAAGGTTAACAAATCAGTATGGCCGATTACCTCTACAGAACAAAAAAGGTCAATAAATTTTTGAAATGTTTGTTATTTACACCTTAATGTTTTAGCAAACTCTGATAAAGGCACAGCATCATATTTTGTTTAAATGTTAGGGCATATTTATAAAGCTCTTTAAGAATAAATATACCACACATCACCACATAATGCTGTATGGATTCCAGGTATCACCTTCTAAAAGTGACTTTATATATATTTTCAAATCTATATAAATAACAATAAATAACAGTGAATATATTCAATAAAATGCACACATTGATAAACAAATCAGTTAAGGCTCTGTATGTATCCTGGTGGTAGATTTCCACAAAGGCAACATATGGTAATATATGGTATAATGCAAACATTAATATACAGCTTGATAAATAAGCTGTTTAATTTACTCCTCCTTTACTCTGTTTTTATAGTGAGAAAATGGATAAAAGTATTAATAATTAAGCATGTGATTAATGTGTATTATTCCTTAAACTGCTGTAAGGTAGCAGTCATATAGTACAGGCACTGTGATAAAATAAATTAACCCAGTATGTTAAATCAGGTGTAGAAGTTCACAAGCAATTTGATAATGCTCGAAAATGATAATGCTATGCATTTCTGCAGAATTTGGTTTGTGAAATTAATGTATTTTTAGAAAATGTCATAGCAGTGCTGACATTTTTTTCCCATACAAGAGAGATTAAAAGGCCCATTTATTAAGCCTCATATTTTTCTGGTTTGGGGAAAATTCTAAATACTGTATTAGAGAAAAAAACTCTTTTCCAGATTTATTATACTCCAAAGCTACTAAAAATGTAAATCTGAAAATACCCCACCAAAAGTTAATGGCAGATTCTCTCTAATAATTAGAACATAATTGTTGAGAGTTTCAGGCTGGTCTTCATTTAATAATTCAAAAAAAAAAAGATTATTATTCAATGATCTAATAAGTTTGAGTTTTTCGGGCTTCAATTCGAAAAAGTCACATGATTCGAATTGTCCAAATTTTTCCCATCAAAAAAGGCTGCACTTTGCATGTTGTATTTTGCAGTTTAGGAATTGCCATGTCTATGGGTTGAGTTTTTTTAGCAGCCCTCCAGTTTGCAATTTCAGCATCTATCTGGTTTGATTTTAATAATAGACTGGAATATGAATAGGAGAGGGCTAAATATAAAAATGGGTAATAAAAAGTAGTATTAAAAAATAGCCATAACAATTATATTTTAGCCTCACAGAGCATTTGTTTTTACATGTCAGTGTCAATAACCCCCATTTGAGAGAGAGAGCTCTCAACCACTTTCACCATAGAACAATGGCAAGAAATATGGGAAAATGCCAGGAGAAGTGTTACTTGTGTAAGGCAGAAAGAAAGTGTTTACAAGGCTATCTTTCATTGGTACTATACCCCGGTGAAATTAAGTAAAATGTACCCAACCACCTCAGCTATGTGCTGGAGGGACTGTGGACAAGAGGGCTCTCTCTTTCCATATTATGTGGTTCTGTCCAAAACTGTCCGAATTTTGGAAAGCTGTTGGGGTTCTGGTGACAAAACTCTTTTTTATGAAATTCCAATACATGCTTCTAATGCAATACTAAGCCTACCCCATGTGGACATCTCCCCCCCAGGACAGAAACTCCTGAATTTCATATACACAGCAGCCAGACTGTCTATTACTTCCAATTGGAAATCGCCTCGTGCCCCAACAATAGCCGAAACAATTTCACGTATTAGTGATATGAAATTAATGGAAGTAATGACAGCCAAGCATCACGGATCCTTACCTAAGCATGATACAGTTTGGTCAAAATGGGATTATTATGTGTCTCAGACACGTGTACAGGAATAGGGGGAATAATGTTTGTAGATACATTGACTCCTGCATAGTACCTTATTCTTACTCAATGTTTTCCAACCATTTCTGTACCACTGTACGTTTATTCTGGCATCCATGTAAGCTCCTACTTCCTTTCTTTACCAACTGAGAACTCTGTGACAACGATAACCATGACCTTTCTTCCTGTTATATCTGTATCGTGTGATTTTATCATGCTTGGAAACTTAAATGCTAAAACCAAATAAAATTTAAGTTACAAAAAAAATAACCCCCATTTGAAAACTGGAAAGAATCATAAAAAGAAGGAAAAAAAAAAAAAAACTGCAATAAAGATTTTTTCGTAGCCTTAAGGTATGAGGATCCAAATTATGGAAAGATCATTTATCCGGAAACCCCCAGGTCCCAAGTATTCTGGATTACAGCTCCCATACTTAATACATACAAATATGATTAGATGGAATTGTCATTCTTGTTACATATTAACAATATTTTTTTACCGTAATCTAACACTTTATATATGTGAATGACTCGTAGAGAGCAATGATAAAAAATACCTTTTTCACGTTCCTGTTATAAAACATTCTGTAAATCTGGACTATTGGCCATTTTAATAGTGATGGGCGGATTGCGCAAATTCGCTGCAAATTCCCGTGATTTGCGAAACTGCCACGAAAATTCGACGGCGTCAAAAAAATGACAGTTTTCGCGCGGGCATCAAAAAAATGGACGCTGGTGTAAAAAAAACGGACGCCGGTGTCAAAATCGACGTTTTGCAAATTTTTCACCGTTTTGCAAATTTCGCTGGAAATTCACAAACTTTTTGGCGAACCGAAACGCCCCAAATTCGCCCATCACTACACGTTAAGTTAACCCTAGATATGTGGTATGCACACAGGTGAAACATTTTTTGAAAAAAACCCTACGACCTGTCCCCCAGTAAATCTATGTTCACAATTTATTTTCTGCTTTCTGACAGGCTGTTAACATAGCAATGGTTTATGAGAGCAGAGCAGACTGCTTTAGTACAAATGCGTTGTCAGTAGAGCTGCTGGTTGTTTTACTGATAGAAGTGGAAACAGTGTTGCTAAAAGTAGAGCATTAAAGGGTTCATCATTTATCACAGTCATGAACAGGATATCGTTGAAAAAGATAACAGGAACATGGAATTTATTTTATTCTCAAGCTTCAATCTGTGCCAAAATAATATAAGAATGCAGCATAGCTGTAGTGCTGTCTCCTTGCAGTAACCTAATCATCTTCTGTAACAGCAAATCTTTAGACAGTGTATTTTGTATAAACAAGTCTGCCAGGTTTAGACATTGTCTAAATATCTGTTTATCAGTTTATACCTTATATATTTCTGTCAGACACATACCAGCCAGAAAGTAATTACTTCCCTGCACTTGTAAATATTCGACATGTTTGGCTTCAAGCAAAATTCCTTTTTTACTTTTATTAAAGGTGAAACACTGCATTGTGCTTTTTTTTCTTTGGCTTTGCTGTCATGCTTTACAGATTGCTCTTTTGGCACATTGTGGCTACTTGTCAGATGAATCTGTTGAATCTGTTGTTTACATAAAATACGACGTTCATAAATACAAATTCCAGACAATGGCATTGTTAATCCTCAATTTTGCACAGATTGGGTTCTGGGATTGACTGACTAAATCACCAGGTTGTTGCATTGTGCCGCTTATCATTCCTACATAACTGGCACCAAATCTGCCTTACAGAGCTCATAGGATGATTTTAGCCCCCTAAAGTTGCTTCTGTACTTTGCCTGTGGGGTGGGGGGGGGGTTTGGCAGTCAGAGTCATTTAATCATTGCATTAATTTATTTGAAAGTTATGCTCTTAACAGTTTTAAACAGTGTAATGCATTCCTTCTGTTTTCAACAGTGGTAACTATTAGTATTTTTTTGTTTATATATTTTAATGTTGTATTTTTGGCATTAAAATATATATTTCACTGGTGCAGGGCATATGAGGTATCATTTTTCAGTGTTGGGGCTCCTAGGAAAGACTCCCCGATTATAATGAATAACTTGGGCAGCCACATGAAACACATGAGAATCACTTCAACTTTTTCCAGTAATATTGATAAGTTGATGTAGAAATGCAAACTTCATTTCTGACCAAGGCCAGTAGTGTTTGCTGGGCACACAGGGGATAGTGGATACCAGCTATTGCAGTCAGAAGGTCAACAGTGATGTCCTTAGAGGTTATTTGCTATTGCATCCCTGTTTTTCCTACAGCCACTTTACGACTAGTAATGGGCGAATAGATTTGGCAGGAGTGGATTTCCGGTGAATCTCCAAGTTTAGCCGCCAGTGAATACATTTGTGAAATTGAAATTGACGCGCTTCAAAATAATTTTGATGCCCATTGACTTCAATGCGTTCAATGCAAATTTCGCAGGGACTTTGCAAATGTTTCAGCAAACCGAAACTGGACACATTCGCCCATCACTATTTACGACTTTATGTTTAGCATGCTGTGTAATGGAATGTACATATCTTAGAATGAGAACCCTCTTTTTACATGTACTTTCACTCCCAAACCTCTCCAACATTTTCAAAGAATAACAGCTGAACACGTCTGTTAGATCAGGCCAGTTATAAGATTTCCTTTGTCTAATGTATTACCCTCAGTAATGGTATTTTTTAACCAATATCATTCCAATTAAGCTTCTGGGCTTTCTCACCTTACACAAAGTACTCTGATTATTGATCATTTTTTGATCATTATTGATCATCTTAATCATTTTGACTGTGACTTGCTTATGAAATTGTTTCAAATTGGCATGGATGCCAAGCTTGTATGAGACCAGTTTATTGGCAAAGCCCATAAAGTTGCTCACTACTTACATAATGTTATAACTAGGGGGGCTTTTTAAGTAGAGAATATATACCATGAAAATCTGCTGTCTACAGCACTGTGCACTTTATAAACACACCCATAAATTACACCCTTTTTACCAAAACACACCCCAGACATACCAGTATAATTACTACAGGAAATGGATAACAAGCACCACAGAACAGCCAGTATTTGATTAAAGAAATGCTTAATGAACACCCCATTAACTACAGACATTCTATTAAAATGAATGATTGAATGTATTCTCTCACCTAAACTTGCACAAGCAGAATACCAATAGTACAGTTCTTCTTTCTGCCTCCCTCTGTCTGGCTCATATAAAAAATCCAAGATGGCCATGCATTCCATGGTGGAATGCACAGCCATCCTGGATTTTTCTGCAGAAGCAGGGAGCTAAGAAGAACCTGGAACAAGCAGGGCAATGTAGGACATTTGAACAGTGATCTGGGATAAGGGGCTATGAGCTGTTAGATTCCAGATATGCACATGCCCACTTTTGCCCCTCTTTGCTGACACCCATGAAAATTGGCTGCACTTATAGCCAGGCATAGTTTCAGGCATTAATTGAAATCTACAGGTTGCCTACTACTGTCTACTACTATAGATACCTCTTTGTAACCTTTTACAAGATACTGTATGTGTAATGACCAAAATGTCTATGTTTTAATTAAGCACTGTTAATAATGTTGTAACAGCTTTTACTAGTGGTAAGCCAGAATAGCCAAATAATGTATTGTATTTATTTTCCTATTTTACTGTATGCCACAATCAATGATTACCTGCAGACATCTAACAGAACAGAGGTAGTGAAAGAATAGAAGACAAGTAACACACCAGAATCACATACAAATATTATATATGAGTGACAGATGTATATTGTGGCTTCTGAATGTTATGGAACCTCGTCAAAAACGGGCGCCGGCGTCAAAAACGAGACGCCGGTGCCGTTTCGCGAATTTTTCGCCGTTTCGCGAAATTCACGAATTTTTCGGCGAAGCGAAACAGCGCAAATTCACCCATCACTAGATGTCAGTAGAAATACTTTGTGCTTTGAGCATAAAATTACATTAATGCTTTTTAGTTAGTAAATATTAAAAAAACATGAACCACATTCTATTTTGTTGCATTACCATACCTTGTACAGTAATGGGTCTTAATATTTTAACTGACAATATATTTATTTATTAAATTCAAATCAAATATCTTAATCATCTGTAATGGTATAATTGAATGTTTTTTAAGAAAGAGCAAGAGTTAATAATTAACCACTGTAGAAATATTATATATGCAAAAAAACCAAAACATCTCAATATCACTTCTGAAAATCACTTCTGAAAATGTTGAACAGATTGATTCACGGGAAAGATTTCAAATGAGACAGCAATTTTAAACTGATGTTCCTTAAACAACAAAAGAGATGAAGAAAAAAAAAAGACAAAAGAGATCCTCTTAGTTCTACCATTTGTAAGCCTAGTACTGACTAATAGCTAACTCCATCTGCTAAACATCTTGAACAAATGGCATGATATGGCTGCTGAAGACAGTGTTTTACTTTTCTTATAAAAATTCAACAGTTTGAACACTTGGGGGCACATTTACTATGGGTCGAATATCGAGGGTTAATTCGAATATCGAAGTAGAAAGATTTACCGCATTTCGTTCGATCGAAGGAAAAATCATTCGATGGAACGATTAAATCCTTCGAATCGAACGGTTTTAATCCATCGATCGAACGATTTTCCTTCAATTGGAAATTACTTAGAAAGCCTATAGGCTAACATTGGTGCTCAGTAGGTTTTAGCTGGCGAATTAGCTGATCAAAGTTTTTTTTTAAAGAGACAGTACTTTGACTATCGAATGGTCAAATAGTCGAACAATTTTTATTTTGAATCGTTCGATTCGAAGTCGTAGTCGAAGGTCAAAGTAGCCAAAAAAAATTCGAAGTATTTTTCATTCTAATTCGAGCTAATCTACATAGTGTTATTAATGTACAGTAGATGCAGGTAGTTTACTTGTATGATTTATAGTTTTTTTTTTTTTTTTTTTACCAAAAAAACTACAGAGGGGTAACAAACTTATTTACTGAACTTTCTCTGGTGGAACTGTGATTTGTAGGCTAAAAATATTAATACGTTAAATCCATAACACTGGCAGGCTATGGAAAACCACATTACTGTTATGTGTTGTGAAAGCAGAGCAAACATTCCTGGGGCAGTTGACAGTGGTTTTGCGGTGCAGTAAAGAATGCCATAGTTGTTAGACAATACCACCCCAATGTTTGCTTTTGTTTGTCAGCAAAGTCCTTGAGTTCATGTCAGAGGTGGCCTAGCAACATATCAGTGGGCAACAGAGGTGGCGCTGTTTAAAGTGACAAAGTCGGAGTGGAGAGTGGGACGAGTGGTGTCAGGGGTGGGTAATGTAATATCAGGGGGTGCTATGTTTTGTCATTTTAAATAAGGTCCCTTCCAAGGAAGTAAATCTGGTGTCAGGCTATTCATGTTTTAGTGCAACTTCACACAAAGCAAGTTTTATGAATTATTGTTTTTAACTGGCTCTAGCTAGGCCCTGCAGTAGAATATCTACACCTTATTATACATGATAAAAGGCTTTTAAAATGTCTCAGAAATATGGCCATTGACTATTTATTATTTTTAAATTAGGAACTAATAATAGTCATTGGTATTACTGAAGAAGGTCCAGTGCAAATGGCAAATGTAGAAGAAAATATGTACAGTAAAATTGTAGTCTCGGGTCATGTACAGAGGGTCATGTGATGGTGCAGTGCTGCTAAACAGATGTTCACTGGGACAAGATATAACCATTATATTGCAAGCTCATCTAATCACAGAACACTTTCTAATTTGCATGCCAAACACAGTCAGAAGCTTTATTTTCCATTGTTATTCATGGTGTTTATCTGTAAAAATACAAGTGTTATAATCACAATGTAGTATATTGTTAGAGCAACTTCTCCACGGTGAAACCTTGTCGATACTTACCACAGCACAATGGAATACTCAGCATCTTATCTTTACATTATGCAGTGTAGTGGAATGCAGTATGTGTGTCTTTCTACAATTTCAGTTTAAGTTGATCTATCAGAAGATATTAAGAAATGTGCAAAGTATTCCAAAAATCACTAGCAGATCTCTTTATCTTCTTTTTCGTCTGCATGAGCCTCCGAGTTCAGAGAAAATGAATTTAAGAAGCTTTGAGAAATGTATATAATTCAATGGATAAATGTTTCCTCTTGCTATTAGCAAGCTTGTTTTTTTTTTTCAAAAGTGACGCAACCCCCAATCTAGAAATGTTAGCCGCAACTTGCACCCAGTATGCAAAAACATGTATGTTCAGTTGCATTTGTGTTGAAGTGAATGCAACTGGTGCTTGGCTACAATTATTCTAGAAATTCTGGAGGGGGGTTAATCTGGAAATTGTACTTTTCCACACTGCGCTACATCATAAATGACCCTGACCCTGTAAAAGACAATTATTTTGCTTACTACAAAAAGGCAATTAAAAGCATTATCTGTTAAGGAGAGATCTTGCATTGCTGGCAGTTCTTCCACATCTTACTGTCCTGAAAACTGCAATCACTGTTATAGGCTTGTAAGTATTCATAACCCAATGGATAACAAAAAATAAAAGAACCTTATAGGGCCTTACATGACAATTGTTCTTTTTTTTAATAAGAACCAAGAAACTTTCTAGATTCGTAATCTGCCTTCCACCAGATTTTGTGTAAATCCCTCCAGTTGTAAAATACTTGTTTATCTACCTCTGTTAATCCATACAGCAGGGAGTATGAAAGGCTCATTTTGTTAACATTCAGTCTGCAGCCTCCATTTCATAGAAGAAAGCCTGAAATAAGTCTTGCTATGAAATAAATGTAAAAATGTGCATCTGGTTAAAAAAAAAACAAATGCCTATATTTAACATATATCTTACATATCAAAATGTATTGTAGATTAAAGTAGGCCTAAAAAGAAAAAGTCACTTATGGAAATCTAGATCAATGGCTTAACATGTAGGGGGTTATTTATTAAACTCTGAATGCAAAAATCACAAAAACATTTGATTTTTTTTGTATAAAATAGGACTTTTAAAACATCATTTTGGAATTTATTATTACCCGAGGATGGAAAAAGTCTGAATCAGAAAATACGGCATCTTAGACCTGTCACTGGGAGAAATCCCAATGATTTTTTGATGTGCACTGTGTTTCGTGCCATACCCTGAAGATTTCGGAGTTTTCAGGAAAAAAAGCATACAAAATCTCAGTTTTCTGGTGGAAAATCTGAAAAAAAACCTTTGGTCACAGTTTGTGCTACCTTTCATAGAAATGTCCTTTGCAAAGGATAATAGAAACAAAGATATAAGAGAGTCGCCATATACTCAAAACAATTCTGCAAACTAGTTGCTCACATTCATACAACAGCGAACTGGAGACAATTGCAATTCCAGGTTGCAAACATTGATAACAAAGGTGAGCAATGGAATTTATCATTGATAAACCTCTGGATAGAATGAAAGGGAGCTGGAGTGGTTTCCATGAGCCCAACAACTGGAGTGCCTGAAATCTAGAACTAATAATGCAACCTGAGGTTTAAAAGTATAAAACACATCTGAACACAAACTTTTCCTCTACCTTCTCTTTCATCGTTCTTCCTTTCTTCTCTCTCCGCCCTCCCTCTCCCATACACTGCAATTGGAATGTCTTTGTGAATGTATCAGGACTAATGATGAGTGAAATTTTTCACCAAGTTTCGATGCGAAAATGACGCCCGTAGATTCTAATGGATGACAAAATTAGTTGTGTATCAAAAATTTGACGCATAATTTGTTGCACGTCAAAAAAAATCTTGTCATCCATAGACTTCAATGCATATTGGCAAATTTTTTCAGTTTTGCGAAATTTCGGTGAAGCGAAACAGGTCAGATTCTCCCATCACTAATTAAGACATAGCTATCATATGGCAGTTGGGAAAGTTTACAGGTACAACTACCGAGCTTCTATGGACTATTTGCCAGGACATTGATTTATATTTCGATACATGGATCCTGATACAATGTGATAATTTTGCCCCACAGACATTTCTTCATTTAAGGGGTTAATTATCAAAATCCGAATGTTACTCATATTTTAAATAAAAAAAGTCTGACCAAACTAGAATCCATGATTTACACTTATTAATCATTAAAAACGACGAAAAATTGGATCGGGGAAAAAAACTCAACTTTTTTGAATTGTCACACAAAAAATCCATATTTTACGGATTTGAAACCCGAAAAGCAAGAATTTTTCATGAAATCGTGGAAAAGCCCAAAATGTACAAATTATTGTTAGAACCCCAGCATGGACCATAATATCTTCAAAATGCAAACAGGACCTCTGCCATTGACTTCTACAGGACATCAACAGGTTGAAGATGAGTATTTTTGAATTCAGACTTTCGGCATACTCAAGGTTTAATAATTCTCAAAAAATGGATTTTATAGAAAAAAAAACTCACATTTTTTGAGTTTTTAGCATTTGGACTTTAACAAATAACCCCCTAAATGTATTATTCTTCTCAAAAATCAATAAATATTATACATTTTATTTTAAAAAAAGGGGGAGATACCAGGGTCATTTCATTGCCCCAAATTTCAACTATATCATGTTCTCCAAAAGATTACTCCAGACCAAACTGGTCCAGATGATTTATTGTATATATTGTAGCATAAGCTTGCTTTCCGCATTTCATGCTGTAGGTAGAACTTAACTCAGTTCACCCCCTCTACCCCATTTCCTTTGCAGCAGCCAAGTTCAAATGCCCCATTTTCTGCCTTCAATGTCTTTGGAACCTTAGAAAAAAATTAGAGCAAAGTGAAAAGCCCAGAGCATTAAATGTGTTTTCATGGGTAGATTTTTTTGACTTTGCAGTTGCTTATGTTAGGTTTAGTTCCGGCAGATTCTTACCAACAAATTAAATCTCTGCACATAACATAATGAAAATGTATTTTTCATTACATTCAACTTCCAAACACTTTTAAAAGGAAAGAATTTTTTATCCTCTTTCAATGCACTGTGGTGCTTTTATTGTAGTTTATTCTCTATACATGGAGCATTGCATCAAAATAAATTTTAGTTTTTTGCTTCAGAATAATAACGCAGCGGGTTATTTGTGTGATAATTTACTTCAGTGTTTATAGAGAAATAATTGCCTTTATATTTCGTTTTTTCCTTAACAAAACTATACATTTCGTTTTCTCATTACACAACCAATACAGTAAATTGCAGGAACAATGAATTGAACAGGACTTTGTAACCATGTGAAAGAAAAAGTTAGGCAGTTACAATTTTCTTTTGTCTGGTGTTCAGTGCCAAAGAGCACAGTGTTCTACAGAAACAATATTTGTTTCTGCAATAATGCCCCAAAAACCTTTAGACCAGACATTTAAATACAATCCCTGAAAATCCATGTGAATAGATTTCAGCCAGTCATGTGAAAACATGTACTTATGTCAAAATGCTCTCTTTGCACTTTCATCTAGTTGCACTCAGCACTGCTTCCTTCCTACCTTTTATTTATTCAGAGGAACCCTGAAGCTACCAGCACCTCCTGACCAAATATTTGCTCCAGGATTCCCGTTGTGAAATTTGCCGCAGCTTAGTTGCACCAAAAGAATAGGGTGAATATATTACTCTCATTACACTGCACAAATAGCACAACACAGTTACATCACCCCTTTGCGCTTCACTGCATTTGCAGTTGTTAATGAGCCCTACAGTCTTAAAGGGCAACTAAAATCCTGAGAAGAATTGGTGTATGGGTTTATCCAATGGCATAACTATAGAGGAGGCAGACCCTGCAGTCGCAGGGGGACCCAGGGAACAGGGCGGCCCGGGCTGTGGGATCTGCTTCCTCTATAGATAATAAACCCTCCTCCTCCCCAGCACTCTTACCTGCGGTGAGGAAGGGGGATGCAAGTCGAGTGGAAGTGGGCAGAGTCGAGGCGGGGAGTGGGTGGGGCAGGAGAAGGGTGGGTGGTAGGATGGGGATTTGAGTGCCCTGAGCCCCTCTGAAGAATTAATTGCAGTGAGGACTAGGGGGGCTTAGTTACACCTTGTTATAAAGGTACTGTGCAATGCTGGAGGTACAGTACCATGAAATACTTCCTCTTCACAGGCTGCTGATCCCCAATTAAGGGATAGTTCTGCTCTGTCTGATCCAAAGTAATAGACCCTATGTCACCTCCCATCTCACTCTACTGCACTCAGACTGGGTAGAGGGGGATTACACAGTGCAGAGAATGCAGTTGCAATAATATTTTATAGAGGGCCCAAGATTTTGACTTTGTTTTCTTATGCTAGGTAAGTATATGCACCCTAACATACATGCACGTTTGTGGATAAAAATATGTGCATTATTGAGTGCTTGCCAAAAACATGTGATATTGGGGATCACTGACTCACATTTGGAATCACTGGCTCCTTTACCAGCATTGGGTAAATTGAATCCAGATCAGTGACCTATAGCAACCAGTAATTGTCATTTTTCATTCAGCTGCAGGTAGGCCAATGAAAACATTTTACCATTGGTTGTCATAGGTTACAGATTTGCCAGTTATTAACAACTCAGTGCTACCGTATGCAAAAATGCCATCACTTGGGTGGGTGTGACGCTCCTCTCCTCTTCAGCGGCACAGGCAAAATGGTGCCCATGACCCACATGCGTCGCATTATGGCATAATGGCATCATCGTGCCACGCTTTGGCACCAAATTGAAATTTAAAGGACACCCAAGGTGCCTCAATATAGGTTATACTCCTGAGTGTTAAAGGGTGTGCTAAAATCATCTATTGACTGATTCTGGGATTCGGACCTACACCTATGCTGTTTGCTACCTGCCCTTGACTCTTTGCCTGGATTTTAACTTTGAGACTGTTTAACCCCTTTTGTACCGCAAACTGGACTTTTGTCTGCTAATCTGCACTGCATCTTCCTCCTGGTCCTGACTCCAATCTTCAAGTGCTGCAAGGCCCTGACAGGGGAATGGGAAGAATAATGGGAAGAATAAATTATTATTATTATTTATGTGAATGACTGGACTTAAAGGAACAGCTATACCAATAGGGCATTTGCAAGCATACTGTCATAATGTTATTGACTCAACTTTAAGAAAACTTCAAGACTAAAGTGAAAAACAAATACAGCTACTGAAGACACTCATAACAAAAGAATATTAATGAGAAATCAGTTGTGCGCTTTTGCAGTACTTTAAAATGTTCATTTTGGTACATTGTCTTTTGTAGAAATTCATTTATGCCCATTGTTACTCAATGATAAGTTTGGGCTTTAAAATATAGTACCACAGCAGATGTTTATTCCCTCAACTGCAAAGTAAAATAATATAGCATAAATAAGTAATATTATTGAAGAATTGCAATTAATATACACAAAAGAGCCTGACGTATAGCATTTTGAAAAAGAATTGTACTGCAGTTTAGAATCATACTGCTGATTGTATTCGCAGATTTGTAAACAAGATGGGTTACATATAGGTTTTGGCAGAAGCTCAGATGCAAATTATATATTCTGATTGGCATACTGAATAATGTGTAGATTTCCAAAACATTGCAGGTGTTTTAGTACCGGTATTCTTTTTTTACAGTAGTATGGAATGCTAAATTGTTATTCTTACAAAATAAATATGCTATTTTAATATCACTTCATCTGTTTAGTAGTTGGACATTTAAAGGAAAGCAAAAGTGCTTGCCACAGACAAAGGAACCAAAAATGGTTCATTCAAAAATATTCTTTTAATAATTTTTTCTTGAACTAAAAGACTAATAAGCGTACTGCTTGCTAAAGATGCTTTTAGATTTGACATTGTTTTCATAACTGTACAATGCCAAACTCTGGGCTCTTTTCGTGACTTTGCGTTTTTTCGCCGCTTTGTGACTTTGGCTGCTTGCATTTCTGCTGTTCGGGACTTCAGGAGAGGCAGCACTGCGATGACGATGGGCCTTCAGGCCCTGTCCTGGTACAGCAGTACCCCCTGTGCCCCCCTGCTTCAGAAGGAGAACTAGATCACTAGAAGGAATTATCTACTCAGATGGAGGACCAGCTTCTTCCAACCATAGTTACAGACCTTGCCTACCAGCGAGGGCCTCCAGAGGGCCTTCAGAGTAGATGAACATTTAAACTTGCACAATTGCTTTTCATTCCAAGCAAGTTAATGCTTGCTGGACTCAAAAGGAAAATATATGTTTTATACATATTGTACATTGGAATTGACTTACAGTCTCTCAACCACTGGATCTTTCTCAACCTGCTGAGAAATATCCACAGTGGTCATATGTGAAAGACTTGGCCTATACTTGGAGCGAATGCATACAATCCATTAGACTCCAATGCATCCCGGAATATATATTCTTAATTGTGGTATGGTATGTAAGTGATATTTTTTGTAGTTCATTTTTGTGACTATTGCCCATTCAAACGGTACAGATTCTAAAAGAAAATGCATTAAATAGATACAGATCTGATTCATTAGAATCATGTACGCAGTTTATATTTATGCAGTTAGCCTAATAATGCATTGACATTGACCAATATTTTTATACACTGCTTTTGCTGGTTTGAAATTATTACAATCTCAGTGTTTTCTTGACAAATCTGAATTGAGAAAAGTGTACAAAATGATTCTCTAAAGCCTGTATTGATATAAATAATTCCTTGGAGTGCACAATAATAAGAAATAAATCTCATGTATGCTGGTTTGTTTTTTTTTCAGAGAGATGCAAGTGAAAACATAAATAGTTGCTTAGGTGACAATAACCTTTAAGTACCTGCTGCCACAGGCATGAACAGTGAATGTATGTGCATTTAATCTAGTGATACACATCTGTTTCCTGCAATAGTTTACTATTCTGTGTGCATTATACTCGGAAAACATGTTCACATGCATCTGTTAAGACTCAAGACAATTAAATAATATATTTATAGTTCAGATTATACAAGAACAACATCCAAGTTGCACTTAATCAAAAGAGTGATGTTTTTAAGTAAACATTATCTCAATGATCTAGACACTATCATGTTTGACAGTTCTAGTATAGATTATTGATAGCATAAATAGAGAGTAGCCTTAGATACATTCTGTATAAGTAAGTTCATTAAAACTTACACTTGTTTTAGCTTATAGATTTTAGGAGTTCAGTTTGCCCAGTGTGTTCTTCAAACAACTGCCACCTAGCTGTGTGAGCTTGTTCACATTCTGTCTAAATATCAATAATAATACCGTCTCCAGAAACACCACCTGAGTGATGTTTTTACAGCAGCAATAATATATTCCGTATCCACTACTGTATACGTTGCCCTTGCAGGCATTGTTTGCCCAGTCTTTAACCAAGTGCCACCTAGCTGTGTGAGCTTTTTCACATTCCGTGTCCAGAAACATCACCTGAGTGACGTAGTGTGATTTCTGCCCTTTACAGCACAAAACGCAGCGCTGTGTCAACAATGTATTTTTCAGAAACATTTTTGCCCTTGATCCCCCTCTGGCATGCCACTGTCCAGGTCGTTGCACCCTTTAAACAACTTTAAAATCATTTTTCTGGCCAGAAATGTCTTTTCTAGCTTTTAAAATTCGCCTTCCCATTGAAGTCTATGGGGTTCGCGACGTTCGCGAACCGTTCGCATTTTTGTCCGGAAGTTCGCGAACATGTTCGCGAACATTTTTTCCGACGTTCGCTACATCCCTATTGATTAATTTATGTGCTTTTAGCTTCAGTATTACCGAGGCTAAACTACATTTTTTACATCATCTCGTACCCCAGTGGAGCTTACAGTTTATTGCCCTTATTACATTCTCACAACTAAGATCAATTTCATCAGAAATCAACTGCCTTTAGAGGAAACTTCAAACGATTTTGGAAGACTGAAGCAACACATTGGTTTTACCACCAGCAATTCACATGATTGTCTATGGGAATGCTTTTACAGGAGATAAAGAGCCTGCAGAAGCAGATATTTATTGATGGCAATTAATCTCCTGATGTGCCATTGCCCTCAGGAATGTGAATTGGGAAAATGTTTTTAGATCAGATGAGACCAAGATACTGTAGATGTTCTTGTGCAAAAGTTAAAGCGACACATTCAGTACAAATCTAACACTGCTCACCTGTCATACAGTGAAGTAGTTGGAAGTAACTTTATGCTAGTGGGTTTTTTTCATCATAGACTGAAGAAAGATTAGCTGTTGTAAATGTCAGGCAAATGTGGCAAGAGAACATGTTGTGATCAGTAAAATACCTGAAACCTGGGTTAGATTTTATCTTTTATCCTTAAGCAATAAATGACTCTAAACACAAGGCCAAGCAAAATTGCAGTTGCTCAAGTATAAAAAGCTGAATATACTAGTCTACATCCAAGCAATGGTTTTAATCTAACTGAGAATCTGTAGTTAACCTAGTGCAGTTTAATTTGGAAGAATGGAGAAAATCACTCTATTCACTATTACTAAAGGCTGTTGAATATTTGTGTCCATTTGAAAAGCTTTGACTATTTGAATGTTTCCAAATGTTTGTCATTCTCTAAATGACAAGATATTTTTAATTTCTATAATTTTAATTATTCAAGGTTTTATAACGTGGACTTTATACATAAGTATCATTACAACAATCCTAATTATTATTATTATTATTATTATCATCATTGGATTTTTTTTTTTATCAGAACACATTCTGAAATTGCAGAAACTTAGAAAACCTTTCTATTTGCAACAACTATAGGGCTCATGAACTGGATGCATTTCCATTAAACCATATAAGCTAATAAGAGATTAAATTTCATTGCTCTACCTGCAGTAAACTGACTGCTGGTTGGTTACCATAGGTTACCGTGCTAGGGCAAAACTGACCCATAAAATCAATATTTTACTTGTGCTTCACTATGGCGTTTGGTTTTGTTTTACAGCAGCAGGACATTTCACATTTCTTCTTAAACACATCTGCTATCATTTTTCATAATTTGAATATTTTACTCGAATATGAAAATAACCCATAACCCTTGGCAAGATTTTAATTTTCAAGTTCTTAAAAGTAAGACATTTTGTATCAATAATCACAAATAACAAGACATTGTCAGTTGTTTGGCCTCCGTTTGTTCTTCTTTCATACAATATAGCAGTGTGCTTTTAGCTTTGATCTGAGATTTGAACTCTTATAGTGGAACGTGAGTAATAGAATAAGGTAGTTATAATAAGGCACTCTTTTTTCAAGCAGACATTTTAAAAGTTCCAAATGGAAACTCAGGTATAAAAATATTTTGTAAGATAGATCAGTGCTTTTTAACCTTATAAATGGAATTTGATATTGGCTTCTTTATAAGGGGGTTATAAATCTATACATTTGCACCTAACAAAGAAAGTTATTTCCTTCCCTTTAAAACACTGTACAGGTATGGTATCCACTATCCATAAAAACCTCATTGTCCAGAAAGCTCTGAATCACAGAAAGGCTGTCTCCCATAGAATCTATGTTATCCAAGTAATCCAATTTTTAAAAAATGATTTCCTTTTCCTCTGTAATAATTAAACACTAACTTGTACTTGATCCAAGCTAAGATATAATTAATCCTTATTGGAAGAAAAACTAGACTATTGGGTTTATTTCATGTTTACATTATCTAGCAGACTTAAGGTATGAAGACCCAAATTAGACAAAGATCCATTATCCAGAAAACCCCAGGTCCCGAGCATTCTGGATAACAAGTCCCATACCTGTACTTTACATATGCTTAATTGTTTTTCTATTTCGATTACCTGTTACTTTGACTCGTATCATTAAAAAAGTCTGCATCCCTTATCCATAAACCCATTTTCCATAATTGAACTGCGGCATGGACATCTCCAATAGTGATCATATTAATAATCATAAGCATATCATAATCATATCATAATCATATTAATCAGTTTTTTTTTAAATTATTTTCTATTTTATTTGTAATAATTAAACACTACCTTGTACTAGATGGTAACTGCATGAATCCATATTGGTGGCAAAATAATCCTCTTGGATTTACTTTTATCTACTATTATTTTTAGCAGACTGAGGGTATGGAAATACAAATTATGAAAATATCCATTATTCATAAAACCCCAGTTCGAAGCATTCTGGATAATAGGCCCTATACCTGTAGATATTTTTACTTGGATTTGTGTTTTATTATATTTTAATCCTTCACTTTTAAATATTGTTGACACTCTTGTCCATTATCTTGAACCCATTGAGCTTGGGTTGCAAATCTGAACTCAAATCCATTAAAAGAGTAAACAATATCCTAAGGTGAACCCTATTTAACACATTTTGCATGATAGATACTTTCTCTATTGTTTACTAAGGCGTTATTTGATATTTATAAAGAACTATTAGATGTGGCACTATTAACCTTGTTGCAGAATTACATTTTGTTTACAGTGACCTCCTTCGGCTTCATGGGAACGACATTAATATGTCCATAGCATATCAACATTCAGACACATCTAAAGAATCTATTTTCCCTTAACAAAAAGTAATTTTAAAGCAGTGCAATTCCTTTAAAAGATTTCCCCAAATTCATTTGTAGCTGTCATTTTCTATGTGTTTGTTTGGTTCAGGTTAGATCACCCTATTAGGAAGGGTCAGTTGTATGACCTTTAATTCTAGTTATTTTCTTATTCTATGTTTACAGTGATGATCATCTCACCAGCAATGGTGCAGTACTCTTTTCATCTGTATAGTGGTTTTTGGCCTTAAATATCACATTGATATCCATTATTTGTTGCAGGAGTAGTAGACAACTTTTAGTTTTCACCCTGTGTTTTCCAGATTATAAATTGTCTTTAATCTAGAAATGGTAGTATTTTCATGTTGGTGCGCAATTCACACAGTGACTTCTTAATATACATCAATTCAAGCAGTCAACACATATTAATACAACCAGTGACATGTGAATAACATGCTATTAAAGGGATCAGAAGCCTTTAGAATTCCTGCTCATCCAGCATGGGAAGCTGGGCATGGGACAGCAGCTAAAGTGCCATTGTTACCTTTGGCTAAATAACTATAACTATCATAGCAGTGAAAAGATTTTTTAACTAGCATGACAGATGTATACTGCCAGTTTTTATTTATACTTAAAAGTTCACAACTCCACTTTTTCCACTTTTTATGCCTGCACACAAAACTGTTATTTTCATGTAACAGTACCTTTTTACCTTTGAACTGTGGCATAGTTCTTGTTCATGTTCTGCACTCTGGTATGGATTCCTGTTCCAAACAAAGATGAGGTTTGGGATCAAAGAATGGGCCTTTCAGTAACAAACGTGTGTTTCTTGTTCTGTAAATAGACAGAACATTCCAGCAGTGCATTGTGTAATAGTAATCGGCACCTTACCATTTTATTGAATTCAAAGGGAACTTTCTTTTGACTGGATGCACTGTGCATCTTTTCTGTATCGGAGGAGGTCAGAAAGCACTTAATATTGTTGCGTCTCCTAAAGAGAGGTCAGCAGCGAACAGTTTTAGTGTAAGGAGACCCACCAATCCTTTGGCAATCCTTTTGAACCATCAACTCCACCCATAATTAGAAATTCTATTATATAACTCAGTAAGTGTATCTGTATTAAAGGTAACCTGTCACCCAGACATAAGATGTATAATAAAAGTTCTTTTCAAGGCAGTTTATTTACACACAAGGGTGACTATTTCAGGATGCAAAACAAATTAGGGATGCACCGAATCCACTATTTTGGATTCGGCCGAACCCCGAATCCTTCTTTAAAGATTCGGCCTAATACCGAACTGAATCCGAACCCTAATTTGCATATGCAAATTAAGGGTGGGAAGGGGACAAATGTTTTACTTCCTTGCTTAAAAAAAGTCACGCAATTTCCCTCCACACCCCTAATTTGCATATGCAAATTAGGATTTGGATTTGGTTCGGCCGGGCAGAAGGATTTGGCCGAATCCTGCTGAAAAAGGCAGAATCCCGAACCAAATCCTGGACTTGGTGCATCCCTAAAACAAATCATAAAAATAAATCCTGTCCACTGGACTCTACCTTCACACGGGAAGAGTTCCCTTACTAAACTGGGCCCCTTGTGGACTACCTGTAAGCAAACACATAAGTTGGGTCACCCCTGTACTCACATTTCTTCTGGGGGAATTGCTCAGCCTCCTGGCTTTCCTCAGTCAGACAGACTCTGTCATTTGCTGTCACCTCTCTCTGCACCGTACAGTGGCAAGTGGCACCCCCAGCCCCTCTGGGAGTTCCTCACACAGGCAGTATCGTTCCTGCTCAGTGCCCTGCTCTAAGAGAAATTCCTAACAGGCTCACTAGAACTAAATACCTTTCCACAGGACAGCCTGTGGAAGGTGAGTGCCAATCCGTGAGCTGGATTGAGTGCCAAGCCTGGATTGGAGTACCTGGCTTGCCTGTTCTTTCCAGAATACTCCAGCTTCCAGGACCTGGCCAACAAAGCCTTTAAACAGAGAACATATTCTCTGTCTATTAACACCCATCCTGGTGCCTACCTCTCCCACTATGGAGATCTTAAAGGGAAGACACACCTTTTTATATATTCCAACAGGATACCAGCACTCTTGTAAAAAGCAACTAATGTGCCTGGGTGCAGAATTAACAATTGTTCCACAAAATTAGAATACTGGTAAGCAAACACATCAAGAAATGGAAGAAACACAATCAACCTCATCAGCAGTGAAATCCACGATTACTATGTATCTGAAACGTATCATAAGTGAAACAGAACTGTAACAAAAATATAACTGTGTAACACTTCACTTCCTATTATTATGACTTCTATCTTTGATTCGGTAAACAAAGGAATGAGCAATGCTAATTTAACCCTGCTGGCGCCAAAGTGTTTAACCTTTTTATTTTTATCCAGAACACTTTGCGCTGAAGCAGCATTTTTGATCTATCCCCTCCCCTCCTTGGAGGTGGTGTATGATCAATCGCAATATAGCGTAGTGTGGGTAATCTGAATCAAAGATAGAAGTTATAATACTAGGAAGTGAAGTGAAGTGTTACCCTGTTATATGTCATAGGATGCCTCTTACATTTCTGTTACATTTCTGTTACAGTTCTGTTTCACTTATGATATGTTTCTGATACATATCGTTTAGTGGTATGCTGAACATATTGAAGTATTTTTTTAAATAAGTGCCTATTGCAAGACACTGAGTTCAAGCACCCCTATTTTTGAAAAAAAATTTTGGTTGATTTTTTCGGTTAAGCATTTTTTCTACTAAGTACTCCTAAGATCTCCAAGCCTTACAATGGAAGACTACTTTGATTGAGCATTTCTATCTAACGACTATGCTGAAACCTGGCACATTACTGAAGCAGACGCAGATCGTGTTGTATGGCATCAGACAAATACGGAAATATCCTGTAAATTGAGTGAGACAGACATATCGGCTGAATGGGAGAGATTGAAACGACGGGAAATAGATCTGTATCTCCATGGCATGTTTTTGTCTGACTATTACAGACTAAGAAGGGTTCTATGAGGATTTTGCATCCAAAATATACCTACCATAGGTAGATCGAATCCGGAGTTTTGTAAGAAGTGGATAGGTGTTCTGAATAAATGTTCCCTCGACTTAATGATCTTGTTGATTGAAGAGGTATTGAGAGATATAGTTAAGACTCACAAAACCCTTGTGTCACATGAGACGGAACACAAAGTGCTGTTCAGTGGGGAAACAGTTAACGCTGCTGGTGAAAGCACGCGCGTCAGTAGACTCATACAAACAGGAGCTTCAAGAAGGAGAAGCTACGTCGGGTTAATGAGGATTACTCTAATTGCTGGGTCTACAGATGGCTAAGTGGGGAGCATGATCAATCTCAACGACAGGGACGCTACAAACGGGCCCGAGGTACAAATTGAGAAAACCCCTAAACACCATTGACAACAGCTCTGGTGACTCCAATGGAGATAAGCAGCCTATGGAGGCATGCGGTAACAATGTGGGAACAATTGAGACATCGCTGACAAGAGAACAGATCCCTGTATCTTCCCCCCTCGCTGCTTCTTCTACTTCTTTTTTGGATGAATGACAGCCGCTACACGGCAAACCGCCGATTGGCCGTGGCCGCACAAGAAGTACCTAACACGGAGGGGGCAGAAGAGGAAAGGGCCACAGAATGTAGATGTGCCTATCTTCAACCTGTCCCATCATATGCTTTCTGCAGCAGAGGTGAGCTTATTACGTAAGGGCTTGTGTTTTGTTCCTACATGCCAATTTAATTCTCTAAACTGGGATGTTGATTTTTTTAAATTGTGCAGGGGGCTCTGCTTGAAGGATCTCTTTAAAAATTCACAGGAGGTTTCATCTGATGTGCCCAACCTGTGACTTAAGAGTATGTTTACCCCTCCACTTATACATCCAACTATTATACTTTTTAAACAAGCGGTTGAGCGTGATGTAAAAAAGAAGGTCATCACATTGTGCTTTTAAATTATTCTGATTATAGAGATGAGATCATGGGCCAATTACAGGGCAAGGATTTCTACAGATGTTTACCAAAGGATCCAGTAATACAATTTATATCCCAGGTTGACAAAGTGATTGATAAAGCTTTTGATGATCAAATTATTAATCTTACCTTGAGAGACTATTTGAAACAGGATTATCCCATTTGTCCAATTCTCTATGCTTTACCGAAGGTGCACAAAAATATCTTAAAACCACCTGAACGCCCTATAGTATCGAGCAGGGGTTCTTTATTACACCCCAAATGTATTTATCTGGATACTATTTTAGAGCTAGTGGTACAAAACACCCCTACTTACCTAAGGGACACCCCACACTTGCTCGAGTGTTTAAAATCTCTTGTGATTCGTAAGGGACAGAGATGTTGGTTGGCCAGTCTGGATGTGGTCAGCCTATACACATGGCAGTGAAATGTTTACTCGAGGAGTTTAAACTTTAGGGGGACCCCAATACTATTCATACTGGAACTTTTAAGACTGTCTTTAACTATGAACTATTTTCAGTTTCAGTCAGATTTTTTTCTACAGGTTGCGGGGACGGCAATGCGGCTGCCATGGCACCCTCATATGCTAACCTATTTATGTACCAGTTTCAGCAACATTTCATTATGCCAAATTATGGAAATATTATACTCTTCCATGGGAAGGTAAATTATTTAAATGCTTTGGGGGGCCCAGTAGAATTCACTTATGAATTACACTTAGAGCGGATACATTTTCTAGATGTAGAATTATGGAAACAGAATGATCATATTGAGTACACATTGTTTTGCAAAAAGACTGGTAAAAATGTCCTCCTCTACTACAACAGCTGTCATCCCGGGCCTATGGAAAAATCATTGCCTTTCATACATTCTGTCGAGCATTACGGAACAATTCAAATTCGACATTGGAAGAGCAACAGGTAAAGGAGATGTGGACTAGATTTAGAGAATGAGGGTATCCTGCTACAGTGTTACAGCAAGCACTAGAAACAGATAGAAGCCGGGCGATGGCCCCATGGCCACAAGGGGTGAAGCACTTCCATTTTATTTACAGTACCAAGTTCTCTACATGCTCCAATATAGTAAAAAAGGTCATTAGGAACCACTGGAGCATAATTCAAGCAGATGATAGTTTGAATAGGATAATTCCTCTTAACTTCTCTTAGTGAAGAGTGACCCTGTGAGGTGCACCAGACGAGACAGGAAACCTGGTTACGGAATGATATGCCTGGTTGTTTTAAGTGTCCTAGCTGCACCACCTGTAGATTTATGACACGTGGAAACAGTTTTTTACATCCCCAGACTGGCAGACGATTTTTAATCAAACATCATATTACATGCACAACCACCCATGTTATCTACATGATTACCTGCCCCTGTGGGTTATCATATGTGGGTAAAACCGAACAAACATTGCGGTTATGCATGGACGGGCACCAGTCCGGCCATACAAATAAACCAGTAGCTAATCATTTTTTTACAGTAGGCCATAGATTACTCACACTACGCTATATTGTGATTGATCATATACCACCTCCAAGGAGGGGAGGGGATAGATCAAAAATGCTGCTTCAGCGCAAAGTGTTCTGGATAAAAAGGTTAAACACTTGGCGTCGGCAAATGAGCATTGCTCCTTCCTTTGTTTTCTGAATCAAAGATAGAATTCATAATAATTGGAAGTGAAGTGTTACCCTGTTAGATGTCATAGGATGCCTGTTACATTTCTGTTTCACTTATGATACGTTTCTGATACATAGTAGTCGTGGATATCACTGCTGATGAGGTTGATTGTGTTTCTCCATTTTTTGATGTGGTTCAGGTGGTGCCTTGTTTGACCTCACCAGTGGGGTGGAACTTCTCATCACATGTCCTATAGGGCTGCACTGGATTGGGTGAGTGCTGTTGGTTTTACTTATTTATTTGCATGATGTTTTAATGGGTATTATTAAATAAAATTTATATTTTTTACTCCTGTAAATGTTCCCAGTGTGAACCTTATTTCTTGGATTTTTGTATGCAGCAGTTGGATGGTAGCACCGGGGTCAGATGTTTATCGTTTAGTGGTGTGCTGAACATATTGGACTATATTTATATTTCCTTGCTTGAAAATGCACTCACGGACTAGGCGGATAAAAAATGCTCACTATTATTGCATGCTCATTACATCTACGGGTTTTGATCCCACATGGATCGTCATCAGGATGTGATGATTTCGTACAATATCTCAATAGGTTATCCACACCCATCAAATTCACCCTCACCTATAATAGGGAACAGAATGATTTTTTAGATGTGAGGATATTTCGATCAGAGTCTACGGTGGACACTACCATTTATCGAAAGCAAACAGTTTGTAATACTATTCTTCATGCATGCAGCATTCACCCTCTCTCCATTCATAAATAAATTCCATATTCACAATTTTTACGAGTTTTTCAAAATAACACAGTTAAGTTAAAAGCAAACAACAAGCTTGGGAAATGTTGTACAGATTTCAGAAGAATAAGTTATAAACATGAACATCTTGAGAAAGAACTTTACAGGGCATTGAAATCTATAGTAAAACCCAAGACATATGAGGATAGGTGGAAGGAAGGCCAAGTAGTGTTTGCCTCAGATTACACGCCCCGTAGTACACAAATGAGTAGAGCAATTAAAAGGAACTAGCCTGTAATACAAATGGATACAGATTTACCATTTACAAAAACACGTCCACAAATAAGTGCATACAGAAGGGGTAGGAGTCTGAAGAGTTTACTGGTAAAGACTGATCTGGATACATACAACCAGTAGAGCTCAGATGCGTTGGCTTCCCGGTGTTAAGAAAGGCTGTTACCAATGCTCTGGATTCCGTACATGTGGATTTTTGGTTACAGGACAGACATTGGCACACCCACAGAGTGGTAAAATGTTCATGATTGGACTGTGTATCAGACCATGTAATATAATTTATAGTGTGTTACAGTGGCCTTTATTACATCAAAAATTGCTTGACCTCCTTCAGATTAAGAATGAATAACCATAGAGCTACTATACATGCATCTTTTATTATGGGGAGAGCAGACACTCCATTAGGTGGACACTGTGTTGCATGTTAATTGACCATAATTCCCCAATGCATGGGTGGTGAAAGGGTTAGTGCCCTTTTACAAAGAGAAGCAAGGTAGATTTTATATCTAGTTTGGGATTGTTAGAAATTGTAAAAACGTATATGTTGGGATATATATGCCTGTACATGGCTATGTAACTCCAAGGCAACCTATCTGATTTTGTGAGAAGGAGGTTAGGTTCAAAGTATACAATGGGAATATGGATATCATTGATAGTCCCAAAGGATGTTTATCATTTCCTCTTCTACCTTTACTGCAGATTAAGACATTTTACCACAGTAGGAATCCTTGATAAGTTTTATAGTGTTGTGAATATTTGTTGTTTTAAATTTTTAGTGATTTGTGAAGAAATTAATCACTTTGAATATAGAACAAATGTCCGCATATGAACCAATACACACTATAACAAGCTGTAGGTTGTTACACTAAAAAAATGTGAAGTTAGAATATGTGGAGAATATAACCCCTAAGGGTCTTTATGATTAAGCAAAAATGAAAATATAGATGTTTATTGATGCCAGAAATAGACTTTTTAGTTACGAATAAATTGTTCCTCATATGGAAGGGTAGAATGTTGAAGTGGCCTGACTGGTTAACTTACATCACAGGGAAACATAGGATTCACTGATTATATAGTAAGAGTAGTTTATTTTATTTTCGTATAGAAGTTCTCTATCCAGGTACAAATACTATGTTCCAGGCCAACATTCCTTAATTTTACCATTAATCTGTTGTGTGGCACTGAATTAAATGCTTTAGCAAAGTCTAAGTACTGTAGATTACATCCACTGCCATCACAGAATCGAGCTCCCTGCTCACCTTCTCATAAAAAGAAATTAAGTTAGTCTGGCAAGATCTATTACGCATAAAACCATGCTGACACAAACAACTCATAGTGTTATGATTTGCTATGAAGAACATATCTTATACTTTATTAACCCTTCAAAAAGATTTCCTACCACTGATGTCAGACTAACTGGCCTATAGTTTTGAGGCTGAGATCCCTTTTTGAATGGGGGCTCTACATTAGCAATTCGCCAGTCTCTCAGCACCATGCCAGACCTCAATGAATCTTAAAAAATTAAGTAAAGAGGTTTGGCAATTACAGAGCTAAGCTCGCCAAGTACCCTGGGAGGAATACCATTCGGCCCCAGACATTTGTTAATCTTAACATGTTCTCATCTCTTTTGAATTTCCTCATGTGTGAACCATGCATCATTAGTTGTATTACTAGAATTAGGACTATTATGAAGGAAACCTTAATTCCTTATTTGTGTAGAGGGATGAAAAATAACAGTTAGCAGAATATCAGCTTTTTTTCTGTTCTCATCAACCAGCTGACCCCCTCTGATATTAAGAGTTCCCCCCCTTCCTGTTTAATTTTTTTTTACTATTTACATTTTAAACGATAATTTTGGATTCTTTTTATTGCTTGCTGCAATACCCTTTTCCATATCGATTTTAGCTTGTCTGATAGCGTTTCTGCATGATTTATTGAACTCTTTGTACCATATAAATGTTTTGGCTGTTCCAGCTAACTTGAAAGCCTTAAAAGCACATCTTTTCTTACCCACCTCAACACCTACACTTCTATTGAATAAAAAAGGTTTTGCTTTGCAACAATGTTCCTTACTTACAAGGGGAACATACAGACATGTATATGTATTAAACAACATTTTAAAACTTCCCATTTTTGTTCCGTGTTTAACCATGTGAAAAGCATTTCCCACTTAATTTGTTGTAGAGATGCCCTTATACTGTCAAAGTTTGCACGTCTAAAATTTAGTGTTTTAATTATTCCCTTATAGAATTTCCTCTGCAATAGAATCTCAAAGGAGACCATGTTAGGATCACTCTTCCCAAAATGGTGAGATGAGTTCAGCACTATTAGTTATAACAAGATCCAAAAGATAATTATTCTTAGTAGGTTCTTGAACGAGCTGGAATAATGGAATGGTTACGGAAGAGTTAAAAGCAAAAACAATTTAACATGGCATAGTTATAGTCTTTTTTTTTGTAGAGCTACTGCTCTCAGCAGCAGTTAGTGCTAAACTTTAAAGTGCCTGGCATAGTTCCTTTCTGTGGATTTTTCATTTGCTCATAAATATTATTAGGTATCCAAGTATATGATTCTAAGTTTTTGCTATTACTATTTTATTAGTATGATTTAAATTTCCTGGACTAGATTCCCATCACAAAGATCTATTGTATTCTTTGTTGGATTTTTAGAAACAAAGATTTGTCTATGTTATGAAAATGTTTCTCTCTCAAAAGAGAGCCTAGGGACAAACCATTATACAATTATGTTTAATTGTATTTCCTGATGCAGTGTGCAGGGTATATTCAGGAATGTGGTACACTGCACTAGGTGAAACACAGTCAAGTATAAACGTCTAAATTTCTAAGTAGAAAACATTTATTTTACTTAGACCAGCAGCTGTGTGCAGAATAGACATCTTATCAGAAATATACATTTTTATACCCAGAAGACCTCTTTTTAGGTTAACCAAAGCTGTGGCTAACTGGGCAGCTTGAAGGCTGCTGTTGAGACTATTCAAACATCTAGTTTTGTGGTTGAATGTTTTGAGACCATTTGGATGAACTTTGGACTACCGTATTTAGGGACCATTGTAAAATCTGATTTGGTGTATATAAGGCAGCCATTTGAAAATAGAGGCTATGGTTAAATGTTTATGATTAGATATATATTTAAATCCTATTGAGATATATTAGGCAGAAAATGTATTCTGCTATAGATTGCATGGACAGCAAGGCCTGTGTATTCAGGCTGGAGATCATATATTTACAGGCTTATTCATGTGATTGAATAACTCTCCTAAAATGAGTATGACCAGAGAACATAAGTGGTTGAACTAAGAAAGCATCTTTTTGTTGGGTGACCTGACTTTTGGAAAAATTACCTTTGTCACAGAGGCCATGGTTACATGACTTCCTCAATGCCTATATTGTTACAAGCATCTGCACTATAAATATTAAAAGGTTGTGCATGATGTTCAGATGTGTTTACCATCACATACCTTAGAGTTCAATTACAGATTCCTGCAGCACCCCCAGGAGTTATTTCTAAAGTTCTGATCATGGCTAGTCGAGTGCATTATTAGCTAAACATATCAGAAATAAAGGAGCATTAACTTGATACTTTGCCACCTTGGGAAAGTACTATAGAAGCTTAAAACGTTGTAATCATGTCATTGGATAGAGGGCTTTATTTCAAATCTGCGTAAGCTGCTGTAAGCTTTCACTAAATTAAGTTGTCCATGATTCCAATATCTGCTGTAGCTAGCAACCTTGAGGTGCTTACTACTCAGTTGCAGGACAAACTCAGTTGTTGTGATGAATGGCTTACAGCCTATCACTGTGATATTATGGGGGCAATCTCCATTAGACCCACATTGAATTTATTTCATTGTAAAATTAGTTGCAAAAACAGTTTAACAGTGAAATGTTTTCTAAAAAGAATGTAAAGAACTGTTTCTGAGTTAAAACCGGAAAAAACAAAACCTGCAGGAATATGTTTTATAAATATATATTTATTTTTTAATATGAAGTATTGAGTGTAATAAGCCACTGTGGCTTACATAGTTATATGATTTATTTTCTTTTTAGATTAAAAAAAAGGGAGAGAGAGAGAGGAAACAGCCTTAAGCAACATAACAAAAACATCAAAATCAGCACCATGTAATTAAGAGGAATGCTAATATTTTAAATTTTAGGTTTAAAGCTTTTTATGTTTACAGGTTAAGGTTCCTGCAAATGAAATCACAATACTAAACAAGGCCCAAGATTTTTAATATGCTGGCATGGCAAAATGTTCTCTTTGCAAAATATTTCCACGTCAAGTTCTAATTAGTCATAATTAGTGTTGTGTGTTATGACTTTTTTTTGTTAATAAGTATATACTGTATCCAGAAAAAAAACATAATTTGTTTACAACAGCAGTGGAGTATTTTCCTTTTCTTTGTTAAGCTCTCATCTCAATTACTCTAATCTACTGTTGTGGACTAATAGCTCAAAATTGTGCAGGAACAAAGGATTTCTGATATAGTGGCTCTTCAACATGTGTAAGGAAAAAATAAAAGCGTGGAAACCCCTGCATGTTTATTGAGTTGTAACATTTCGGGGCACGCCCCTTCTTTAGACATATACACTGATGAGTGAAGAATTTAAAGTCAAAACAATTAACATAGCAGTCGCCAGCAGTCGCCAGCGTCCACTTCGCCCCCAGCGGAACACTTCGCCAGACGAAGATTCGCTCAGACAAGTTAAAGTTTGCCTTGTTAGGATGTCTTTATGTTAACTGTTGGTGCATATACTTACACATTACACTTTAAAAACATGTCCATGGAACCTTAATAATGACAATAGAGTAATTTTTATGCCCTACACATGTGCCCACTGTAAAATTAATGTTCCATTATGTTAGCAAATATATGGGGAAAACTGGTTACCCAAAAAAGTTTGTTAGGTCTTTTGCAGGCAAACAGGCTGAAAAAAGGAAAAGACACCAGTGTTTTTTGGACTTTAATGCATTTTTGGCTCAAAGAATATAATGTCAGTAACAGAAGATTAAGGAAATTCTAGCTACTTTAATGCACTTCTCCTGGTCTGAGGTGGCGAAGGCAAATCTGGTGAAAGTGGTAACATTCAGTAAAATCCATATTTTAGTGAATTTGCAAAGTAGCGTCCGTTCACCAGAGCGAAAAGTGATAGAGTGCAAATGACCACTAGAGCCGGTCTCTTTCGCTAGCAAATTGGCACCTGCACCCGTTAGTAAATTGCCAATTTCCCTGTGGGTGGCAACACTGGCGAAAAGTCACTAGTGTTAGCCACTTCGCCCTTTAGTAAATCTGCCCCATGGAACTTTAGTTTACCCTGTAATGTTTAAATTTTCATATCTGCAACATAAAGGGAAAGATTAACATATTATCCATTTTATAAATAACAGGCAAGGTTAAAGGGGAACTCCAGCTTCCAAACCAAAATTTTATAAGGAGGCCCACAAAACACAGAAATGAACATCGTTTAGTAAATGGATGTCTAAGTTTCACATGTGGGGTTAGCCAAAGTAACCAGTCAGATTTTACATATGTTTTCTGACTTCTCATAATTGCCAACTGAGTGTTGTAGGTACCAGAACTGGCACATGATTTACATCAGATTCCTCTCTATGCTGCTATTTATATGAATAAATACTTTTTCATTGGCCTGAATTAGCACCAGAAACTGATTTTGATATAGTTGCAAAAAAAATGGTTGCACTATTATCAACTCGTGCATTCCATCATCATCATCATCTAAATGATCAGTGATATATTGGACTCCAAACTCTAGGTAACTTTAGAAGTAAATGAGTTATGCATTCCAGATTTGGATGAAGAAGAATGTGAGGAAGCACTGGAAGTCCCTTGATTTAGTATCCTTTGATGTTAGGTGCAGATTCTCTCAAATGCTTATTTTGCATCAAGCATACATCACCACTGTTATTATGTATATACAGTAGCTTTCATATTGTCCTACAGTTGTTCCACTTTGAAATGAGGTCTGTAGAGTGCTTACTATAGTAACTGCAAGTCAGGTTTCTCCAAAAAATATGGTATGTCGAAAACACTCCTCTATCTCTGTTTGTCCCCCAAACACCAGATGTGCTTCAAAACCAAAAGCTTTTTAAAGTTACACGTGGGGAATTACACATGTCAAACATGTGACTTTTACTAGCTGAGGAATTTCATGTTCAGCTTGGAGGATTTTCATACCAGGAATATTTACCTTGTAGTCTATAAAGGGGTTCAGGTAATCAAAGTGCATTTTACCCTAATTTTATCCTCAATCTTTAACTTGAAGCAGACAATCTGCAACATGTTTGCTTTAGTTTGATCCAGTAATAAAAGGAAACACCTAATTAATGCTAGGGGATAATCTTACCTGTTTTATGAAATAACCCATTTAATATTTTAGTGTAATTTTTCTTCATTCTTTTAAGTTCTGTGGCATTCAGACAATGTTATATTAATTACAGATGCAGCCACTTTGGTTTATCTGTTTGACACAGAATAACTAAACACAGATATCCCATTTATCTCATTTAACACAGAAAACTGTGTCACAACATCCCACCTAATCAAAGCATTCACCATTGTGAACAATGGTGCTTTGGTATGCTAATGAAAAGGTTAAATGCATTAAATGAGTTAAGATGACTTTAGATAACACAGTTTATTCAATTAACCCTGAGTCATGACGCATTTAACTCACAAATCCAAGTGGCTTCATCTGTATCTACCTACCCTTAAATTCCAGACAGTCTGAGCATGCCAGAGTGTATAAATAGTGTGATAATAATAATGGATGATGGCCAATATATTCAATGATTGCGCATCAATGTGACTTGAAGAGAAGACAATGTGACCCTCAATTACTGTATCAAGCTACAACTGTAGCAAAGTAAAACAGCCATTTGAGATTTATATCTAGGCCATGAGGTTCTTCCAGCAAGCACCATGGACCAATTCTCTTCCTGCTTCTTCAGTATTCTGCACACGTGCAGTAGAGCAAAAAGCCAAACTTTAACGAAAAAGCCAGATATCTCATTCTACTGCACATGAGTCTGCCCTGGAAGGTTTGAATACCAAAAAAGCAGAAAGAGGATCTCCGTGGTGCTCACTGGAAGAACACTGGGCTAGTGCAGTTTTCTGCTGAATGGGAGCACCAGTCCGGGGGTCAGGTAAGTAAATATAATCACTTGCCTAACTTTTGGCACTCCCAAGTGTAAATTGCCTTTCCTTTTCCTTTAAGAAAAGTTCAATTTTAATTATTAAGAGGTAAGATTGTGTTTTTTGTATGAATAGCACAGGGGCTTTTTAGCACAATAGCAGGATGGAATTACATATAACGTATGTCTGAATATTTGAAATAGTGTCATCATTATATTATTTGCATAATTTTATAACAAGCATTTGCAGAAGTACTGCATGCACAGCTACATAAGAAGAGGTCAATATATTCTAGCTATAAAGGCCTGCTAACCTGTTCTTTAGTTACGAACCATTCCAGGGAGACTCAGAGCAAATTTGTTTATTTTACAAGACTTTTACAGTTCTGAAAATAAACTATGATAAAATCAATGTTGACCTCACGTTTGGGTTTAATGGGACATGGTTTGCTGCACATAGTGCAGTATATCAAAAAACAAGCAACATGCCATTTTGACTTTTCAGTGTACAAGTTAACCCTTGGTTTTTAGATCTATAAAAGTCATACTATGAAAACAGTATCTGATTGTGTTTTTTGCAACAATGCTTAGGGTTTAGACATATCTTGCATTAATATAACATTGCATTATTTTGTGTGTGCATATACTGTACAATATTAAAGATTACTATCAGCTTCCTCCTTAACCCAAAAAGAGAATATCATACAGTATAATATATTTACTGCATGTTTTAAAAAGGCAGTATAGCAATAGTGAGGAGCGAATTTTTTCACCACATTTCGCCATGAAAATTATACCCATAGACTAATGGGTGAAAAAATTAGTCTCTTCTCAAAAATTTGTCATGCAATTTGTTGCCCATAGATTCTAATGCATTTCACCAAATTTTTGCAATTTGCCAAATTTTGATCAGATTCACCCATCACTAGTGGCCAATTATAGTTGGTAATATAGGTAATATAGACTGAAAATAAATAGGAATTCAGTTTCTGTTATGTCAGCTGCACCAAGAGATAGACATTATTATTAATGTTCTTTATTTATATAGCATGGAAATATTCCACAGTACTTTACAGAAAAGATACGTTATTCACATCAGTCCCTGCCCCAGTAGAACTTACAAACCAAGGTCTTTGTTGCATGGTTTGGAGCTGTTGCCCACTGTATCTGGAATGAAACAAGAGTGTCCTGTTGATCCAGAAATTGAGAAACATGCAAACATACAAACTTTTTGCGGGTAGTGACTTGGTTAGAAATTAACCTAAGACCCCAAAACTTCAAGACATCAATTCTAACCAGAGAGGTACAGATGAATGAGAAAATATTGATTTGAGTGATTTTTTTCCTCAGGCCTAATGAAAGCCCTATCACATTCTCAACAACACACACCCAGGAGACACATCCCAGTATGTTTTTGAAGTGTGACATTACAACTGAAAATTATGTTTGCAAAGTTCACCCCATATCAAGCCTTCATTAAGTTAATTTGACAGTCTGTTGCAGATGAGAGCAAATTCTTTTATTGCAGCAATACATTTTTTTTCTATAATGGTCAATAAACATGTACATTTAAGTAAACCTGAAAATCTTCGGTAAAACTGAAAATCTTCTGCCATGCAGATTGACATATTAAAAAAAAAAGCTTTTCAATCTTTTGGTGAGAAAAAAAAATCAAACTTTTGGAAACTTCTGACACATATCTGTGATGCCTGGGATGTGCTTCAATCCTCACCTCTTAATTTAAACTAGATAACTCTCTCTGAGGAGACTGGCATGGTAAGGAAGGGTGACACAAAATTCATGTAGTGACAACTGATAATTCTCACTGGATTGAAATGAGTCAAACACTAACAGCACTAGTATAGAAAATGATATTTTTAACTTGTTCTTACTTAAAAGGGACATTTTTAAGCATTATTAAAGATGCTTCAAATATAGTTAAAGAAAAAAGAATGCTTGATCTGGAAAATAATTCCAACTGATAATTCTAAAAAGTAAGAAACAAAAAAGAAAATTTCAGCATTCTGGAATCTATTCTATACATTTTATAACTTTATTTCCAACTGACGCCTTGAGATGCAGAACACTGAAAAGTAATGTAAGATGTAATGGTTATTAATGGTTATTCTTTCCATAATGTTATACCTTGTAAAAGCTTATTACACCATAGAATACATTTACATCCCCTGATTTTAGGTTTTCGCTCATTTTACAACATTTTTTTTGTGGTCCAACCAATATAGAATGCATAATGAATTTCCCTGATTTTATATTTTACATACATAATTTACATAATTTTTTTCTGGTCACTTGAAAAGTATAAAATGGGGGATTTACTGTATCCTAAAACAACAAGGAATATTATATATATATTATAAGGGTTATTATTAAATATACAGATATGGTAAACAGAACTGCCTTTGCAACAGTTATGTTTTAAATGAAGTTTCTCAATAAAAAATGCATTTCCAGTTTTTTTGTTATACTTTTAGCTATGTATGCTATCAAAATGACATATAAAGATTAATTCTGCACTCCAAAATTAGTAAATGACAAAATTCTTTATTATAGCATAATTTAAATTATACAAACCCATTGGGACGGGTGCAATATCCTCTGTTGAGTGCAATAATATTGTAATTCTTGGAAAAAAAACCCCTCTGCATTGTGGGAGAAAAAACATGATGCTTGAATTGCGATTGAAACTGCATTTTGCTCACAGCACTTGTGGTTGTGAATGACCCTTTATGAGTTATTTATCAAAATCCAATTTTTCTGATTTTTTTAAACAAAAAAAGTCTGCCCAAACTAGAATCCACTATTTGACCTTATTTATTATTAAAAAGCTTGATTTAATCGGTTCAGGTAAAAACACAATAAAATCAAGCGAAAACCCAAATCGTATGTTTTTTTCCCAAATTGCTTAATTTTTTTTAGGGCTTTTTCCCAAAAAGCCTGGATTTTTTGGATTTTGGGCTAATTCCAGCACAGACCATAGAAACTTTGTTGTTAAGTGCCATTGACTTAAACATAACCTTGTCAGGTCTGAGATGGCAGATGGCGGGCTTTAATAAATATCTAAAAATTTGAGTTTTGCCCCAAAAAGCCTGACCGGAGTTTAATAATTAACCCCCTTGATGTCAATGAGAGGAGCTATTGACCAGTGCTCTTGGACCAACTGTGTGATAGCTGAATTGAACAACATTTCTATTTACCACATAGCTGAGGAGTTGAGATAACTAATCGGTCAGACTATGTACAGTGTGTTTTCTTTAGGCACTTCTGAATCAACAAATCAGTTGACTAGCATAAGTATATTGAATAAGTATCCCAGCCTTTAATACCCTAGCCATGGGATAACTGACTAAATGTTCTCTTCACTTTCCTCCAGCTGCGACAATAATTAATTATGCAACTATGTAATCTGCATAGTAACTTCTGTGGTGGATCATGAATGTGCTTGCAAGAAGTGGACTGAAAAGCTAGCAACTAGAGAACTCCCCATTCTTCTGCTATTTAGTTAATGAGGCAAAATTAGTGCAGTCACCTTTTTACAAAATTGTTTACCAAAATATAATATGAGACCTGGTATCTGCAATTTCAGTATAAGGGGTATTTCCATAATGTTGAGTCACAGGTTTTAAACCTACGAAAACATTTAAACATTTACAAAAAAAAATTGGCTAGGTTAGCCAACATGCTTGTATTTATGCTAGTGTATGTGAACATTGTGGGGCAGATTTATTAAGTGAAAATTCTAATTAGATTTTTTTGAGTCAAAACTCTCAAATTTGAATTGTGAATTATCAAAACTCAATTCCAGTTTTAATTCAAATTTCTAGATTTATCATACTGTACTTTTAAGAACTCAAAACATTTTGCTTCCTAAAACCTGCCGAATTACTGCATAAGTCAATGGGAGAAGTCCAGGGATCAATTTGGTGATGTTTGCAGCCTTCCCGTCATTCAGGTTTTTTTCAGAGAAAAAAACTTGAATCAAATTTTTTAAATTCAAATTGAGTTTTTATCATTTGAATTGAATTCAATTTGAGTTTTTAGTTTGTTTCAATTCGTCCGAGTTGAAAAAATTAGATTATATTTATAAATTTAGATTATGGGAATTTTAAAAAACCTCTTAGGGGCAGATGCAGATTTACTATGGTTCGAGTGAATTTTCGAAGTACAAAAAGTTTGAGTTTCAAAAGAAATTTTTTGGATACTTTGACCATCGAATAGGATACTACGACTTCGAATTTACTTCGACTTTGATTCAAAGTAAAAATCGTTCGAATATTTGACCATTCGATAATTGAACTACTGTCTCTTTAAAAAAACTTCGACTTCAATACTATGCCAACTTAAACCTGCCGAAGTGCTATGTTAGCCTATAGGGACCTGCCAGAGCATATTTTTAAGTTTTTGGGTTTCGATAAAATCGTTCGAATCGTACAATTTGAAGTATGATCGGAGTACGATCGTACAACTTCAAATTTGAATGTCGGAGGATTCTATTCAATAGTTGATTGTCAAAATATTTTCCATTTCAAAATTCGACCCTTGATATATCTGCCCCTAAGTCAAATACAGATAAAGAAATGCAACATTTTTAGCAGCATGGTGGCACAATAGTTAGCAATGCTGTTTTGCTGCTTGAGGTTCCTACGTTTAGGCCCTCCACAGGATAAACAGTAGATAGCAGATAAGTTCTGTAGAATCCCATTGTATGCTACGGAGCTTTATCTATTATCTGCTGTATATCATGTGCCTTTTTTCCTTTTTCAGCTTTGAATGGCTGCCCCCATAGCTACACAACAGTTTTTTCATATAAACTATAGCAGAGGTTGTGAAGTAAACACTTCAGTTGTACAGTTCAGGGCAACAGTACATTAGATTTTCATTATTTTAAAGCACTTTTATTTTTTTGGTGTTACTGTTCCTTTAATACCGTATCTGTCATCACCCTGTAACTCTAGGTTCTTAAGAGGTGTGTTGATTCTCTTTAGCTTCTGTTACTGCAGCATCCCCAGGAATTGATTTCTTTATTCCCTTGATGGCTGTTCACATAAAAGTACTACACATAACAACACTCGGAATCTGGGTCTGGTAATTTGTAGATATGGCAAAAATGCCCGGAAAAAGCTTTCCTAAAAATTTAGAATATGGTTGTAAATGCATGAAACTTATTTTAAAAATATACAAGGTTTTAAATATTCACATAAAATTGTGATTTATGAAAAAGTATGTGTATGACGTATTTGTTTTATTGCTGTGTGCCTCTGAAGATAGATAGTTTTGACAGCTGCAATCAACTTGGAAAGAACCAATGTATAAGAAATTTAAATATATCAATACATTGAATTTGGAATGGTAAACACCCTAGAAAAACAGAAAAGACAAAACATTGATACAGTAACATATTTTTATAGATTTATACAGTGCCGGGCCACGCTGGGCAGACGCCATAGGCAGGCCGGGCAGTCGTGGCGCCTGTTTGGTGTGCGCATGAGCGAATTTACGATCGCGCGCATTTGTGATATAGTGCGCATGCGTGAAGTCCACACGCATGTGCGAAGCGCAAAAAGCGTGAAGAAACGGGCAGAGAAGGGAACCGGAATTGGGGTAGGCGACAGACGGGGTACGTGCCTGGCACCCTCCCAGTTTTGCGCCCTAGGCACGTTCCTACTCTGCCTACCCCTAGTTCCGGCCCTGGATTTATAATCATCAAAACCCTGAGGGTAATAAAAGTAATAGTGACATTTTTATTGTAACTTGCTTATGTCAGCAGCAGAAAAAATGTCCAGTGTAGGGTGTCCTATAATGTAATTTTTGCGTCATATTTGTTGGTAAAGCCGATAATAGCGTTCTATTCTACTATTGTTCCTGCAGTGTGAAAGTTGGGGTGTCGAGCACTTAAGAAAGACCCTTACTAATTAAAAATAGAGGATGATTTAGAACTTTATGTGCTGTAGGTACAAAAAAGAAAAGACAAAATAAGTTTTTTTTCCCTTAAAAGGCATATTAGATCCTGGGCATGGTATGTTACTCATTCTTAAATTATACCTTGATGACATCTACACCCAAAATACATTCCGCCAATTTAATGCAAGCTGCTGTAAGAATACTGTCAATAGCTCCACAGTTCCCCTGTGTCAATAGGTGCACTGATCATTTCATACAAATAGGCTGGTTAGGCACATTGATACTTTGGGTCAAAATGAGCAAGTGTAAGGAGCAGCTTTAGATTCAAATATCTTTAAAGAATTGCATCAGTTGATGGAATGACTGGGCTGAATGTGACATGACTGCAACAGCCATTTTATGAGTTGGATGTTGTTAGGTGATTCTGCAACACACACATGCTTGGTGTGCTTGGAGCAGCTGTTGAATCTAAGCTTCGGGACTGATGCACGATATACTGAATATATATCATATAAATGTCAAAATATAAGGTTAATTAGGAAATAATTCAGATTATTAATATGTGATAGCTCAGATTCCAGCACAATTAGCATTAGAATTTAATGATCAGCCCTGTTTATATGGCAGATCTAATTTTATGCTTGAATATTTGCGACAAACCCTAAGTTCAGAAAGTGACAGCAGCACAGAGCAGGTGCAAGGAATTAGCAGAAAAGAAGATGGGGAGCTACTGAAGGGCTGTGGTTGTACTGGGCAGGTTCAGAAGCCTAAAACATAATGTACAACATTTCTGCCCTAGTCTATAGTTTTCATTTAAATCAATAACTAAGCTAAAAGCATGCTACTATGTGTTCAATCTCATACAGCCTTCCTACCTGTATGAACCTGTTCAGGTATCTCCAGGCACTTAATTAATGTTGTGCATCCTTGGACCGAAAATGCAATTATACATAGACTATAGAATACATATTGTATTAAAAATGACTGCTATAAATCAACACAGAAAAGTATAGATTTATGTAGACTTAAACCTTGATGCAGTTATAACACAATATGATCTAATCTCTGAAACCTAATAACACATTTTGCCATGAAAAATATTGTTGTTTATAAATGCTGTGCTATATTTGTTTCAAACAACGTGTAGCATATTGAAGTTCTATTTATTGTACAGTGAATTTTCTGAAAAGTTGTTCAGTGCAAATCATTACAGAAAACATGAAGCTGTAAGAGTCAAAGCTGTTTTACCACTTATAACTAGAGTTGCCTAAAGCTATCTTTAAAAATAAAGTTAGACTTGGAACATAAGATTTATGATAGTCTCGTGGAAGGACACACCGTTTTTGCTTTTGGCTGTCCATGGGTGGCAAATTGACAGAGTTTATTATTTCATGGTTTCTGAAGTAGCATGACAGTTGAATGACAGATTGCAAATAACAAATGTAAAAGATAACACAGAGGAGACTGACAAAAAGGTCATACCTTGTTTGGAGACTAGCCCTTGTGTTCACAGATGGTACATTTATTCACAGAAGAAGAATTTGAACAAGGCTATACTGATCTTTTTGGACGGAACTTTCCAGAGTAACAACCATGTCCTGAGTTCATTTATATTCTTCGTAGCACCTGCTAACATCTTGTTTCTGAAACTGATGACAACAAATCTGTAGGTTAACCAATTAGGGCTATCGACATATAATTTAGAAGATTACTGATTGTTAGTAGTGTTCTCAATTTTACAGAAGTAGTTCAACATACTCAGGGCAACAAATCAATTTCTTCCAGCCGCATGCACAGACAGATATGTAGCAAACATATAGAAAATAAAAACATGCTAGTTTTATTGCGAGCCTTTCTTTCATGCACTATGACTGATAGTGTGGGGGCCAACAGGAGTAATGAGTCACTCTTGCCATGAGTTGATACCACGTAATTGAATGGAAAAATGGCAAACAATTCTGTGGGCATGAAAGGGATTAGCAGAGATCCATATATATTTTAGCTTTTAAAATTTTTTTTTATAGTTCTTAGTAAGGTTTGTAAAACTCTTCCATCTGATTTTAATAATCAGGCATCTTATATGCCAATATGATAAGGTTATTGCAGATACAATATGAAGAAGAAGATTTCTTTACATTGACATACATGGTAAGCACTATGGATTGCCAGGTATTTCTAGTACTAGCTTCTGAATTGCTCAGCCAATCAGACACCACACCCCTTTGCTGTATATATTATATGGTGCTAACGTTATGTCTATCCAAAGATTATATTTTCTATCACAGAAACATAATATTAGCAATGAGATTTTAATGTGTTGTCTAAATTTATCATATTTATATAAACTGGTAAAGCTCTTTAAGGAAAGGTTCAATCACTTTACTATTTACATTAGCTTTGATGAAAAAAAGCTTCTTTTAATAGGGGCTAAAAATAGAAAGAAATGCAGAGAGCATGGAAATAAACAAAAATGAACAGCAAATGATTTATACAAGCTGTTGGAATATTAAATAATACCTATAATTTACAGTTAAATGGGGTTGTGATTCATGTTGGGAAAAGTAATACAATTCTCCAGTTGTAATATAGTCCCTAAAATAGGGTTGCCAACTTTTGGTTTTTATGAAACTGGGCAGGGGGGTAGGAAGTGATGTCACGGGACAGGTGACATCAAGGGCAGAGTCTGTGACATCATGGGTTGGTGATGTTAGGAGTGGGGTTATGATGTGTAGATTGTCTGATTGTCGCATCAATGTAATAAAATCATGATTGTTTTCCTAATTTGGAGAATCGGGAAGGCAGTTTTTAGCCAGAGAAACCTGAAAACCGAGCTGTCTGTTTCAAAACTGGGCAGTTAGCCACCCTAACTTGAAATATTATGATGCTTCAATGTGAACTGTTAAAGTGTGTAGACCTTTAACATAGTTCATGATCTGCATCCATAGGCTTTGATGGTAGGGTGCAAATGGTAAAATGCAATTTGCACCCTGCCCTCTGTCAGCAATAGAACCTCCAAATGTAACAATAAATAATCACACAAAGAATAGATTTCTTCTAGCACTTTATTTCTATAGCTACAATAAACCCCCAAATGTAATACAAGTGCTTTATATGAAAGTACTCTTGGAATAATAACTACCAATACTGGAATTAAAAGTAATATTTTACATTGTGTAAGAGATGTGTTTAAGAAGGGCATGATATTGTTTATAGCAACCGTTTTGGCAGCACACTCCGGAACCACCTTAAGGAACCGCACTACTTCCAGATCACTGGTAAAAGCTGACAATCTTTATTTTCATTTGCAAATCTGATTCACAAACATAGCTTCTGAGGTCTGACGCGTTTCATGATATTGTGTATATATCATCAGTATTAGACTGGTGAATAGTAAACTCCAGGGAAAGATGTATGTTGCTGCAGCAAGTAGGGCTGTGCATTTATTTTGCCATCTTAGGAAAAGCTGTAAGGAGGAGAGTAGGGTGGGTCTTCCATTGCAGGTTCCATTCCATTCCATTGCAAGTGCTGCAGTTAAAAAGAGGTGTGGGACTATACCTCAGTGCTCCCCCTGGAGACTTCCTTGTGCTAGAGGAGGGTGAGGGGCTCACAGACACCTTCAAAACTGATTGGAAAGTGAAAGTGAGAGCCCTTACAAGAGACTATGTGTGTCTAACAGAGGATTCTATGACTGTGTATATGCATGGCTGAAATTTGTGGTATTGTGTACACCAATGTGGATGTTGAACTGGAACTGCTTTCCTATGTAAAGCTAGTATGCTAAATTGGATGATTTTTGTCCTAATAAAAGCCAGCCAAGCTGCATTAAAAATGTAAAGGTGATGTCAAACTCCATTTCTGTGCTAAATCTGTGTTGTGGCTATGGTCTTAGCTACCTGAAAGTGAAACCCGGGACAGTGTATACTGGCAAAAGGGTACATGACAGGGGCGGGACAAAACTGCCAAGCAGGGGATTAGTAGTGGGTTTAGTGACATAGGTGCTGGGTGGTGATTTTAAGGGGATTTATAGAACTAACCAATAAGGTGTCAGGGAGCCGGGAGCTCCCTCCAGGGATGTAGTCGGGATCAAGGAGGAAGCCTTCTTGAGGGTGCAAGGTCGCGGTGTCCAAGGGGTTAATCCAAAGAGTAGTCAGAATCCAGGCAAGAGTTCAGGGGCAGGCAGATAACAGCAAAGTCCAAAGTCCAGGCAGGGGTCAAGGATATTAATCAGGAACAGGAGTAGGAATATAAGCACACAGGGAACCCAGGAAATACTTAGGGCAAGGTTTCCTATTCTTGGGCGCCATTCTGGCGTCTGAATGGTGTTTTTATTTTGAATTTGGCGCCATTGACGTCATTGACGTCCTTGCGCCGACGTCGGCGCACTGACGTCATCGCGCCGGCGCCGCTTACCCACGTGGCGGCCATGGGCGCCGCCATTTTGGGAGCGACGCCGGCAGGAGAGGACGCGCCACCCGGAGCTCCTGGACCTGCTCCGGGCGGCGATCGCGACAGTACCCCCCCCTCACGGGGGGCCTTCGGACCACCAGGACTT